>NW_026575108.1:0-337856 GCF_905146905.1 Nyctereutes procyonoides
TACAGAGACACAATAGAAACTTAGGTTACCTGAAATGATAAAGAACATATGACATTTTTAATAGTACTTTTTATGCTTTTGGAGTGTTTTTGGTTTTTTAAAAAGATTTTATTTATTTATTTTTATTAGAGACAAAGAGAGAGAAAAAGAGAGAGAGGAAGAGACATAAGCTGAGAGAGAAGCAGACTCCACGCAGGGAGCCCAATGCGGGACTGGATCCTGAGACCATGGATCCTCAGGACCATGCCCTGAGCCAAAGACAGATTCTCAACCGCTGAGCCATCCAGGAGTCCCTTTGGAGTATTTTTGCACCAAAAAATATGCATGTCGCAGAGGAATTATTATACTCAATCTTTTAAATCGTTTTGGCTTAAGGCTATTATCATATTTCAAATAATGTTTAATGACAGCATACTTTATGGGGAGAATTTTTATACACATTTTGCATGCACAAACTCACTATAACCCAAGAGTTACTATTCTGATACTCCTTTTTCATATGAGTTAACAAAAATGGGTGGGTTCAGATAATAATAACTATTCATTAAAATATTAAGCAGTAACCTAAGATATGAACTGTATCTGACGCCAAGTTCTATTCTCTTTAGAGCTATGCTACATTATCCACTGACCAAATGGTCACATGGCACCATTTTGCAGATTAGAAACAGATGGCCTTTTCTTATGCCGCAACCTATTTATTTCTGATAACAAAATTTCTCAGTTATTCTGTAAGACTGAATCAAATTATCAAATGAAATGTTGATCACTTAACATTTTAATTCTAAAAGAGATCCAAAGTCATTATTATGCAGTGATTTTAATACAACATTTACATAACTTCTGTTCATGGTAAGTATATTTTTAGTAATAGTTGCTCTATGGCCTTTTATTCTGTACAAATGATCATTATATTTAATGTTTATCTGGGTTTTTAACAATTATTTTCTTTTTATTTAAATTCAATTGATGGGGATCCCTGGGTGGCGCAGCGGTTTGGCGCCTGCCTTTGGCCCAGGGCGCGATCCTGGAGACCCGGGATCGAATCCCACATTGGGCTCCCGGTGCATGGAGCCTGCTTCTCCCTCTGCCTGTGTCTCTGCCTCTCTCTCTCTCTCTCTGTGACTATCATACATAAATAAAAAAAAATTAAAAAAAAAAAATAAATTCAATTGACCACACATAGCTCATCATTTCAAATGCAGTTTTCAATAATTTGTCGGTTTTTAATGGTTTTATTGGCATAGAATCTACACATATCATACAATCCAATTATTTAAAGTATATAATTTAATGGTATACAATTTAAAGTATGAAATAATCAATACTGTCTAATTTTACAATGTCTTTGCCCCCGAACAAGAAATTGCATAGCCATTCACAGTCACTTATTCCTCTCCATCACCATCAACAGCAGTCCTAGACAAATACAATCTACTTTCATTTTTTTTCTTGTTTTTTTCTGAGAGTGAGAGGACATATGTGTGTGCTGGCGGGTGGCGAGGTGCAGAGGGAGAGAGATTCTTAAGCAGACTCCGTGCCGAGCTCTGTATTGTCTACTCTATAACTTTATGTAAGTTGAAATACAGCATTTACTCATCATGCATGATCTCTTTGTTCTATACTTTATCATACTGACGTGTGTATCATTAGTCCATTACTTAGCTGAAGATTATTCTGTCCATCTTGACAACTTCTGCCTTTCAAGTGTAGTGTATTTGCATTTAATTTAGTCGTTAAATATTTTGGTATAAGTTCATCTTTTTGTGGTTTACTTTTTTCCCCTTTATAAGCTATTTTATTTCTTTTCTATATTCTTTTGAGTGAATTTAGATGATTTTTGACTAATAGTCAATCATATCTTTTTAATATCTTTTGAAATAATAGACTTTATTTTTTAAGACAGTTTCAGATTTACAGGAAAATTGAGAGAAGCTATGGAGATTTCCTTCATCTCCTCTGATTTATAAGTAGGCAAAGGGACTGAATAGACATTTTTGCAAAGGCATACAGATACATCAAAAGGAGCTCAGCATCACTCATCACCACAAAAAGGCAAATCAAAATCATGAGATATCATTTCACATCTGTTAGAATGACTATTATTGGGAAGATAAAAGATCAGTAATGTTGGTGAGCATGTAGAATAAAGGGATCTCATCTATGTCATTGATGAGTATGTAAATTACTACAGTCATTAGAGAAAATTGCATAGAGGTCCCTCAGAAAATTAAAACTAGAACTGCTGCCCACCAATCCTACCATTGGGTATATATCCAAAGGACCTGATATCATGATTGTGAAGGGCTATCTGCATTCCTAGGTTCAATGCATCATTATTCACAATAGCCATGGTGTGAACGCAACCTCATCCTTGACTGATGAATCAATATAGAAAATGTGAGATATATATGATTCAGACTTTAAAAAGAAGAGAGCTCTGCCATTTGCAATAACATAAAGAGCTGGGAGACTTTATGTTAAGTGAAATACTGCATGATCTCACTTACAGGTTGAAATGTTATAGTTCACTTCACAGAAGCAGAGAGTAGAATAGTGGTTACCAGGCACCAGGGATGGAAAAATGAAGAGAAGTTGGCTCACAGGTTATAAGGCTTCAATTATGTAGAGTGAATAAATTCTAGAGATCTAATATATAGCATGGTCACTATAGTTAACAACGCCATAATGCATACTTGAAATTGCAAAAAGGATAGATCTTAAATAAAATCTTACACACACACACACACACACACACACACACAAATGCACTATGGTAATTATATAGAGAAAAATAGAATGCTCTTAGTTAGATTGTGGTGATGTTTTCACATTACATGTATATCAAAATAACATTTTACAACTGAAATATATATTTTTTTGTATGTCAATATTCCATCTTTGGAACACTAATGCAGTCACTAAGCTTCATAATATCCCAGAAAGCAAAAAGTAGTGAGAACAGTGAAAACATGATATTTTAATGAACTTGTTTTAAAATAATCCCTGGCAGGAAGAAAATATTGGTATTGAAAAGGTTTTCCAGGTAAATAATGAAAAGAAAAATTAAACATGGATTCTTGTAACAGTTACTAGCATGTGGTACCTATGAATACACTGAAATCAAGGAGTTTATTTATTTATTTCAAAATGGATATTTAAATTCCATTTAGTTAACATTCAATGTAATAAAAGTTCCAGGTGTACAAATTAGTAATTCAACACTTACATCAATACTCAGCTCATCACAACAAGTGTATCCCTATTTCCCATCATCTATTTAACCCATTCTCTTGCCCACCTCCCTTCTGGCAACCATCAGTTTATTCTCTATATTTAAGAGTCTAGTTTTTATTTGACCCCTCTCTCTTTTTTTCCTGATAGTTATTTGTTTTGTTTCTAAATTCCACATAAGTGAAATCATATTTCTATGAGTTGCTTCACTTAGCGTAATACTCTCTAGCTCTTTCCTTGTCATTGCAAATGACTATTGCAGGTAATGCTTCTATAAACATTTGGGTGCACATATCCCATTGATTTAGTATTTGTGTATCCACAGAAATCAATTAATTTTAAAAATTCATGATATTACACCTGGCATGCCCATATTCAAGGCATGGCTTTTAATCCTTCTGGTCACTGTGAGCATCAATATTCTCTTGGCAACTCTAACTTGTGAATAGACACTATTCAGAAAGGACAAACAGGAAAGAAAGTGGATTCCTTTTTTTAAGATTTTATTTTATTTATTCATGAGAGAGAGAGAGAGAGAGAGAGAGAGAGAGAGAGAGAGAGAAGCAGGCTTCATGCGGCGAGCCTGAGTTGGGACTGGATGCTCCTGGGTCTGCAGGATCAGTCCCTGGGCTGAAGGCGGCGCTAAACCGCTGAGCGACCTGGGCTGCCCAAGACAGTGGCTTCCTACTGCTAAAGTAGGTTCTCTCTAACTTAATTAAATAGAGACAAGCTAAAATGAGCTTTTATGAATGTTTCTGGTACTTCCTTTTAATCCATCAATAGAACCCAAATTTAAATGAATTTTAATTTAAATGAAATAATATCTATCTATCTTCTATCAATTTATTTATTTATTATTTTTATTGGAAATCGATTTGCCAACATACAGTGTAACAACCAGTGCTCATTCCGTCCAGTGCCCCCACTCAATACCCGTCACTCAGTCATCCCATCCTCCCACCCACCTCCCCTTCAACTACCCCTTGTTCGTTTCCCAGAGTTAGGAGTCTCTCATGTTCTGTCTCCCTCTCTGATATTTCCCACTCATTTTCTCTCCTTTCCCATATAATCCCTTTCACTATTTTTTATATTCCCCAAATGAATGAGACCATATAATGCTTGTCCTTCTGCAACTGACTTACTTCCCTCAGCATAATACCCTCCAGTTCCACCCACAGTGAAGGAAATGGTGGGTATTCATCATTTCTAATGGCTGAGTTGTATTCCATTCTATACATAGACCACAACTTCTTTATCCATTCATCTTTCGATGGACAACGAGGCTCCTTCCAAAGTTTGGCTATTGTGGACATTGCTGCTATAAACATTGGGGTGCAGGTGTTCTAGCATTTCACTGCATCTGTGAATGGGGTTGACTCCTTAATTTCTCTTTCTTCAGTCTCATTGTTAGTATGTAGAAATGCCACTGATTTCTGGGCATTGATTTTGTATCCTGCCACACTGCCGAATTTTGTATGAGTTCTAGCAATCTTGGGATGGAATCTTTTGGGTTTTCTATGTACAGTACCATATCTGTGAAGAGGGAGAGTTTGACCCCTTCTCTGCCAATTTGAATGCCTTTTCTTTCTTTTTGTTGCCTGATTGCTGAGGCTAGGACTTCTAGTGTTATGTGAGTAGCAGTGGAGAGAGTGGACATCCCTGTCTTGTTCCTGATCTTAGGTGAAAGGCACTCAGTGTTTCTCCATTGAGAATGGTATTTGCTGTGGGTTTTTCGTAGATGGCTTCTAAGATGCTGTGGAATGTTCCCTCTATCCCTACACTCTGAAGAGTTTTGATGAGGAATGGATAATGTATTTTGTCAAATGCTTTCTCTGTATCATTTGAGAGGATCATAAGGTTCTTTACTCATCTTGTTGATATGACTTATCATGTTGATTATATTACTAGTGTTGAACCAACCTTGCATCTGGGGATAAATCCCACTTGGTCATGGTGAATAATCTTCTTAAAGTGCAGTTAGATCCTATTGGCCAGTATCTTGTTGAGAATTTTTACATCTGTGTTCATCAGGGATATTGGTCTATAATTCTCTTTCTTTGGTGGGGTCTTTGTCTGATTTTGGAATTAAGGTGATGCTGGCCTCATAGAACGAGTTTGGAAGTACTCCATGTCTTTGTATCTTTTGGAACAGCTTTAGTAGAATAGGTATTGTTTCTTCTTTAAATGTTTGATAGAATTCCCCTGGGAAGCCTTCTGGCCCTGGACTTTTGTGTCTTGGGAGGTTTTTGATGACTGCTTCAATTTCCTCCCTGGTTATTGACCTGTTCAGGTTTCCTATTTCTTCCTGTTCCAGGTTTGGTAATTTGTGGTTTTCCAGAAATGCATCTATTTCTTCTAGATTCCCTAATTTATTGATGTAGAGCTGCTCATAATACATTTTTAAAATCGTTTTTGTTTCCTTGGTATGGGTTTTGATCTGTCCTTTTTCAATCATGATTTTATTAATTAGAGTCTTTCTTGGTTTTAATAAGGCTGGCTAATGGTTTATCTATCTTATTAATTCTTTCAAAGAACCAACTCCTGGTTTTGTTGATCTGTTTTATAATTCTTCTGATCTCTAAGCATGTGTATGGATGTTGTTTCTAGTTTCTCTAAAATTAACCAGCCATGATGGAATAAAGAAAAAGAGTACATATTATATTCATCATTTTTGGGGTACACTTCAAAGTACAAAAAGCATCATGGTAATTTTTAAGTGCAAAGAAATTTGAGTTCTTCTCAAATCTTTATTAACTCTCTTGTTCTACTTGGTGTAGGTTTTATTTGCTGTTCTTTCTCCAGTTCCTTTAGGGGTGTGGTTAGCTTGTGTGTTTGAGCTTTTTCTAATTTTTTGAGGGATGCTTGAGTTTCAGTGTATTTCCCTCTTAGGACCGCTTTTGCTGTATCCCAAAGATTTTGATCGGTGGTATCTTCATTTTCATTAGTTTCCATGAATCTTTTAAATTCTTCTCTAATTACCTGGTTGACCCATTCATCTTTCAGCAAGATGCTCTTTAACTTTCATGTGTTTGAGTTTTTTCCAAATTTCTTCTGGCAATTGGGTTCTAGTTTCAATACATCATGGTCTGAAAATATGCAGGGGACGATCCCAATATTTTGGTATTGCTTGAGACCTGATTTGTGACCCATTATGTGGTGTATTCTGGAGAAAGTTCCATGTGCACTTGAGAAGAATGTGTATTCAGTTGCTTTCAGATGGAAAGTCCTGTATATATCTGTGAAATCCATCTGGTCCAGTGTATCATTTAAAGCTCTTGTTTCTTTGGTGATGTTGTGGTTAGACTATCTGTCATTTGTGGAAAGTGCCATGTTCTAAATATGTCTTTACTTTAGTTATTAATTGATTGCTTTACTTGGCAGCTCTCACATTAGGGGCATAAATATTCATGATTGTTAGGTCCTCTTGTTGGAGACAGCCTTTTTTTTTTTTATTTTGGATAGAGCCTTTAAGTATGATATAGTGTCCCTCTTCATCTCTTACTCCAGTCATTGGGATAAACTTTAATTTATCTGATATGATGATTGCTATCCCAGCTTTCTTTTGAAGACCATTTGAATGTTAACTGTTTCTCCAACCTTTCCTTTTTCAGCTGTTGGTGTCCTTTGGTCTAAAATGAATCTCTTGTAGACAGCAAATAAATGGCTCTTGCTTTTTTATCCAGTCTGAAGCCCTGCATCTTTGTGATAGGATCATTTAGCCCTTTCACGTTCAGAGTTACTATATAAAGATATGAATTTAGTGTCATCATAATACCTATTCAGTCCCTGTTTTTGTGGATTATTTCTTTGTGCTTCCTCTTTCTTTTACAGGGTCCCCCTTCCTATTTCTTGCAGAGCTGAAATAGGTTTGGTGGTCACATATTCTTTCAATTTCTGCATATCTTGGAAGCTCTGTATCTCTCTTTTTTATTCTGAATGAGAGCCTGAATGTTGAGGTGTGGAATGGTTTTTATTGATTTTATGGGGGGACCTCTCTATCTCCTGGATCTGAACTCCTGCTTCCCTCCCCAAGTTAGGGAAGTTCTCAGCTATGATTTGTTCAAATTCTTTTCTGGCCCTCTGTCCCTCTCAGCACTCTCTGGAACCCCAATTATATGTAGATTTTTCCTTCTGGGGCTATCATTTATTTCCCTTAACCTTTCCTGATGGTCTTTTGTTTTTCTCTTTTGTCCTCAGCTTCCTTCCTTGCCATCAACTTGTCTTCTATGTCACGCACTTTTCTTCCACCTCATTAACCCTGATTGTTAGGACCTCCAGTTTGGATTGCATCTCATTTAATTGATTTCTAATTTCAGCCTGATTAGATCTAAATTCTGCAGTCATGAAGTCTCTTGAATCCTTTATGCTTTTTTTTCCAGAGTGACCAGTAGCTTTATAATTGTGCTTCTGAAATGGCTTTCTGACATCGAATTGTAACCCAAATTCTGTAACTCTGTGGCAGAGAGAACAGTTTCTATTTATTTCTTTTGTGGAAATTTCTTCCTTCTAGTCATTTTGCTCAGTGCAGAATGGCTGTATGAATGGGCTGGGCCTAGAATATCAACTACAACCTAAGTAAATTTCATCCTAGATGATTCTGCTGAGGTCAGAGACTAGAAATTGAGAACATAGATCAGAATGAAATAAAACAAAAGGAACACTAAAATGACAAGCAATTTTTTTTAAAAAATAGTAAAAAATAAAAGGCCAAGGATCCCAAAGAAAAAGAAGAAAAAAGAAGAGAAAAGAGCAAATGTAAAGAGGAAAACTAAAAGAAAAACAAAAAGGAGAGGAATAAGGGAGAGGGGGACTGGGAGATATTGGTGGTGACGAAGGTGTAGTGGAGGGAGAATGTAGTCTACCTGAGGGGTCCTAGAGGGTGATCCTTTTGTTTCTGTGTATATTAAGTTCTGTATGTTAGAATCTACTCAGTCCCAAATTTATATAAACACGAAATACTTGTAGAAAGCCCCAAAACTGACCACCAAAGCATAAATGAGATAAAAAAGGGGGGCAGAATGGGAATGACGAATATCAGAGAATGATATAGGATGGTATACTACTTGGTTCTGGGTGTATTCTGGTCATGTTTTAGAAGGTAATAACTTCCACCATTGTAGAAAAAAATGAGGCAGAGAAAACAAAAAACACAAAACAAAACAAAAAAACATATCTTGTATATCTCCCAAAATTAAGTTGAGTATGTTGAAGGGAATCTAGAAGTGGAAAATATATCTAGGACCTATGAAAATGGTCTTAATGGTTTAAATATGAAAGTCAAAAAGGAAGAAGCTTAAAAAATGGTAAAATATTGTAGCTAAGGTCGGAAAAGTGAAAAAAACATTGGAAATTTACAGTCTGATATAAAAACGAGTTGTACTGGAAAAAGGAAAAAACAAAAGGAGGGATGCCCTCTAGTTCTATATACTGTAAATCCCTTGACTTCCCCTGGAGCTTTCCAGCACTGCTAGGTCAAGAACTTGCTCTTCCCCTGTCCTTCCAGCTGGTCTTCTGGGGGACCAGAAGGGGATGGGCCTGCTGTGCTGATTCTCAGGTGTGTGCATCTGGGGGAGCTGCCCTCCGTACCACTGGGTTCCAGGCTCAGTGGGAGCTGTTTATCCTGTGATGCCCCTTTTCCCTGGCAGCCCCACTCTGTACCAGGCAGAGTGACACCAGGAAGAACAACCACACTGATGGGGGCCAGCTCTCTAACCCTGGAGTCAGCTCCCGCAGTAACCACCACAGCTCCCAGTCCGCAAGGGCCTGGATGCTCCAGGGATTGGGGGGTGCTGACCTGCACAGCTCCGGGTCCAACCGCGGTATGAACGTCCTCGCTGTCCTGGACCTTCCCAGCCTCGGCCTGTCCAGGGGGAGCACAGGATCCTGGGCTGTGCCCCCTGGTGCCCTGGGATCCGGGGCCTGTGCTGCTGGAATCCCGTTCCTGGGGTCCTGGCACCCGAAGGCAGCAGGGTGCAGCCCCCTCCACAGGGAGCCGCCTCCTGACCTACTGGCTTCTCCCCGAGGTCCCCCAGGCACCCTCCAGCCCTTTACCGCACTTGGCCCAGGGTGTGTAGCACGCTCTCCCCTAGGGCGCACCTCCTCTGTTAGTGACCCCCGGCACCTGGGGTCTCCATTGCCCCTCCTTCGATCCTGCCCGAGTTCCCTGCTAAGCGCCTTGCCATCCGGGAAGAATCCGGTGCAGAATTTTAAATTTCCCCCTTCTCTGAGGCTGGGATTTCCTGCCCCCGAGGCTCCCTCTGCCGCCTTAGACCGGCTCCTCGTGGGGCCCCTCCCCCCACGATTCTTTTTTACTTTTTTCCACCCTCCTACTTTGTTAGAAGCCAAAACCTTTCTATCTGTAGGGTACAGGCTGTTCTCTCTTTAAAATCTCAGGTCAGATTTGTAGGTTTTCAGGATAGTTTGAAAGTTATCTTTGGAAGTTGGTGGAGCCAGGTGAATTGAGGTCCCTACTCCTCTGCCATATTGCCCATTTTATTCCCATCAAACTAGGTTTTACCTTTCTGTACTTCGATCTCAGAAAATATGTTGTATCTATGGTGTATTTTAAATTCTTATTTAGTCTTGCCAGCCTAGATTATTTTGCCTCCTTCCCTCTTTGTCTTAAAGAATTCTCTGGTATAGCACTTATATACCAATCACACAGATTAGCTGAGTATCTCAATATCTTTGTAATAAAACACTTTAAGAATCCCACACATAATGCATCAATTATGTTAATAGCCAAAAGAAACAATAAGAAAAATATGTGTGTGTGTATATATATATATATATATATATATATATAAAGAATTTATATATATTATACATTTATATTTAAGGTATGTGTATCACACACACACACACACACGCACACATCTTTCGGCCTTTGGTTCACTTGTGTGGAACTTTTTAAAGATAAACTAATGGGGGATCCCTGGGTGGCTCAGTGGTTCAGTGCCTGCCTTTGGCCCAGGGCATGATCCTGGAGTCCAAGGATCAAGTCCCACATCAGGCTCCCTGCATAGAGCCTGCTTCTCTCTCTACCTGTGTCTTTGTCTCTCTCTCTCTGTGTGTGTCTCTCATGAATAAATAAATAAAATCTTAAAAAAATAAAAAATAAAAAAATAAAGACAAACTAATGATATAATGTAAGGAATTTCTAACACAAAAAAATAGTTTCATTGCTCTGAATGTGTTGAAAAGACAGTAGGATACCTTATTTGAAACATGCTATAGAGGTAATTACAAGTCATAAAATATTTTATTTATGGATGATCATTTTTTGAAGAGTTGTGATTGTATAAATATCTTTTTTTATTAATATACCAGAGTGTAGACAGAGTTTTGAGCAGTATTTCACAATCAGCAACCTTAAAAGTGAGCTCTCAATAGAAGAAAGAACCAGGCTGGAAATATAAGGGAAGCTACTAGTTTAAGGGCAGAAGTACCGAAAAAAAGGAAGGAAATCTGGTGTGATATATTAGAGTGTGTTGGGTAAATCAGGATACACAGTATCATATTTGATATCTGTACAGATTAAGAAATCAACCAAAGTCCTCAATTCATCTTCTGCTTTCTGAGGTAATTTTGATATGCCATAGCTTTCTCATGGCATTTTTCACTTCTGCATTCCTCAGTGTGTAGATAAGTGGGTTGAGAAAAGGTGTCCCAATAGTATAAAATACGGCCACCATCTTGTCCATGGGGAAAGTGGTTGGGGGGCGTGTATAAATGAATATACAGGGACCAAAGAATATGATTACTACAATGATGTGAGAAGTGCAAGTAGAGAGAGCTTTTTTCCTCCCTTCCGTACTGTGGTTTCGCAGTGAATGCAAGATGACAATGTAGGAGATCATCAGAATCACAAAACTGCTTGAGCAAATGGCCCCACTATTAGACACCAACAGTAGGTTGATCACATAAGTGTCCATGCAAGCAAGTTTCAGCAAGGGCTGCAAATCACAGCAGTAATGATCAATCAAATTGGGTCCACAGAAGGGCAATCTCAAAGCCAGGATAATCTGGGCTATAGAATGGATAAAAGATCCAATCCATGCCAGAACAATTAGGATGGTGCAGACCCGCCGGCTCATGATGGTTGGGTAGTGTAAGGGCTTACAAATGGCCACATACCGGTCAAAGGCCATAAGGATAAGGACTAAAACCTCCATGCAACCAAAGAAATGTAGTGCAAAGACTTGAGTCATGCACTCATTGTAAGTTATGGTGTTTTTTACAGAGAGTGAATCCACAATTAGTCTGGGGGCTGTGGAAGTTGAAAAGCAGGAATCAGCAAGGGACAAATAAAATAAGAAATAGTACATGGGGCTTCCAAGTGTCCGGCTGGACTTGATGGTCACAACAATAAGCAAATTCCCAACCACAGTTCCCAAATAAAAAATGAAAAACATTACAAATACCATTTTCTTTTTCATAGGATCTTGGGTCAATCCTAACAGTATGAACTCAGTAGTACTGTTATTTTGCTGCATTATTTCAGGCAAAGTGGAGAAAATGCAGGTTAGAAATAATTAATCTGCAAGGAAACGTTCTGTGAAATGAATACTCTGTATTTGGAGGTTTAATCCATATGTTTGATCATGGAAGTACCACTACCAGTGTATGGTCCCCACCATTCATTTGTTTTCTTCTGAATAAAGTGGAAACCACAACATTTATTCCATTATCTTGGTTGCTTATGAAACAAGAAATATATCAATAACTATAGAGACCCGATTATTTAGGCATGATAAACATTAATTTAGAGGATTTGGTAAGAGAAGGCATCTTTTTGAGCTGAATGTCTTCTTTTAGTTTCTAGCAAGGACCTATTTGGATACAAGTCTACAAGATGGGGAAAATTCATCATGATTTACATAATGCGCTTTCATACTTTTTCAACATGGTAGTTTAAAGTATCTTACAGTAAATATTCTGAACATTCAAGGAATGATGTAGAAACATTTGATAGTGTTTTCCTTAATGAAACCTAAAAGAGAGAAAGAGAGAGAGGGGCAGAGAGGACAAGAGATAAACAATCAATATTTTAGCAGTGAATATTCAGTCAATTGGTCAGTCCATTGTGAAACGTATTTTTAATCTGTTACTACCTCAACTGAGTTTAATTCACTGTTACTAATTCTTAATAATTTCTGTATTTTTACAGTTCTAAATTCAGTTTCTTTTTTTTGGTATATTTTTTTATTGGAGTTCAATTTGCCAACATATAGTGTAACACCCAGCGCTCATCACGTCAAGTGCCCTCCTCAGTGTCTATCATAAAACATTTTTCTTTTTGTTTTAATTTAAAAAATATTACTTTTTTTGAGAGATCACTGACAGAAAAAAAAGAGAGAGTAAACATGACTGCAGTGGAGCGAGGAGCAGAGGAATGAAGTATAGCCTTTTTCCTGAGTAGGGAGTTTGATACAGTGTTCGATTCCCGACCCTGAGATCATATCTGGGGCATAAGCAGATGTTTAACCAAGAGAGCCACTTGGAACCCCTAAAACCTTGTACTTTTAAAATTATACATTATTGTATTAAATTATTAGATATAATAGTAAATTATATACATACATATCAATGTATATGTATAATGAATATATATATTCATTTATTTATATGTTGCATTCTTGGGATAGAAGTTAGGAGGATGACCTTCTCCATAATATATTTCATTTGGGAGTTCAAAATATGCCATGGTCATGCTGCATTAAAAATAAAGCTTTTAAAAACTTAATCCTTGATTATTTATTAATCTCCTTGGCATATTACTAGTTCATACAAACTGTCTTCTGACATGGGCTGAAGGAAGAGCAAGATTCCCAGGGCCACATGAAGGTTTATGTGTTTGAGAAGGTGGTTGAGTCAGCTGTAGAGCCAATTCTGGACTCAGGGACTTTACCACCCCATGCCCCAACAACACTGCCATTCACTACAGGTTCCACTGTAGTTTCAAGAGATGGCAAAATACATTTTTTGTCCAAATCCAGCAAAGAGGAATGAAATCTTGTTCATGGTATCTAACAATTAAGTATTATAAAAGGATTGTCTATCTATCGTTCTATCAGTCCATCTATTGATCTATCATCTATATACCCATCTACCTATCTACCTGATAGAATTATAGTTTGAGACATTTGTATATTTCACATAATAATAGAAGAGTGGCATACATGAAAGAAGCAAAATAAAGTGATTTTTATTTGTTCACTGTTGATTTTAAGCATCTAGAAAGAAGTACATATTTAATAATAAGTATTCATAAAATGAATGAAAATTTTAGGAGAATCTAATCTTGCTACAATCCAATACTCTTCTGTCCTATTCAATACTCACCACTGAAAAAGGCTCCTACTAGTTCCAAAGTAAAATCATCATCTCCGTGGAGTATTTTCTGGGACACTCAAATAGGTATTATTTCTATGTGATTATCTCTCCACCAGGAGCTGATGTCCATTTCTTTTTTTCCAACTCCTCACCTTAGATCGTAAAACACTTCTAGAAAATTCCCTAAACCTTCTATCTTTCCACAAATTTAACACGTAAAAATGTGTTAGGTGTGCACTGTAGCATTGATCAGATAAATTTTCTCTGAGTATTAAATACAAGTAAGTTAATCCCCAACACCAATCTTACCAGTTTTGATGAGAGCTTATCCAAAGGTTAGGATGTTCATCCTCTTTTCTTCTCAAGAAAGAAAAGAATTTCTCACTCACATGAGAATTAAAAAACCAAAAAAAAAAAAAAACTGTTCTAAAATTCTGTCTGAGCTCTTTGCTGTCACTGAGGCTCAGGTTCTTGCCTGCATGCCAAAGATAAAGTTGGTCTTGATTTCATCCCACATCTTCTGAAATCCATTCTCACTTGGAATTTTTACTGGGAAATGCTTCTCTTTTGCCTCTCCTGCAGCAGTATTTAAACAGGAATGATGCATAATATAGGAGTCTGGGGAAAGTCATTCCCTAAAGTGTCCCTTCTCTTTTAATTAAAGCACATGAACTAGGTGTGATACAGAACTTAAAATTCAATATGTATTAATAGATTATGTGGAAAAGGTGATCTCTTCTTGCAATTAAAGGTGTTTAATATGGTCATAAATAATATCTTTTGAATAGAATGAAAAACATGTGATTACCACTAGTGGTCTAGAGTCCAGGACTTGGTATCTGATATCATTATTCAAGAGAGTGAATTAAATACTTCTTAAGGAAATGGCTGATTCTAGGTTTGGGGCAGGGAATGTGCAAGATGAATTGTACATCAGTACCTTGTAATGCTAGAAGATAAGGATGCTAACACAGACATACACATGCACAGTCACTCACAGTGTAATGAGAATATTACAAAGGGAGCCAATGGAAAGCCCTTCCATCGCCCAGTGCCAAAAACTGGAAAAAAATATTGAGTAACACAATCAATGACACTGAATTGAAATGTACCTCATTGTTTAAAAAATCCACAAGTTGTTATTGATATAACCACTTATGTAAATAACTAATAAATCACAGGCAATTGACAAATCTCACATTAAAAAAATTTTGGGTAGCCCTGGTGGCTCAGCAGTTTAGTGCCGCCTTCAGCCCTGGGTGTGATCCGGGAGACCTGGGATCGAGTCCCATGTCAGGCTTCCTGTATGGAGCCTGCTTCTCCCTCTGCCTGTGTCTTACCTCTCTCTCTCTCTCTCTCTCTCTCTCTGTGTGTGTGTGTCTCATGAATAAATAAATAAAATCTTTTTAAAAAAAAGAATTTTTAATGATTTTGTAGGTTGCTCTCAAAGGGTTACAGGATGACTCTCAATCTCTTATTTGTGGCCTCTACCCAAGTTAAGTTCCTTCCAAAAGTCATTGTGGAATGAAGAAAGAGGACTAAACCTACAGAGGAGAAATCTAGCAACACCACCTCAGCCAGGTGATCAGGCTAAAAGCAGTGGTGATGAGTCACACTGAAAGTATGTACCTACTGGTATGATGTGATGCAAATGGCACTTTGTCCAGTAACCTTTGTCCCATAATCCACAACCCAAGTCTAATCCTGAGTACAGTACCAGACAACTCCATGTGAAGGTTTTATAAAATCTTGGAGTAGTTCTCCTCAAAACTGTCAAGTTCATCAAACACAAAAAAATGTAAGGGACCCCCGGGTTGCTCTGTTGGGTAAGCCTCCCACTCTTGTTTTGGCATGATCTCAAGGTACTGGGATCCAGCCCGAGTAGTGCTCTACAATAAGCTTGGAGCCTGCTTCTCTGCCTCACCCTCTCTCTCCCTCTGCACTTCCCTCTGATTGCACACACACACACGCACACACACATCTCTCTCTCTCATAAATAAATAAATAAATAAATAAATAAATAAATAAATAAATAATAAATATTTTAAAACTCAAGAAAAGTTAAGAATACACTTATTGTAATGGGCACTGAGTAACCTATAGAATTATTTTATCAATATACTATACACCTGAGACTACTAGTGCTGTATGTAATCATACCTGAAATAAAGAAAGAAAAGAACATTAGGAGAAACTGTTATGTCTGGAGGTGCAGAAGAAGACATGACAACTGCATGCAATGTGGTATGCTGGCTGAGATTCTGGCAATGAAAAATGGCATTGCTTAAAAACAAAGTAAACAAATAAAGTACAGATGTTAGTTAAAACTAGTGTGTTCATATTTGTGAAAAATGTGCCATGTTATTTAGGATGGTAACTGGGGAAACTGAGAGCAGAGTATATGGGAACTTTGTATCATTTCCACAATTTTCCTATAAATATAGATCTGAATAAAATATATGTTTATTAAAAATAGAAAACTTATTTCAATTAATAATGTCATCAAAGTTTATCTGTTTGTAGCATGGGTCAGAAACTCCTTCCTTTTCAATGCTGAATAATATTCCATTGTTCACATGCTACAAAACTGAACTGCAAAGTCTATGTCCCACTTTGAGTCTAAAGACTAGAAAGTGCTATAAACTGGTAAGAGATGATGTCCCAGTTTAGTCTATAGGCAGGAGGAAGCTGAGAATCAAGAAGAATTAATATAAAAGTGACAAGCCATCAGATACGAAGAACTAATGGTTCAGTCTGATTTCCTTCAGGTAGGACAATTCCCTTTTACTCAGGGGAGGTTAGCATTTTGTGATTTTTCAGGCCTTGATGAGAATCCTACATTAGGGAGAGCAATCTACTTTATTCTTCTGCCAATTCAAAAGTTACTATCATCCAGAAAAGTCTCATAGTCACAACCCAAAGCAATAGTCAAAGAAATATTTGTGCACCCTGTGGCCCAGGCAAGTTGACACATAAAATTAGCCAGTACAAGTTCATTGTGTATCCACCTAGCACCTATACACATCTCCTTAAACTCTACTTGATCTCAAAATAAAGACAACACAAGGTCATAATTCCACCTAACATCATACAACTAACCTGCATACATACAACTGAAAATGAATTAAAATACCAAAAACAAAAAAGGGAATGTGATGTTTGGGGTGATTTTTACTTTGTCCTTGATATTCAGTCAGTTGAATACTATAATGGAAAATATAGATACTACCATCCTATGGTAGAAAGCCAATATATCTTCAGTTACACGATAAGGTAATAAGAAAAGAAAAACTAAAAAAATGTTTTTTTAATATATTCACACACAAATATAAAGAGCAAATACAATAATACAGTCTTCACTTCTGTTAACAGTCACATAATCATAGTTAATATTTATACCTGTTTTATTCTGTTAATCATTTTGTATTCAATGTGCTTTCAGCAAGTACCAAGATGGTCATAGTTCCTTAGCTGGTGGGGTGACAAAGACCTTCATTACTAAAGTGTCTGGGTCATTGGTAATTCTGTCTCAATGGCTGTAGTTTTCCATTGACCTTATCACAGAGCTGGTGACACTAATAGTGGTCCTACAGGATCTCCTGTATTCTTCTACACTCTTCCTTAACTCCATTCAGGAGTAGTTGTCCAATTTCCCTTGGTCGCCAGGATCAATCACCACAGCCAGCACAGCAACTTACTTCTTTGCCTATTCATTCAAAGTCAAGAGTAGCCCAGGGGTGAGAAGGCAGTCTCATCTCTTTGTTCAGTTGAATTTTGTTGTGTCTTCTGCTGGGAGCATTTCTCCCTTTGGAATAAAGCCTTCAAAGCAAGAAGAACATAAGTTAATTGGAACAGGAAGCAAACATTTTGCTGGTGGGTCACTCAGGTAATATGAGTGGTGCCTCTTTCACTTCTATCTATTGGTTACAGAACTTTATTTGGGAGGAAGAACAACAGGTAATGAGTGCTGATTCAGAGCATATATGGCCTTCCAGAGATCTGAAGACGCTTGCTCCAGCCCTCGAAAGTATTGCTACTTAGCTGGTAGTATAACTAATTCTGCAAAAGTTCACTGCACCATCTTATCAGGCCAATTGCTTCAAGATAGTATGAAATATAGTAAGGCCAGTGTATTCCATGACCATGGGACGACTGTGACACTGCATTGGCTGTGAAGTGAGTTAATTGATCAGACGCAACGCTGTGTGCAATACTGTAATGGTGGATTAAAAGTTCTCTACATCCTTGGATGGTAGTTTTGGCAGAAGAGTTGCATGCAGAGAAGGCAAATCTGTATCCAAAGAAAGTCTCTATGCCATTAGCTACTGCACTTCTATGATGGAAGCAACAATGTAATGAACCTATAACCAGACTCATCATGCCATGGAATCATGTCCTATGGGGGATTTGCTTCTGCTGCTGGAAGATTGGGCACTTAGCAGTGGTCATGGTAAGGATAACTTTGGTCAGTGAATCCATATAGTTGATCTCCTGTACAACCTCCATGCCTGCCACCAGGGCCACTTTGTTCATGAGCCTAATGGGCGATGAGAGAAGTGGTTGGTAAAGAGGCTGAGTAGTATGCACGAAATGTGTCATTCTATCC
This sequence comes from Nyctereutes procyonoides, assembly GCF_905146905.1. Classification (NCBI taxonomy): domain Eukaryota; kingdom Metazoa; phylum Chordata; class Mammalia; order Carnivora; family Canidae; genus Nyctereutes; species Nyctereutes procyonoides. The sequence goes on from NW_026575108.1 coordinate 18,176, forward strand.
ACTAATCAAGTTAAAATTAAAATTAAAATTAAAATCCTCCTCAGCTGATCATTCTTTGATGAGCATTCACAGGAGACATCAATATCTTGTGTGTTTTTACTGATTCAGAAAGGCATGTAAATATATCTCTTCCTCAAATTTTCTTGTTGTTACCAATTTTCCAATAGTGTTTTCTTCATGTCCCTGATCATTCAACTAAATCCTTGGCCCAAACACATGAATCAGTATACGTTGTTACATCTGGCCATTTCTCTTTCCAAGGAAGTGAACACCAGGTGTATTGCTTAAAGTTCTCCCCATTGAAAGAATTGTCCTTCACTGCAGACCTTTGTGGATTTTTCAGAATGGGGCGGTAGTGCTACATCTATTCATTTTGAGCTCTACCCACATATCACTGCTGAGTTTTCTGTATACCAAGCCCAAATCTTTTCTTCTTCTGTCAGTTTAACAAAGTGATCTCCCCACGAGGTTTTGGGCTCAGGCAGGGAGAGAGAAGGTATCATTGCAAAAGTAGAGACTGTGGGCATTTGGTCACTTCTTCATATGACTTTTTCTGCAGTTCCTGCTTGAGCCAGATCACATATATAGAAATCCCTATTTATATTGGGCAGGGATGTGTTTCAAGACCCTAGGTGAATGCCTGCAACTATGTAGAGTACTGAATCCTATATATACTATGCTTTTTCTATACATACATACTTGTGATGAAGTTTAATTTATAAACTAGGTACAGTAAGAGATTAACAACAACACACAATAAAATACAAAATCACAACAGTATAGTGTAATAAAAATTATGTAAATATGGTCTTTGTCTCTATCAAAATACCTGATTTTACTGTACTCACCCTTCTTCTTATGATACCGTGAGATGACAAAATGCTGTCCTAGTGAGATGAAGTGCTGTAAATAACAGACATGGTGAGGTAGCATTAGGCCACTAAAGACCTTCTGAACATATCTGAGAGGAAGGATTATCTGCTTCTGAACTTCAGGTAATGGCAACAAGGGAAAGCAAAATCATATGTAAATGAAGATATTCTATTTGATAATGGACTGCTGCATGGCATACCCAAATTTATGGTTTTGGGGGTTATAAAACACCATGTTCAAGATGAGTAGTTAGTTTCACAGAGAATTGGTGACCTATGGTTAAGTGTTTAGTCTCTACCAAGGCCCAGTAGCAGGCAAGAGTCATTTCTCAAAAGGAGAGTAGTTGCCTATAGAGGATGTCAGGAATTTGCTCTAAAATCTTAAGGGCCTGCCCTACAGTTCATACATGGAGGACTGCCAAAGACTCCAGCAGCATCCCTTTCTACCATTGACATATCAAGCATGATGAGATGTGTTGAATCATAGCACTCATGTGGAATAGTAGCTTATACCACAGAATGGACAGGAGACAGAGATATTTCTTTTTTCTGAGCTCCACTCAAACTAGCAGCTTTTTGAGTCAATAAGTAGACCAGAGTAAAATATCCAAATGAAGAACCTTTTGCCTTCCCAATCCAAGATACCTACTGGGTATTGTACATGTTTTGATTTTAGAAGTAATAGATGGACCAAGATGCACTTCCGTTTAGGGGATATTTGTTTTCATTTTATTCAAATTCAAGTTAGCATATAGTTTATTATTAATTTTGGAATAAAATCATTGTGTAAAACACCCAGTGATCATTAAATCAAATGCCCTCCCTAATGCCCATTACCCACTTACCCCATGCCTTGACTCACCTTAGTGCCAGCAACCTACAGCTTGTTCAATATACTTAGGAATCCCTTAGGTTTGTCTCCCTCTCTGTTTCTATCTTAATTCTTTCCTTCAGAAGAACTGTCTTTATAAGCTTTGTACCCCTTGGACCGTGGAAATTTAACTAAGTTTCAGTTACCTGAGTTTAAATTGTTTTTATTTTGCATCCTCTGACATAGAAATACCCTACCAATAAATCTAGATCTCTATACCTTGATCTCTAGATCCAATCAGTGTTTACATTACACTTTGCTCTCTAGATCCAATCCGTGTTTTGTCATCAATATAATGGACCAATATTGTTATCTTGTAGAGTAAAAGACAATGGAGGTCTCTATAAACTGAATTATAACAGTACTGGAAAGTTGACACACCCTGAGAGAGGGAAGTGAAGGGTATATTGCTGGCCTTCTAGCTGAAATCAAACTGCCTCTGGTAGACCTTATTGAAAGGGAGAGAAACGCTTGCCAGGGATGCCTTGGTGGCTCCGTAGTTGTGCATCTGCCTTCAGCTCTGGTCATCATCTTGGGGTCCTGGGATTGAGTTCCATATCAGGCTCCCTACAGGGAGCCAGCTTCTCCCTCTGCTTAAGTCTCTGCCTCTCTCTCTGTGTCTCTCATGAATAAATAAAAAAAAATATTTTTTAAAAACTTGCCAAATCATGTCCTGCATACCAGGTACCAGAGAATATGTTAATTTACTCAAGCAACAAACCACATCTGGTATAGCAGCTGCAATTCTTGGAGTCTCCACCTGGTTAAGTTATAAGTATCCACTGTCATTCTCCAAGATCCATCTATCTCTTATGAAGGCCAAATAAGTGAGTTGAATATGTATATTGTGGGAATCACTACCTCTGTATCTTTCAAGTCTTTGATGGGGGTGCTAATCCCTAGGATTCCTCCAGGGATTCACATTTGCTTTTAGTTTACTGTTTTCCTAGGTAGAGGCAATTATAGATGCTTCCATTTGTCTTTTCACCATAATAACCCTCAGTCCACATGTCAAGGAACCAAGATGGGGATACTGCCAGTTGCAAAGTATATCTCCTCATATTATGCATTCTGGAACTTCCCTTTATGGAAAGGATGCCAACATTGCCTTTAAGGAGCTTGAGTTCTACCAGTTGGTCACTGTTACCCTCATGAAATAACTCCAATGCATTGGGATTTTCCAGTTTAGCAACTGTAAAGGTCTAGCCTACAGACAACAGTGATCAGAGAGTTTTTCAAGGATGCTGGCACCAGCCTGAAAATTTATTTCTGCTGTTCATGATGAAAAGTATGTCTTCTGGATCCTAACTGACAATTAGGATTCAAATCTGATTCTAACATTGCAATCACTTCATGCCCTTAATATCACCCTGTATGTTAAACCGAAGCAGGTCAGACATTTATCATTTGCTTACACTGGACCACCTTTGAATAATGCTTTCAGCCACCAAGCAGAAATACCATTAGCTTTTCCTCATTCCCACAACTACAACATTAAATCAAGAATCTCTGCTTAGTGAACCCATATCAAGAAATGTGGCTGGATTGAACTTTATGTTTCTTCGGCATGATTATCCAATTTCTGTCTTTACAAATTAGAAAGCACTCAGTTATTTTGAGTGTACTGTATTCATGAGTAACAGTTTGTACCTTCACTGCTGGGAATTGCTGAGGAATCCTATAAGGTGCAGGATCATAGAGGAGTTGGGGGTGAAGTCATGAGGAAAATCAGCCCCTTCACTTAGTCAGCTGTCTTCAGAAGGTGCAACCTTACGTGTTATCAGGCAATGCAGTGTTAAATAGCCTTCAGTCTAAGACAGAGAAGCCACTTCAGATGTCAAAAAAGCCTCATGTTCCCTATTCTAACCTTCTAGCAAAAATTAAGGAAGAATCTGGGTTTTCATTCCTGACTTCTTTCTCTAATCATCATCACCATGTCAAGTTCTTCTGTTTATATACTTAAATATTAAAGTCTCCCACGTCTCTTTGTTAGTTTGGGTTCCCAAATGTAGACTCTGAGATGGGGATTTTCATGAAAGTGATTTACAAGAAGGGTTGGGGGAAGCTACTACAACATAGGAAGAAGTGTGTCATCCCAACCAGGGATTGGCTCCAGCTGATGCCACAGGAATCTAAGGTGTACACTGTGATACAGGACTGGCTCTACCTCTAGGCAAAGGGACCAGCTTAGGTCTGTTGGCTGCTGCTGTGTTCCAGGATGGTGGGCATAGCCTATAATTTTGTTCTGGTGCAAATGTACAGAGAAGGTAGGGGCTCTGAGCTCTGAGCTCTTCCTAGTCCAGACACACAACAGCTGGGACATTGGAGGAGTGAAGGTAGTGGAGCCGGACTCAGCAGAGCCTACCACCTTCAACAAACTCACTGGCACCACCAGAGTTCAGGCTCCATCCTTTCACACCCACATCATGACAGTAACATCCTGCTGCCACTCTTGTTCCCTTCAGCCCATTTCTCACACTGATAACTCATATGGCTATCACATCAAACTCGAATCCAGCTGCATCACTCACTGGTTCAAAAGGCCTTCCAATGTTTGCCCCATGATATTGGGCAGTAGGCTTTAACGTGATCATGAGACCCTTCTGCATCTTCCCTATTCCAGTCTCTCCAGGTTCATGTCCTGCTATTTACCCTTTATAGGTTCATTGTGTAGCACACTGCCTGGCACATAGTGAGAGTTTAATAAATAATGTTGAATTTATAGATATATTAACACCCATAGTCACACTGCAATTCACCAGGATTCCTGCATACTGATTTTCATCCCCTGGCCTTTGTAATGTATTCTTTCTCTCAGGAATGCTTCTAATCCAACTGAAGCGTACATATTCACTCTGCTGACTTGATTTCCAGTTTGAAATTCCATTTCATATGGCCTTTCATTCTTGCAAGCTTTCCTGAACCCTGGTCTTTCTTGTGTGTCCATCATACATGTTTTCATAGCACCTTGAGCTGCCACTTCTCTGTCATTTAAAACAGGATGTTGTCTTTTTACTTTTCCCTCTCGGTGGACTCACTGGATCAGAAGCTTTTTAAAGGAAAGACCAGGTTCCTCTCCATTTACCACTGAAGCACCAGCAACCATCAATGTGTCTGATATATTATTCTTTAGGCTCAAGACATTTCTGTTGATTTTGAGTGAGGGATGGATGGAATAAATGGAATATATTTGTCCTGAAGTTGATTTGTGTTTAGATGGAGCCAAATATATTTCACAATACCTTTCCTCATGAAGTGTTATCCAAATGTAAACTAATTAACATAAATAACATGAACAGCTCACATTCATATGTGGAAATAATGCTGAAAGTAGGGAGATTATCAAGATAAATTATATGCTCTTTCATTGAGAATGTCAGTTTCAATTTCTTTCTCATTATAGAATTTAAGCAGAAGTTAAAACAAATAGTGGTTTCTCAAAGAGTTCTTGCTCAAAATCTCAAACTCTGAATTGAATAAAAGTAGGAAGAGTATTCTCTATACTCTAGAGTATTTTTCTTCTCTACATTTTATTTTTATTCACCTTCCTTTATATGCCTAAAGTAGTTAGGAAGCACAATATTACAGTGGATATATTATCCACAAATATGATAATTAAAATTGAACAGTTATTAATTAAATCTACTTAGAATTTAGTTATAGGTAATTAATTAATAGAAATATAACAAGTTTAATAATTATATTATGAAATTTAATATATGTATGTAATATTTAACTTTTATATGTTTTCTATATATAATATTCTAAGATATATTATAATATACATAATATAATATACATACATATATATATAATATATGTTTTCCAGCATGATCCCTCTTTCAATAAATTGTAAGAATTATAATCATCTTTCTGTCATCATTATCTGGCACTGTATCACAGCATTTAAGATCACGGTCTGAGAAATCAGGTAGGTTCCGATTACTGAATCTTCAGTATAAATATTTTGATACCCCCCCCTTTTTTTCCTTGCCTATAAAATGGGAATATTAGCAATGCCTACATTTTGTTATTTTTGTTTTGTTTTTAAAGATTTTATTTATTTATTCATGAGAGAGACACAGAGAGAGAGAGGCAGAGACATAGGCGGAGGGAGAAGCAGGCTCCATGCAGGAAGCCTGATGTGGGACTATCCCGGGACTCTGGGATCATGCCCTGAGTCAAATGCAAATGCTCAACCGCTGAGCCACCCAGGATCCCTTCAATGACTACATTTTGGATTGTTATAGAGACTGCTGCTCAATACCAATATATTTTTAATTTTAAAATATGGGTGAAAGCTTTTGAATCCAGATACATGAATGCAACTAGTAAAACTAAGCCCCAGTTTGGTAGCATTGTCCAAATATGCAAAGAAAGACCCTGAGCTAGGATTATTTTTTCCTTTTCTTGCACCCATTTCTGCTCTTTTGAGTACAAAAATGATCCAAAGCAGTATTTTTTTTTTATGTCGTGGGTATTCCTTGCCAAGATCATCCATCATGTCTGTTTGACCTTTGCCTCAGTTGAATCATTGTTGAGCTCCAGGCACATTTATTTGTCACCCACACTAGCATTCCTACTACACAGTTTCCTAATGGCATTTTTCATCTGGCCATTTCTCAAGGTATAGATTAAAGGATTTAACATGGGAGTTATTGAAGCATAGAACACTGCAACTGCTTTATCAATGGATAAAGTAGCTGCGGGTCTCATGTACACAAATATGCAGGGCCAAAGAATAGGATGACCACTGTGATGTGGGAGACACAGATAGAGAGGGCTTTGCACCTTGCCTCAAAGCTATGGTTCTTTAGGGACTGCATAATGACCACATAGGAGACCATGAGGAGGAGGAGGTTTAAGACACAGGTGAAACCACTGTTGGCAGCAACAAAGAACCTGAGAGTGTGGGTTATCAGTGCAGGCAAGATTGAGCAAAGGATTCGGATCACATATAAAGTGATCTATGACATTAGGGCCACAAAAGGGTAGTGGGATGGTAAAGAAGATCTGTATGGCTGCATGAAGAAAGCCTCCCACCCACACCACTGCCATGAGCAGGCCACACACCTGCCGATTCATGATGGTCATGTAGTGCAGTGGCTTGCAGATGGCCACATAGCTGTCATAGGCCATCACAGTAAGCAGGATGACATCAGCACCTCCAAAAAATGTTCCCCAAAGATTTGGATTATGCATGCATTGAATGGGATGGTCTTCTTTTCACGGAGTGACTCTATGATCAGGGTGGGGGTATTGACAGAAGAATAGCAGGCATCAATGAGGGAGAGATAGGCTAGGAAAAAGTACATGGGGGAACCCCGATAATGGGCTGGCAGTGATAGTGACCACGGTGAGCACATTTCCTACCACAGAGATGATGTAGATGACCAAAAACACAACAAATATGATTTTCTGCATCTTTGGATTTTCTGTGAGCCCCAGTAGCACAAATTCTGTCACGTTGTTCCTAGTCTCCATTTTTTCATATTATGCTAAATTACATGACCTGAAAAAGAAATCCCTTATGTTAATGTAACCTTGCATTTAGTAAGCTCCCACATCTAGTAAATGTAGCAACCTGAATTCTAATGAGTTGTGGATTCTCATGAGGTTTTGTGAGATAGCAAGTAAGTTCTGAGTTCTTGAAGATCATCTGGGTACACTTCATCATCTGAGATGACAGACTATCTTGAAGGAGTCATATATACTGGCAGCTAAGTTTCAAAAGAGTGACAGAGAATGGATGTCCAAGCTGTGAATAGAAAGCTAGGAATTCTTTCTTTACCCTTAGGAAGTGGAATGGAAGAATGACCAGGGGTTGGAGGACGAGTGGCTCTTGGATATAATTCTGTGAAAGACCTTTGTGTGTCTTGGATAATGTCAGCTGAGCTTCAGTAAGGAGATGTCAGCCAAAGACAGAAAGTCCAGGCACAGATTATTTCTAATAGTTGACAGGAAGTGGAGCAGGGTGTTTCTTATGGGAATGTAATAAAAGTCTCCAGGAGCTATTATAAAAGAAATAATGCAAGTTTTCAAAATCCCAACATACTATGCCAACTGATAATTGTATTTTTTAATGATTGATTCCTATGTGCTTGGTAATAACCTGTGTGGTTAGCATTATTTCATCCATTTTCAAATGAAGAAACATTTGCAGAGACTGATGTTCAGAATACTAATAATGATAATATCAACTAAAACATATTAGATGGTTGTTGTTCTGGTTTTGCAGAAATGTGATTGTTGAATCCTCACTATAAACCTGTGAGATAATTACCACTATTATTTTATACTTCTTTTACACAGCAAGAGATACAAATATAGAGAAGTTAAGAATCCTGCCATAGATCAAGCAGATGAAAATGGGGAGAGCCAAGATTACATAAATTTTACTTGTGACCTTTTATTCCTCCAAATTTTTAATCCTTGCTTACATTTTTCTGCGATAATAAACAATGTGAACTAGTAATCTCCTTTTGACATGACCATAATCACTTTGATGCTATTTCAGAGGCAAATGCATATGAAACAATTTCATCAACACACAACACACACACACACACACACACACACACACTGAAATCCCTAAATATTCATGAAAATGGGGTGCTCGTTTCATTGAAGAGCACTTTTACTTTGGCCTTTTATGCAGCCCCATTTCCTCTCTTTACAATCCTCTTACAAACATGGTTTTCCAGAGTCTCCTGCACAATGTTGAAAATGACTACCACAGTGGTTAAGTGTACTGTATTGGTTTGAAAATCAGAGAAACTGATTGGAATCTTGCCTTTTCCACTTGCAACTTCTTTTTCCAGGGTATAATTTTTGGCAACTTGCATTCTTGTTTTCTCATCTCTAACGTGAGAATGATAATATCCATATCTCAGGTGTTACAAAAATTGATTGAGGAAACATATATGAACATCTCCACCACATTACTGTGGTTACACAAAGAGCTTTCACCTAATTTTGTTATTCTGTCTGCCCACTGGAGATAGGAAGAATTAGTAATTTGAGTTCAGTCAGAAAACATGCAATAATCTCTGGAAGAATTATCTCTAATTTTACTTGTCAAGAAGCCAGAAAGACTCTCGTTATGCATAGCAGTTAACCTCAGGAAAGACAGTCTCTGGTCATGCTTAGACTAAATGACTGATGATTTATGTCATCTATTAAACATATGTATGTGTAACTGTGTGTGAAGCATACTTACATTTGATTTTCATGCTCATGATTAGACTTGAATGTTAAAGGAGGTGTCTTATCTCAAAAGAAAGTGCTTGTGTCCAAAAATTGGGTTCCATAACTTGTATAATCTGTACGACCCTCAAAGTTTTCATTTGTCAGTTTAGGTTAATGACATTTACCAACTATCTTTTGACTAATGGATATGAGGGTATAATATTACTTCGTTTGGAAATTGTTGAAACATAATGATTATTCTATATAGAAAATACCAGTGTTTGGGATGCCCGGATGGCTCAGCGGTTGATCATCTGCCTTCGGCTCAGGGCATGATCCTGGAGTCCCAGGATCAAGTCTCACATAGGGCTTCCTGCATGGAGCCTGCTTCTCCCTCTGCCTATGTCTCTGCCTCTTTCTCTTGGTGTCTCTCATGAATAAATAAATAAAATATTTTTAAAAAGAGAAAATACCAATGTTTAAGATGCTTCAGTGCTACTGAAAACCTTACCTTAAATAGATTAGATTATCTCCATGATGTTTAGGGGTTTTCAGAAATAATTCCATCTTCAAACTGGCCTCTTCTTGGATAGTAAACTATCAGTATGAAACACAGGACACACAAACACAGACTATTTAGGTAATTCAATAACAAATCTATGGTCCTTGAGAAGGTGTTTCTCCTAATCTAAATCTTCCCTTCTAGCCTAAAGTCTCAAAATCCCTTATTGAGAATCTGGGATTTGAATTTGGAATGAATTATTTTGAAATACTATCATGAAATGACCTCCAGATGGCTCTGGTCCCATAGACAAGAGGCAAGAAATGTGGAGGAAACACTTTCAAATGGATCATTTTTACTATAATGAATCTTGCTCTGAAAATGTAACACCCCCCCCAAAAAAAAGAAATGTAACCCCCCCACACAATATTTTCCTCTGGCACTACATGGATATTTAAAAGTGGTTTCCAAAAAGGTTCAAGGACCTTGGCTTAGAGCTGCTGCTTTCTCTCTCTGGAATTATCTCCTGTGATGGAAAGACTTTGTCTTAGAAGCAGGTATGCTGAAGAGACATGGTTGAGAAAAACCCAATTTTGAATAGGGAATTGCATTTCCTCTACTTGGAACACAACCATGCAAGAATCCCCTTTATTTTTGTGAACTTTTGGTTTCCAGAAAGCTAAATATCATGGGAAGAAGAAAATGACATAATTTGGGTACGGAGACCTGTGATGTTCTTAACCTGTTGACTCAGTTCACAGAGAGAATGTCTACCTCCCTAACAATATAAAAACAATTCTGGAAACCTGCTATTGATTGTGTCAGTGCTAGAGCAGTGAGGGCTTAATATCAGTGGAATGGTAGCCATTAAAGTCCCTGTCTCCAAAAGTTGTTTTTCATGTTCATCAGAGGGCTGTGAAATTAAACAGAAGCTCTAATAGGGACCCAATTAGTAATTTCTGGTATCATGGTCTGGTTCATAAGGAATACTAGGCAACATTAAAATTGTAGAGACATATCAATACACAAGCAGAAAGTTCTAATTTTAACCACAAGAAATGTTCCATATTCTTGTCACTTGGTATTGTTATTTTCCATGTAGTCATCCAAGGAGGTATGTGGTGATATATTATTGTGGTTTTAATATGCTTTCCCTGATGACTAATAATGTTGAGCATTTTTTTCATATTATCATTGGCCATTTATATGTTTTTTAAAGTATGTTTAGGGATGCCTGGGTGGTTCAGGGGTTGAGCATCTGCCTTTGGCTTAGGGTGTGATCCTGTAGTCCCGGGATGGAGTCCCACATTGGGCTTCCTACATGGAGCCTGCTTCTCCCTATGCCTATGTATCTGCTTCTCTCTCTCTGTCTCTCATGAATAAATAAATAAAAGCTTAAAAAATAAAGTATATTTAAATTCCAGTTGGGTAACATACAGTTTAATATTAGTTTTAAGTGTACAATATTGTGATTCGATGCTTCCATACAACACTCAGAGGTCATCACAACTGTTCTTCTTAATCCCCACGAGTATTTAACCCATCCCCCCCCCCTTTCTGGTACCATCACATTGTTCTCTATAGTTAGAAGACTGTTTCTTGGTTTGCCTCCTTCTCTGTCTCTTTCTCACACCCTCCCCCTACTGGTTTGCTTTACTTCTTAAGTAACACATATGAGTGAAATTATATGGTATTTGTGTTTCTCTGATTGATTTATTTTGCTTAGTATGATTCTTTCTAGCTCCACCCATGTCATTGCAAATGGCAAGATTTCATTCTTTTATAGGCTGAGTAATATTCTGTCATATATATATATATATATATCATACATATATTTTACATATATACACATATAATACATTTATAAAACACACTACACACACATATAAAATTATGTCGCATCTATCACATCTTCTGTATCCATTCATCAGCATTATCTACAATAGCAACATTATGGAAACAACCCAAGTATACATCAACTGATGAATGGATAAAGAAGGAGGCAAACCTTTTAACAGAGACAGTCTTCTAACTATAGAGAACAATGTGATGGTACCAGAAGGGAGGTGGTGGGGATGGGTTAAATAATCATGGGGATTAAGGAGAGCACTTGTGATGACCTCTGAGTATTGTATGGAAGCGTTGAATCACAATATTGTACACCTGAAACTAATATTAAACTGTATGTTACCTAACTGGAATTTAAATATACTTTACTTTTTTAAAAGCTTTTATTTATTTATTCATTAGAGACACACAAACACAGAGGCAGAGACATAGGCAGAGGGAGAAGCAGGCTTTTAATTCTGTGTGTGCTCATATATATATAGTTTTTTTTCCTAGTCCATGGATTGCCTTTTCATTTTTAAAAAGAAGTAGCATTGGTTAATCATATCTATGGTGGTACATTTTTAAAATTTTTGAAGTCTCACCATATTGTTTTCCCTAATGGCCTTGCCATTTTACATTTCCACCAACAGTGTATAAGGGTTTCCTTTTGGCCACATTCTTGCTAACATTTGTTACCTTTGTCTCTGTTTTAAATAACAATCTGAACAGATATGAGGTGACATTCAATTGTGATTTTAATTTACATTTCCCTGGTAGTAAAGTTGAGTACCTTTGCATATCTTTTTCCCTTTATAAGTCTTCTTTGAAAAAATGACTATTTAGGCCTTTTGCCTAATTATAATTGGATTATTTATTTACTTACTTTCTATTAAGTTGTATAAATTCAATACATATTTTTCTCTTTTATTATTTTTTACTTCTTAACAGTTATAAGTTTTGTGAATATTTCCTCATTCTGTAGATTGCCTTTCAATGTCATTTCCTTACTGTGCAGAATTCTTTGGTTTAAATGTAGTCCCATTTGTTTATTTTGGATTTTTTTTTTGTCTGCTTTTTTTCTTTCTATCCAATCCAGGAAAAAATTTACAAGACTAATGTCAAAAATCTTTCCCCTTCTGTTTTCTTTGGGGAGTTCTATGGTATTAGGTCCTACGTTTACGTCTTTGATTCAATCTAAGTTAATTTTGTGATTGGTGTTAGATACGTGTCCTATTTTATTATTTTTCATGGATATACCGTTTTCTCAAAGTATTTTTTGAAGATACTGTTCTTTCCCTATTGTGTGCTTTGGAAACTTGTCAAAAATCAGTTGACTGTGTATATGTGATTGCAATTGTCTGAGTTCTTCATTCTGTGCCACTGTTCCATGTGCTGTTTTTATGCCAATATCATACTGTTTATTTACTATAGCTTTGTTATACAGCTTAAAATCAGGTATTCTTTCTCAGGATTGCTTTGGTCATTCAGGGTATTTTGTGGTTCCAAAGAGACTAAGGATAGTTTTTTTCTCTTCCTGTAAAAAAATGCCACTGGGAATTTTGATCATGATTGTGTTTAATCTATAGATAGATTTGGGTTTTATAGACATTTTCACAATATTAATCTTTCTAATCCATGACTATAGAATATCTTTCCATTTATTTGTGTAATCTTTTATCTTTTTCATTAATGTCTTGTGGTTTTCAATGTATCAGCCTAAAATATTTAGTGAACTATTAAATATAAGCAGTGAGAGTGAACATCCTGGTATTGTTCTGACTTTATGAGGGAAATATTTTGTGGATTGTGGTTGTTAGTTTGTTTAGTAATATTTCTAAATCATTTTTCTAAAATCTATATTCTTTGCAATGCATGGTTATTGAACTGTCCCTTTTATTAAGGATGCGATATGGAGGAACATGAAAACTATTTTTATATGCTAATTTGGGTGATACAAGGAAACATGTTTAAAAATGTTTTCGCTACTCCCAGGACAAAAATGTAACCAGCAATAGGAAGACATAGGGAGACACATTTTTATTGTTTTCCATTATGAAATAAATGAATATTCATCTGGAAAATGAAAAGGTTTGCCATTATTTTTTCATCAACAAAGGCTCTAATCAAAGTCATATCTATCCCTCTGCAACAGAAAGGTTGAAAAGGTATAGGAACTATAAAACTTCAGTGGTTGATAGCCAATGATGTGATCATATTAGGTAGATATAGAATGGTATAAACGGGTCTCACTCCTGCTGAAACTGGGGAGAGTCTAGGTTCTAATGATTCTTGGTCATCTCTTTCCAAGGATCCAAGAGTAGAATCTCTGAGTTCTTCTGGGATAGACCATTAGGACATTTTGTGAATGAAATAAATGTACAAAGCCATTGAAAGAAAGGAATGCTATTTCATATGCCTTGGTTCTTGGTCTTTGAGAGTAATGAATCTCTCAGCTTTTACCTTCTTAGGTATGTCAGACTAACATCTCTGGCTAGAAAGACTTTAGTGCAAAGACATGAATGAAAGAATATTGTAAATGCTGGGATACCTGGGTGGCTCAGCGGTTTAGCTCCTGCCTTCAGCCCAGGGCGTGATCATGGAGTCCCAGGATCCAGTCCCGTATCAGGCTCCCTACATGGAGCCTGCTTCTACCTTTGGCTGTGTCTGTGGCTCTCTCTCTCTCTCTCTCTCTCTCTCGTGTGTGTGTGGTGTCTCCCATGAATAAATAAATAAAATCTTTTAAAAAAATGTTGTGGAGGAAAGTTACAAAAGGATAATATTCATTTATTGCACTGTTTTCTTAGTTCAAATTTAGTTCCCTTGCATCAGTTAGTAGAACAGGTAGGGCTCCTTAGATTTCATTGACTCATAGCCACTTTGTGCTCTAAGAGCATCAGGTATTATTCAGTCCTGCTGTTTCCAAGTCCAAGTGCTCAGAGGTGCCACTGAATGTATAGCAATTACAAGATGAGCTTGTTAAAAATACAGATTTTTGAATACTCCTTAACTATGGCCTAACATATTAGAAAATCATAGCACAGATACTGTTATCTGTTTAAAAGTCTGTCCAAATGAGTCCAGTGATCAAAGAAATTGGAGAAACACTAAACTATCCATCGTTAAAAATTGAGTAAGTAGGAGTCTGTTGAGATTCCAAGCTGGGACAACTAACATGATTTTGTGTGCTTCTTATCTTCAAATCTGTGAATGCATCAACATCAGAGATTATCTTTTGTTTCTTTTTAAAGATTTTATTTATTTATTCATGAGGGACACACAGAGAGATAGAGAGAAACAGAGACACAGGCAGAGGGAGAAACAGGCTCCATGCAGGGAGCCCAACGCGGGACTGGATCCTGGGACTCCAGGATCATGCCCCAAGCCGAAGGCAAATGCTCAACCGCTGAGCCACCCAGGCGTCTCCAGAGAAATCTTTTTAAAGACTATGTACAGAGGATCCCTGGGTGGCTAAGCAGTTTAGTGCCTGCCTTTGGCCCAGGGCATGATCCTGGAATCCTGGGATCAAATCCCACATCAAGGCCCCTGCATGGAGCTTGCTTCTCCCTCTGCCTGTGTCTCTGCTTCTGTGTGTGTGTGTGTGTGTGTGTGTCATGAATAAATAAATAAAATATTTAAAAAAAAATAAAGACTATGTACATATTTTAATGTACTATACACACATATACACGTACAGACACACACGTACTCTACCATAAAGACTTACCCAGGTATTGGCAGTAACTAGAATAATCAGATTTGTGCAAAAGACAATGAAGCAATAAGATGAATCATCAGTGATATCTCTATTTGTTATAGAAAAACAAAGCTCAGAATGCAGTAAGTGTAGGTGAGATGTGTGTGATGGATGGCTCACTGTATTCAGTAAAACTGATTCAACATAGGAGGAAATACAGTTTCTCAGCCATTCATTTCAACGTTGTACTTGTCCAGTTGTTTGAATCAAGTCACCTACTCATCCCAGCTATCTTTTTTTTTTTTCATTCAGTTTGTTCAGTTTTTCCTTTTCATAACTTTATGCTAGTTGGGGACCCCTGGCTTTAGACAAGTTAAGATCAGTCAGTTAGTAGAAGCATATGAATGGGATATTAGAATTACAATGGGGATCCTAGAGGCAACTTTTTCTCATTTCCTTACTTTTTGGGTAAAAAAAAAAAAAAAAGAGTCCTAGAGAATGGAAAACTTTCTCCCAAGAGCAGAGGATGAGAACAGGTCCTTTGTTTTTTAAGTGTGTTTTATTTCTTTTTCATGTGCATACACGTCCCCTCCATTTGGAGCCTTGCTAGATTTCATTTCTATTGTGTTTTGCAGGGCTTAGATCAGAACCCTATAGCTTAGATCTCTGTTATTTTCCTGTATTCTTTTGTGCATGCAACATATTCATATTGAATGCTCAGCATGTTTCTATCACACTTCTAAATGCTAGAAAATGACCTTAAATCTTTCACAGTAGACTCTCATTCTTTAAGGAAAATGGCAAACAGGCCAGAATTAGAAGGAGAAAACAATGTTGTCCAGTATGATTCTTCTGATCTCAATTTAATAAGATCTCTCTGGCCTAAAACTTTCAGAAAATTTACCTACATATGAACTATCAAAACAAATATGATAATGATGATAAATAATACCTCAGTTGTGTAGAATGTGCCATTCTTTTCTTTGTTCCTCCAATCCCATATGAGGTTGTTATTACTGTCTGAATCGATGAGATCATCCAGCTTAAATTGTTACTTTCAACTATTTACCATTAGCCTCTGACAAAATCTTCCTGCCCCACAGTCTTTTCATTGCATTCCTTACTTCTGTGTTTCTCAGGGTGTGGATCAGAGGATTTAACATAAGAGTGATAATGGTGTAAAATACAACCATCATCTTATCCTCTGAAAAGGTAGTATCAGAGCAAATATACATGAAAGTACATGGCCAAGAAAATGATGACCAATTATTTTTGTCACAGAAATGTAAACATGTACCCATATTTTCCCTTGTTAATATTGCCATGAGTGTTCAAGTAGTTGAGTGTGGGTGACATCCACAGGTCTTCTTAGAACACTCTGGTATTTGAATACATGAATTTATGATCTCCTATTTGATATCAATCTCTTATATTCAAGAGGTGGTGGGTACAGTTAGAAAAGAACAAGAGGGACACCTGAGTGGCTCAGTGATTGAGCATCTGCCTTTGGCTCAGGTAGTGATCCTGGAGTCCTGGGATCGAATCTTACATTGGGCTCCGCTCAGGGAGCCTGCATCTCACTTTGCCTATGTCTTTGCCTCTCTCTGTCTCTGTGTGTGTCTCATGAATAAATAAATAAAATATTTTTTAAAAAAGAAAAGGACAAAAATTAAATATGTCTCATTGTGAGACAATAGTGCTGTAAATCTAGATAAATTGCTTAGCTTTATAGGGCTTTTGTTATTATCCCATTTGTGAAACGAGAAAATTTAGTTTCATTGTCATCTATCATATGAACAATTCTTTCTACTATGAATTTAAGTCTATTCTGTTGGCCTGGAATAGCCATGAAACCCTGATGATAACAGAAGATAAAAGAAAAGGCAGAGATAAAAGAAGACAAAGCAGTGAAAGGAACTGCTGGACACTCATTGAGACCTGTTGGAATTGAAAGAGGGGAAGTGAAATATGTGTTAATTTCTCATCTTCAGACTCAATATTTGAGGATTTCTGAGGAATTATTATTAAACATCTATTAACTAAAAAAATAATGAGTCAAAGAAAAATAAAAATTATTCTCCCCTTATTTCTGAGACCGTTTTCCTGCAATTATCTTGCAGGTATTCAAAATATAGCAATTTTATTAATTCTCTTTTTCCATAATCCTTTTTATTTTATCTTTAGAAGAAATAAAACTCACTAGTATTGTGGAGGGCTTAACTTTTATTTTTCTATCCCTTCTGAGGTAGTTTTTGTGAAGCTATCCACAAGAGAGTGATAACTTATAATTGCTTTGTGAATAATTAATATCAGGGAATCTCTGACCCTGAAACCCCAAAATCTGATAGTAATCATGTATTGTCCTTACTGTTTCTGTCTTTAAACTGCTCAAACTTGCCATTTCATAGTATGTATGGCAACAAATGCTCCTTTCTCTACTTCGTATAAAGTCTGCTTAAAGAGAATGATGCAAAATGTTAATGACCTTGGGGAAAGCCTTTCACCCTCCATATTCGGAACCACAAGAACTGACAATAAACTTTAATTTCAAGGTGTCTTTTCAACTTGTTAAAAACATTTAAAGTTTTCTTTATTTTTCCTAAATTTAAAAACAAATCAATTGTTGATTTAGGGGATTCCTGGGTGGCTGGTCAGCAGTTGAGCCTCTGCCGTCAGCTCAGGGTATGATCCTGGTGTCCTGGGATTGAGTCCCACATTGGGCTCCCTGCATGGAGCCTGCTTCTCCCTCCGCCTATGTCTCTGCCTCTCTCTGTGTGTCTCTCATGAGTAAATAAATAAAATCTAAAAAAAAAAAAATATTGTTGATTTACGACCATAACATGGTTCTAAACTATTTCAGTAAACAGATATAATTGTTTTATGACTGATACCTTGTTCATGGGATTAATATGTTTAAATATATAGAGATATATATTAAATATTTAATATAATGAATATATTAAAATATCTATTTTGGGGTATTTCCCTATTGAAATTTATTTCCTCTACTCTTTTGAAAGTTCTATTTGATTGGAAAAGAGTTGGTTCAATAGTGCCTTGGAGTTCACAGGTTTTCTTTTTAATTGAATCTCTGCTGATGTCTGGAGAAATTGCTGGGAAATTCACTACGCTACTAACATTCTTTCTTATTCTTCTCCTGTTCCTATTCTTTCCTTTCTTTTCCCTTCCTATTCTCATCAAACCTACTTCTTCTTTTCATACAATGTCCAAAATGTCAGACCCTTCCCACTTTCTACTCTTAGAGGGAACTCACAAGCTATATATTTCTATCTGGTTTCACCACTTACACGGTTAATTTCTTGACCTCATTGGACCTCTTAAGAGAGAATACATATGTTCCTTTTCCAATATGTTAATAGCCACAAAGTGGGAAAATGTAGCTGTTGTTGTATTTTCTTTCCCTTTGGCCAAAGTTCACCCCACAGTGGGCCATTTGCATCTCTGTGTGACCATGACCCTGGACTCTTATTTCAGTTGTAGGAAAAGACAGAGCCCAAATTCATAGCAGAAAGCAAGCTTGATGGGGAAAATCCCTGAGAAGCTTTGGGTTCCAATCATGTCACACAGTATCTACTACCTCAGCAGCACAGGGAATATCTATGGATAGGGTTCAGAGTGCCCACACGGATGTAAGCCAAAAGTCCTGTCAGGTCAGGCCCACAAGTCACCTAAAGATGGAGAATAGTTTCCATAACTCTCTTCATCTATGGTCTTTTAGTATCATGATGAAATGTAGGCCACTGCCAAGACATCTCTGGCTATAAGGAGTGCAGAAATCTGGGTGACACCTAAAAATCTGGGTATGATGCTTGCTGTGCCTCACACTAAAGTATTAGCTTATACCTTGACTTGTTGCTTGACTGATCTGGTGATATTCACCTTTATTCCAAAGGAATTTGACTCTTTCCTGCTTTACCCATGTCAGTAGGTCCTCCTGAAACTAGTCATCTTTATAGTCACGTAATACAAGATTTGAAATAGTGCCCTCTCATCCAGTATATGTACTCCCTGGATTTAAAAGTCCATAAGGTAGTGTGTCTCTTTCCTACTGTTAGGAGATGTGAATAGGAAACACTTCTTTTTTTAATTAAGAGAATATCTGCACTGTTATGCCTCAAGATTCTTAAGAACTCTACCCATGTGGCAGTCCCCTGAAACTTTATAGTGTTTATCTTCTATTTCTGCCTTGTGTGAACCTAGTCGGTGTGTAAACTTACTACTGCTATATAGAGAGAAATAATATGAAGCAAAAAAATAGTGACTTCCAACCACAAAATTTAATCCTCAAATTAGTGGTTTTATTTTTTAAAAAAGATTTTTCTTTTATTAATTTGAGAGAGAGAGAGAGAGAGAGAGAGAGAATGCACACAGGGAGGGAGAGGGAGAGGGAGAAGCGGACTCTGGCTAGCAGAGAGCCCCAGGCAGGGCTAGATTCCAGCACCCTGAGATCCTGACCTGAGTTGAAGGTAGGTGTTTAACCACCTGAGCACCCAGTACCTCCCTCCCCCAAATAGTATTTTTAAATTGCAAAACAAAACTTAAAGACTTAAAGACTTAAAAATAAAAGGAATTTATTTCTTTATGATTCTACAATGTGGCCTAGAATTAGCTGGGTGCTACAGCTCCTGGTTTCACCTGGAAATGCTCTCAACGGCTTAAATGGAGTATGAATGTGGTACATGGTCCAAGATGGCCTCATTCTTACATCCAGCATTCTGCTTCTGCTCAGGTATGTCAGTTCTCATTCACTCTTCAGGAGTGTAGGTTGGGCTATACCACACCATGGTTGTTTCAGGGCATTCATTGTTTCACAAAAGCTAAAGCTTTAAGGCCTTTCACACCAATTTTTAGGGAATACACAACATGACTTTTATCACCTTCTGTTCATGTGGGTAAGATTACATGTGACTTGTGTCACAATCTTAGCCCAGAAGAAAGCATGGAGACATAGATTCCACTTCTTTAAAATTTGAGATGTAATTAACATATAACATTATTAGTGTTTTCAGGTATACATCTTAATGATTCAACATTGCATTTATTTCAAAATGATCACAATAAATCGAGTTAGCAACCATCACCACACAGTTATAATTTTTTCTTGTGATATAAACTTTTAATAAAAGTTTTACTTTTAATAACTACTCTTTGCAATTTTTAAATAACACTGTAACAATATAACAGTAACTACATTCACTGTGTTGTATATTATTATATTCCATGATGTAATTTGCTTATTTTATAACTGGAAGTTCCTTCCTTTGGTACCCCTTCACCCACCCTTCCTATCTCCTACTCTGGCAACCACCGATCTGTTCTCTGTATCTGTGAATTCCATTTATTGATCTATTTTTTAATATTCCACATGTAAATGAGATCATATATAGTTTTTGTCTTTCTGTTTGATTTATTTAGCTTAATGCCCACGATGATGATGTCACAAATGGTAATACTCCAAAGGAGAACCTTATCTAATTTTTATGAGGGCAGACATATGGGGCTATTTCATTGGAGCTGGACCTGTCAGGATTTCCTAACTATAATGTTTGGTTCTTACCTACATCCCTCAGCTCCAGCTGGGGCTTTGTGCTGTGCTCTAGGCACCTGGAGCATAGGCTTCTTCAGCATCACATAGAAACTTCACCTTTATTTTTTTTTATTTTTAATTTTTTTTGAAACTTCACCTTTATTGGGCAGCACTGGGCTCTGCACTTGGCTGCTGAAGCACATGTCCTGGGTATAATTCATATGACAACATTTTGCAGATTAGAAACAGATGGCCTTTTCTCAGGCCACATCCTATTTATTTCCTGATAATAAATTTCAAAAAAGCCATTGGTGTGAATGATACAAATTAAATTATCAAATGCAATGTTGTTCATTTAACATTTTAATCATAATAGATCTAAAGTCACCATTATACAGTAATTTTATTTTTATTTTTTATACAGTAATTTTAATGCAACATTTACATATATTCTGTTCATCATAAATAAATTTTTAGTAATAGTTGCTTGTATAGCCTTTTATTCTATACAGATGATCACTAGACATAACATTTATCCCTTTTTAACAGCTTTGAGATATAAGGCACAAACTATTAAATTCACTTCTTTAGAGTATATAATGTAATGCTTTTTGGTAAGGAAGACTGTGAAACAATCTACAGTATCTAATTTTACAACACCTTTGCCTCCTTATCAAGCAATTGCAAACCCATTCACAGTCACTTATTCTTCTCCATCGCCATCAACACAGTCCTAAGCAAATTCTAAAATATCTTTTTTTTCTGAAAGTTAGAGGACATATGGGTATATTAGCTGTGGGGTGGGTTGTAGTGAAGGGTAGAGAAAATCTTAAGCAGACTATCTGCTGAGCTCTGTGTTGTCTATAGCTTCATGTAAATTGAATCACGGCATTTACTCATCGTACATGGTCTCTTCTTCTGGGATTTATCATACTGACATGTGTATCTTTAATCCATTATTTTTCTTAG
The DNA here is from genome assembly GCF_905146905.1 of Nyctereutes procyonoides. Taxonomy (NCBI): domain Eukaryota; kingdom Metazoa; phylum Chordata; class Mammalia; order Carnivora; family Canidae; genus Nyctereutes; species Nyctereutes procyonoides. The sequence continues at coordinate 39,650 of NW_026575108.1, forward strand.
TTGAAGATTATTCTGTCTATCCTGAAAACTTCTGTCTTTCAAATGAAGTGTATTTGTATTTAATGTAATTATTAAATTGGGGGAATAAGTTTATCTCTTTGTGGTTTACCTTTTTCCCCTTTATAACTTACTTTATTTATTTTCTATTCTTTTGAGGTAATTGGGTAGATGGTTTTTGTCTAATATTACACTTTATCTTCCTCTTAACATCTGTTAAATGATATACTCTATCTTACAGAAGAGTTTCAGGTTCATAAGAAAATTGAGCATAAGGTATGGAGATTTCATGTGGATCTTCAAATCCTCTGATTAAAACTAGGCAGAAGAACTCAATAGACACTTTCCTAAAGACCTACAAATGGCCAACAGGTACATCAAAATGTGCTCAATATCACTCATCATCAGGGAAAGGCAAATCAAAATTATAATGAGATATCACTAAAAAACTGTTAGAACAACTATCATCAAGAAAATAATAAATATGAAATGTTGGGGAGGATGTGAGAAAAGGGATCCCATGTGTGCTATTGATGGGTGTGTAAATTAGCACAGATATTATGGAAAAGAGTATAGATGTTCTTGAAAAAATTAAGACTACCATCCATCAACCCTATTGTTAGGTTTATATCCAAAGGATCTGAAATCACAATTGTGAAGGGCTATCTGTATTCCTAGGTTCATTGCATCATTATCCACAGTAGCCTTGGTGCGGACTTGACTGATGAATCAATATGGAAAATGGGAGGTGTATATGATGCAGATTTTAAAAAGAAGAAAATTCTGCCATTTGAAATAGCATGGATGGAGCTGGAAGACTTTATGTTCAGTGAAACAAGCAAGACACACAAAGAGAAATACTGCATGATCTCACTTATAGATGAAAATGCTATAGCTCAATTCATAGAGGCAGAGAGTAGAATGGTGGTTACAAGGGGCCAGGGGTTGGGGAAATGGAGAGATGTTGGAGCAAGGTTACAAGGCTTCGGTTATGTAGAACGTGTAAATTCTAGAAATCTATTATACAGGATGGTCACTATATTTATACTTAAAATTGCAAAAAGAACAGATCTTAAATTAAATCTTCTTACACACACACACACACAGTGGTAAGTATATAGAGAAGATACATGTGCTAAGTAGTTATATTGTGGTGATCTTTTCACAATATACATATATCAAAAATTGCATTTTACAACTGAAATATATAATTTTTTTTGTATGTCAACATGTCAACTTTGGGACACTAGTTCAGTGACTAAGCTTCATAATTCCCAGAAAGAAGAAATAGTGAGAACACTGAAAACATGATATTTTAATGAACTTATTTTAAAATAATCTTTGAGGGATCCTTGGGTGGTTCAGCAGTTTAGTGCCTGCCTTCAGCCCAGGGCGTGATCCTGGAGTCCTGGATCGAGTCCCACATTGGGTTCCCTGCATGGAGCCTGCTTCTCCCTCTGCCTGTGTCTCTGCCTCTCTCTCTCTCTCTCTCTCTCTCTCTCTCTCAGTTTCTCATGAATAAATAAAATAAATCTTTAAAAAAATAAAATAATCATTGACAGGAGGAAAATATTGGTATTGAAAAGGTAATTGGTATTTTCCAGGTAAGTAATGGAGAGCAGAATTAAACATGAAATAGAATCTTGCAGCAGTTAATAAAGATGTGATACATATAAATACACTGAAATCAATGAATTTATTTATTTATTTGTTTGTTTATTTATTTATTTATTTTAAAAGTGTTTATTTAAATTCCAGTTAGTATTCAGTGTAATAAGAGTTCCAGGTATACTATTTAGTGATTCAACACTTGCATTCACATCCAGCTCATCATAAGAAGTGTACTCCTTATTTTCCATCATCTATTTAACCCATCCTCCTACCCATCTCCCCTCTGGTAACCATCAGTTTGTTCTCTACATTTAAGAGTCTCTTTCTTGGTTTGCCCTCTCTCTCTTTTTTTTCTTCACAGTCATTTGTTTTGTTTCTACAATTCCACATGAATGAAATCATATTTCTCAGAGCTGTTTCACTTAGCATAATACTTTCTACCTCTATCCTTGTCATTGCAAATAGCTATTGCAAATAATGCTGCTACAGACATTGAGGTGCATGTATTCCTTTGGTTTAGTACACAGAAATCAATGAATTTTTAAAGTTCATAATATAACACCTCGCATGCTCATATCCAAGGCATGGCTGGTAATCCTTCTGCTCACTATGAGCATCAAAATTCTACTGGCAATTCTAACTTATGGATAGATAATACCCCTTCACAAGGAAAGCACATACAGAGAAATAAAGTGGTTTCCTGCTGCAAAAGTAGGTTCTCTCTAACTTCATTAACTGGAGACTGATCAAATGAATATTCCTGAATGTCCCTGGTACTTTTATTCCAGTGATAACAACCAACTTGAAGTTAAATAATAAACATTGGTTTCCTTCAAACTAACTTCTACCTTACTGTATTCAGTCTCAGAAAATATGTTGTATCTGTGGTTTATTTTAAATTTTTATTTAGTCTTGACAACAGATAGCATTCCCTGTTTGACCAATAGAATTCTCTTGATATAGTACTTATATACCAATCACACAACTTAGTGGAATATCTCAAGACCTTTGTAATACAACATCTTAAAAATCATATACACAGTGTTCAGTTATTTTAATCGTGAAAGGAAACAATAAGAAAAATTATTATGATTTTAAATAATTAGATATAATTAAGAAAAAAATATATATCCTTTTGACCTTTGGTTCACATGTATGGACGTTTTAAAGATAAACTAATATTAAATGAAAATATAATGAAAAGAATTTCTTACACAAAATATTAGTTTCTTTGCTCTGAATGTGTTCAAAGAAAGCAGGATATCTTATTTGAGATGTATATAAAGGTAATTACAAGTCATAGAGTACTGGCTCTACTTTATTTATGAATACTCACTGTTAGAACAGTCACGATTGTGTATAAATATCTTTCATCTTATCATACCAGAATGTAGACTGAGATGTGAGGAGTATCTCACCATCAGTAATGTCAGGATTGAGCTTTCAGGAAAAGAAAGAATCAGGCTGGTAATAGGAGGAAAGCTACTAGTTTGAGGGCAGAAGTACAGAGAAAAAGTAAGGAAATTTCGTGTGTAAAACATTCGAGTTCTTTGGGAAAGTCAGGATATACTGTATCATATTTGATATTTCCACAGATTAAGTAATCGACCAAAGTCCTCAATTCATCTCTTGCTTTCTGAGGTAATTTTGACATGCCATAGCTTTTTCATGGCATTTTTCACTTCTGCATTCCTCAGTGTGTAGATAAGTGGATTGAGAAAAGGTGTCCCAATAGTATAAAATACAGTCACCATCTTGTCCATGGGGAAAGTAGTTGGGGGGCGTGTATAAATGAATATACATGGACCAAAGAACAGGACTACTACGATGATGTGAGAAGTACAAGTAGAGAGAGCTTTTTTCTTCCCTTCTGCACTGTGGTTTCGCAGGGAATGCAAGATGACAATGTAGGAGATCATCAGAATCACAAAACTGCTTGAGCAAATGGCCCCACTATTAGACACCAACAGTAGGTTGATCTTATAAGTGTCCATGCAGGCAAGTTTCAGCAAGGGCTGCAAATCACAGCAGTAATGATCAATCAAACTCGGTCCACAGAAGGGCAGTCTCAAAGCCAGGATAATCTGGGCTGTAGAATGGATAAAAGATCCAATCCATGCCAGAACAATTAGGATGGTGCAGACCTGCCGGCTCATGATGGTTGGGTAACGTAAGGGCATACAGATGGCCACATAGCGATCTACGGCCATGAGGATGAGGACAAAGATCTCCATGGAGCCAAATAAGTGTAGTGAAAAGACTTGAGTCATGCACTCATTGTAAGTTATGATTTTTTTTGCAGAGAGTGAATCTACAATTAGTCTGGGGGCTGTGGAAGTTGAAAAGCAGGAATCAGCAAGGGACAAATAAAATAGGAAAAAGTACATGGGGCTCCCAAGTGTCCGGCTAGACTTGATTGTCACAATAATAAGCAAATTCCCAACCACAGTTCCCACATATAAAATGGAGAAGATTACAAATACCACTTTCTGTCTCATAGGATCTTGGGTTAGTCCTAACAGTATGAACTCTGTTACACTGTTATTTTGCTGCATTATTGCAGGTAAAGTGGAGAAAGCGCAGGTTAGAAATAATGTCAAGGAAAATTATTATGAAATGAATACACCCCATTTGGGGATCAAATCCATATGCATGATTGTGGAAGTGCCAGTTACCAGTACATTATCTCTACTGTCTATGTTGTTTTCTCCTGAATAAAGTGGAAATGATAATATTTATTCACAATTTTCACATGGCTGTTTATTGAAACAATGACATATATCAATAATAATGATAGACACCTGATTCTTCAGGCATAAAAACATTAATTTAGATAATTTGGTATCCGAGGGTATCTTTCTGACCTGAATGTGGTTTTGTTTTGTTTTTAGTTTTTTTTAATAAATTAATTTTTTATTGGTGTTCAATTTACCAACATACAGAATAACACCCAGTGCTCATCCCGTCAAGTGTCCCCCTCAGTGCCCGTCATCCATTCACCCCCTCCCCGCCCTCCTCCCCTTCTACCACCCCTAGTTCATTTCCCAGAGTTAGGAGTCTTTATGTTCTGTCTCCCTTTCTGATATTTCCCACACATTTCTTCTCCCTTCCCTTATATTCCCTATTATTTATATTCCCCAAATGAATGAGAACATACACTGATTTTAGTTTATAGCAAGGACTTAATAGGTTAGAAATCTGCAAAATCAGGAAAATTCATCATGATTTACATAATGTGCTTTCACACTACTTCAGCCTGGGAATTCAGTTATAAAGTATCTTACAGTAAATATTCTGAACAATCAAGGAATGATGTAGAAACATTTGATAGTCTTTTTCTTGATGAAACCTAAAAGAGAGAAAGAGAGACAGGGAGGATAACAGAGAAACAATCCGTATTTTAGCAGTGAACATTCAGTAAATTGGTCCAGTCCACAAACATATTTTAATGTTATCTTGACTAAGTTTATTTCCTGTTATTTGAACTCTAAATATTTTCTACTTTTTTACAGTTCTAAATTCAGCTTCTATCATAAAACATTCTAATTTTGATTTTATTTTTTAAAATATTTTATTCATTTGAGAGAGTAATAAAAATAGAGAAGGAGAGAGAGAGAGAGTAAGCAAAAGTGGAAGAAGGGGCAGGCTGAGAAGCAGACTTTCTGCTGAGCAGGGAGCCTAAGACAGGGCTTGATCCCAGGACCCTGAGATCATGACTTGGGTCATAGTTTGATACTTACCCAACATACTCACCCAGAGCCCCTAAAACTTTGGACTTTTAAAATTATGCATTATCATATAATAGTAAATCATATATAGTATAAATTGCATCCTTGGAATCAAAGTTAGTAGGATGACTTTTCCCTTAAAATATTCCCTTTGTTAGATGAAAATGTATCATAATCATGCTGCATTAAATATAAAGCTTTTAAAAACCTCCTCTTAGCAGATGGTTTGTTAATCACATTGGCATATTATTGGTTCATAAGAACTGTCTTCTGATATGGGCTGCAGGGACAGCAAGATTGCCAGGGCCAGAGGAAGGTTTACATGTCTGAGAAAGAGGGTGAGTCAGCTGTAGAGTCAATTCTGGACTCAAGCTCTCTACCACCTCATGCCCCAACCACACTGCCATTCACTACAGGTTCCCCTATAGTTTTATGACGTCCAAATATGTTCTTTGTCCAACTCTTCTCCAAAGAGGAATAAAAACTTGTTTGTGGTTTCTAACAATTAGGCATTATGAAAGATATCTATCTGTTGATATTTCTAACAATCTACAAATTGATCTATCATCTATCTATGCAATAGAGATACAGACTGAGACATTTAGTTCACATAATAATAGATATAAGAATGTCAAGAATGAAAAAAAAGAATGTCATATATTAGAAAGAAGAAACATAAGGAGGGTAATTTTTATCTAACTGCTGAATTTAAGCATCTCAAAAAGTATGTATTTAATAAGTATTCATAAAATAAGTGAAAGAATTAGGAGAATTTCAGATTGATACAACCCAATAATGTTTGGTCCTATTCAATACTCAGTTACCACCGAAAAGGGAATCCTACTCCACCCAAAGCAAAATCACCATCTCCAAGGAGCATTTCTTATCTATTTCTTATCTATTCCCTCAATAGATATCATTTCTATTTGCTTATCTCTCCACCAGGAGATGCTGTCCACTTCTTTTACTCCAACTTCTCACCTTAGATGGGAAAACACTTCCAGAAAGTTCCCTAAATTTTCTATCCATCTGCAAATGCCTTTTATGTGTTGGGTGCACATTGTGACACTGATCAGATAAATTTTCTCTGTGTATTAAATACAAGTAAGTTAACACAAATCTTACCAGTTTTGATAGGAGGTTAAGCAAAGGATAGGATGTTCAGTCGTCCTCTTTTCTTTGCAAGATAATTTGGCCAGTCTTTATTCAAATGAGAATTTAAAAAAGTGTTTCAAAAATTCTGCTTGATCTCTTTGTTGTAACTGAGGCTCAGGTTCTCGCCCACATGGCAGACGACCATGCTGGCCCTTGATTCATCCCACACTTTCTGAAATCCACTCTCACGTGGAATTTTTACTGGGAAATGTTTTTCCTGCAGTAGTATTTAAACAGGAGTGAGTCTGGGGAAGGTCATTCCCTAAAGTGTCTCTTCCCTTTTAATTAAGCACACTTGAGCTAGATGTACTGGAGAACTTAAACTTCAATATGAATTAATAAATTATGGGATAAAGGTGATCCTTCTTGCAATTGAAGGTGTTTATTTGTTCCATAAATGACCTATTTGACTAGAATTAAAAAAAAAAAAAACCTGATTATCTAGTGATCTAGTGCCCAGGACTTGGTATCTGGTACCATTATCAAGAAAGTGAATTAGGACTTCTTAAAGAAATGGCTGATTCTAGGTCTGGGGCCAGGATTGTACAAGATGAATTGGAGCATCTTGTGACACTAGAGGGTACGGATGCAAACACATTCACACGTACAGTCACTGACGCTGTAATGAGAACATGCCAAAGGGAGACAAGAGATAATGGATAGGCCTCACCACCTCCCTCAAGTGCCAAAAGCTGGAAAAAAATTTGAGCAACACATCAATGACATTGAATTCAAATACACCTCATAGTTTACAAAATCCAAAAGTTCATAATGATATAATCACTTAAATAAATAACTAATAAAGAGATAATAATAGACAAATCTCCCATTAAAAAGAATTCCTAATGATATTGTAGTACTATGCTCCCAAATGGTTATGAGATAACTCTCAGTCTCTTATATTGTGGGCTGTACACAGATGAGTTCCTTCTAAAAGGCACACTGTGGAAGGTGGTGGGGGAGTAATTTTACAAAGGAGAAATGTGGCAACACCACCTCAACCAGGTGATCAAGGTTGACAGCAATGGTGATGAGTCACATTTAAAGTGTGTACACACTGGCATGATGTGGTGCAAATGGCAGTTTGCCTCTGTGACCTTTCCTCCAATAACCATAACCTCAGTTTAATCTTGAGTGAAATATCAGACAAATCCCAAATGAAGGTTTTATATAAATTGCTAGGATAGTTACCAAAACAATAGAAGTTCATCATAAAAAAGAAAAGTTAAGGGGCTCCTGGGTTGCTCAATCGGGTAATCCTCCCACTCTTATTTTGGGCTTAGGTCATGATTTCAGGTTATGAGTTTGAACCCTGAGTGGGGCTCCACACTTAGCAGAAAGTTTGTTTTTGCCTTTCTCTTTCTCTCTCTCTCTCTCTCTCCCTCTGCATGTCCCCCCACTCCTTCTCTCTAAAATAAATAAATATCTTAAAAAAATAAGAAAAGTGAAAAATATACTTATCATGATCAGCAATGAGGAAGCTATAGAATTTTTGAATCATTTTACACATCTGAAACTAATATATCACTGTATGTTAACCATATTTGAAATTAAAAAAATAAAAGAACATTAAGAGAAACTGTCATGTCTGAAGCTGCTGAAGAAGACATGACAACTGATATAATGTGGTATGCTGGCTGAGATTCTGGAGAAAAAAAACAGCATTGGTTAATGTAATCTGAATAAAGTATGGATGCTAATTAAGATAACGCATTCTCATCAAGCAAATTAGTTATGACCAATGTACCATACTATGTAACATGGCAACAGGGGAAACTGAGTGCAGAGCATAGGAGAATTCTGTATTATTTCCACAGTTTCCCTGTAAATATAAACCTGTTATAAATTATAAAGGTTATTGGAAATACATGGCTTATTTCATTTAATATGTCACCAGAGTTTATCTGTGTTGTAGTATGGGTCAGAAATACCCTCCTTTTCAAGGCTAAAAAATATTCCGTTGTACACACACCGGAAATCTGCACAGTTTATGTCCTATATTGGGTCTAAAGACCAGAAACTACTATAAACCAGTAAGAGCTAATGTCCCAGTTTGGGTCCATAAGCAAGAAATTGAAATAGAAGTGGGGTGAATGACACAGGCATGGTGATATAGCATGAGACCACTAATGACCTTCTGAAAATACATCAGAAGGAGGATCATCTGCTTCTGAACTTCAAGTAATTGTAAGCTGGGACAGCAAAACTATATGTAAAAGAAGACTATTCTATTTGATAATGGACTGCTGCGTGGCACCCCCAAATTTATGGTTCTATGGGTCAGAAACACCAAGTTCATGATGAGCAGTTCTGGTTTCACAGAAAATTGGTGGCCTATGATTGTTTAGTCTCTACTAGGCCCCATAGCAGGCCAACAGCCATTTCTCAAAAGGAAAGTAGTTATCTATAGAGGATGTCAGGAATTTGCTCCAAAATCCTAAGGGTCTGCACTGCACTTCATATATGGGGGACTGCCAAAGACTCCAGGAGCATCTCTTTCTACCACAGACACATCAAGCACCATTGGATGTGCTGAATCATAGCACCCATGAGTAATAGAAGCTTATGCCACAGTTTGGACCTGTGGTGGAGACTTTTTTTTTTTTTTCTGAGTTCCACTCAAACTAGCAGCTTTTTGAGTCACTTGATAATAAGTCAGAACAAAACATCCAAATGAAGAATCTGTTGCCTTCTCAATTCAAAGAGGCCTACCAGATATTTTGCATCATTTTGGTGCTGGAGGCGATAGATGGACCAAGATAGCTTCAACTCAAAAGGAAATCTTTTTTTTTTTTTTTGGTTTTAAATAAATTCAAGTTAGTTAGCATATAGTGTCTTATTAATTTTGCGGTAGAAATTAGTGATTCATCAGTTGCCTAAGACACACAGTACTCATTACATCACATGCCCTGCCTAATGCCCATCACCCACTTACCCCATGCTTGATCCACCTCATTGCCAGCAGCTCTCAGTTTCTTCAGTCTATTTAGGAGTCTCTTAGGGTTTTCTCCCTCTCTGTTTCTATCCTATTTTATTTTTCCTTCAAAAGAATTATCTTGATATGCTTTTTACTCCTGGCACCCTGGAAATTTCACTGAGTTTCAGTTACCTGAGTTTTAATTGTATTTGTTTTCCATCCTCTGACACAGAAATGTCCTACCAATAAGTCTAGAGTAATTCACGTCTTGATCACTAGATCCAATCAGTGTAATGTCATCAATATAATGGACCAGTGTGGCTACCTTGTAGAATAAGACATTTGAGGTCTCCATTAACAAATTAAAACATAGTCACCCCTGAAGGAGGGTAGTGAAGGTATATTGCTAGCCTTGTCAGCTGAAATCAAACTTCCTCTGGTGGACCCTACTGACAGGGAGATAAGAAGCACTTGCCAGGAATGCCTCGGTGGCTCAGTGGTTGAGCATCTGCCATCAGCTCAGGTCGTGATCTCAGGGTCCTGGGACCGAGTCCCATATCAGACTCCCCACAAGGAGCCTGCTTCTCCTTCTGCCTAAGTCTTTGCCTCTATCTGTGTGTTTCTCATGAATAAACAAATAAAATATTTTTTTAAAAAGAAGCACTTTCCAAATCATGTCCTGCATACCAGCGAATCTGTTAATTCACTCAAGCCATGAAATCACATCTGGTACAGCAGTTGCAATTCTTGGAGTCTCCACCTAGTTAAGTTATCCACTGTTAAGTGGTTAAGTATCCACTGTCATTCTCCAAGATCCATCTATCTCCAATGCAGGCCAAATAACTGAGTTAAATGTGTATGTCGTGAGAATCACCACCTTTCAAGTCCTTGATGGGATTGCTAATCCCTATGATTCCTCCAGGGAAGTAGTATTGCTTTTAGTTTACTATTTTCCTAGATAGAGACAATTCTAGAGGCTTCCACTTGGCTTTTCACCAAATAGCCCTTGTCCACATGCCAGGGTACCAAGATGGGGAATCTGCTAGTTGCAAAGTATATCTATTCAGATTATGCATTCTGGAAATGGGGAAGTAATCACAGAATGAGTTCAGTGATGTACTAGACTTACTGCAAATTAGGCCTGAGCTAAAAGTTCATGACTACCTCTCTGTGTAAGCTTCTGCTTTGACTGGGGGAGCACACTGTTGTTTTGGGTTTCCTGAAATAAATTTCAGGTCACAGCCAGAGTCCAGTAGTCCCTGAAAGGTCAGCTTATTTTCTTTTCTCCAGTACACAATATGACTGCTAAAAGGTCATAGGCCTCTCTGGGTGAAAGATGAAGGTAATATTAATATATACATTTTTAGAAATGTCTCTGGTTCCTTCCTGAATGGTATTAAATCTCTACTTTATTCAAGGAATTTTGAGTCTATAAACTGGTTCTAGTCTGGGACTTGATTGCAAGGCCATGAATCTCTGCTTTCATGATTAAGTGTACTTCTGTTTACTTAACCTAGACCTTTTTTGCTAACACAGATCAAGTAAGACTTGTATTGACTTCCTCTCTATTTCACTTTTAGGAACACCAACAAAACAGACCAACACTATAAATCTGTATCATTATTCTGATTGTTCTTTTGATTCTTCTGTCCTTTATGGGAAGCATGCCCACCTTGCCTTTAAGGAGCTTGAGGGCTACCACTTGGCCACTGTTATCTGGGTTCAAATAACTCCCACTGCATTGGGACTTTCCAGTTCAGCAACACTAAAGGTCTAGCCTACAGACAACAGTGATTAGAGAGTTTTTCAAGGATGCTGGCACTAGCCTGAGAATATCTTTCTCTTGGTCATGATGAATGGGTATGTCTTCTGGACCCTCCCTTAAATGACAAATCCATTTTAATATCCCAGTCTCCCCATGCTTTAAATCTCTCCCTCTACATTAAACCAAGGCAGACCTGACATTTCTCTTTGCTTACACTGGGCCACCTGTTGGTTCATGCTTTAGCCACCAAGCAGAAAAAATGTGAGTGTTTCCTCAGTTCCCCAGCTATACCATTAAATGAAGAATTTCTGTTTAGTGAACCCATATCAAGAAATTTGGTTGGATTGAACTTAATGTCTCTTTATTTCTGTCTTTATAATATAGAAAGTACTTAGTTATTTTGGAGTGTAGTGTGCTCCTCATGGTTTACACTTCATACTTCACCTTTAGTGATCTGCTAGGAGATCCTAGTAGTTATAGGTCTAGGAGCAAAAATGGCGGTAGGGGTGCATTCTGAGGAGAATCAGCCCCTTCTTTCAGGGCACTTACCTCAGAGGGGAAGTATGAGACTTTCCTTAGGTAATGCTGAATTAATGCTTCAGACTAAGACAGAGAAGCCACTTCAATGGCAAGAAGACAGATCTTCTCTGTTCCCTCTTCCTCTTAGTAACCTAAGGAGGAATCTGGTTTTCAACCATGACTTCATTCTTCATCCATGTCAAGTTCTTCTGTTTATACTCTTAAATGTTTCTTAAAATCTCCCTTGTCTCTGTGTTAGGTTGGGTTCCCTACATGCCAACTCTGAGATCATGTTGTCACAAATGATAACACTCAAAAAGGAGGACAATATCTAATTTTTATGAGGGCAGACATTTGGGGCTGTTTCGTTGGACCTAGACCTGTCAGGATCTCCTGACTATAATGTTTGGTGCTGCCCTACACCCTTCAGCTCCAGTTAAGGCTTTCTGCTGTGCTCCTTAGGCACCTGGAGGATGTACTTCTCCAGCAGCACAAGGAAACTTTGGCTTTAGGGGACAGCACTGGGCTCTGCACTTGACTGCTGAGGCAGATGTCCTGAGTACAGTTCATATGGCAGCATTTTGCAGATTAGAAACAATGACCTTTTCTAATGCCATATCTTATTTCTTTCCCAATAATAAAATTTCTAAGCGTCATTCTGCATGAAGTATAATGTTGATTATCTAACATTTTAATTATAATAAAGATCCAAGTCACTATTTTACACTAATTTAAGTATAATATAATCACTAGATTTAACACTCATCTGTTTTTAACAGCTTTCTTGAGATATAACCCACATAGTATACAGTTAATTTATTTAAAGTATATCATTTAACAGTTTTCAGTACAGAAGGCTGTGAAACAATCAATACTATCTAATTTTACAACATCTTTGCCACCTTCAAAAGAAACTCCATATCCATTTGCAGTCACTTTTCTTTTTTTTTTTTATAAATTAATTTTTATTGGTGTTCAATTTACCAACATACAGAATAACACCCAGTGCTCATCCCGTCAAGTGTACCCCTCAGTGCCCGTCACCCATTCACCCCACCCCCCACCTTCCTCCCCCTCCACCACCCCTAGTTCATTTCCCAGAGTTAGAAGTCTTTATGTTCTGTCTCCCTTTCTGATATTTCTCACACATTTCTTCTCCCTTCCCTTATATTCCCTTTCGCTATTATTCATATTCCCCAAATGAATGAGAACATACACTGTTTGTCCTTCTCCGGTTACTGTGGCCAAGTTCAAAAAGGGTGTTGCCTGAGTTCTTCTCTGGGATTTTGAGTTTCAGACTGCAGTCACTTTTCATTCCTCTCCATCATCATCACCAGCAGTCCTAGACAAATACTAATCTAGGTTCTATCTTTTTAAAACATTTTATTTATTTATGAGAGAGAGAGAGAGAGAGAGAGAGAGAGAGAGAGAACAAGCAGGGAGAGTGACAGAGGTATAGGAAGTAGCAGGCTCCCAACCAAGCAGGGAACCTGATATGGGGCTAGACCTAAGGCCTGATCATGACCTGAGCTCATGCCAGATGCCTAAAGACTGAGCCATTAGGGGCCTTTTCTTATTATTTTATTTTTTTTTTAATTTTCAAAGGAGCAGGAGTGTGAGAATGCATGCATGAGCAGTGGGGAGAGGGGCAGAGAGAGAAGAGAGACTCTTAAGCAGATTCCAGGCTGAATGCCAAGCCCAATGGGCCTTGACCCCATGGCCCTGAGATCATGACCTGAGCTGAAATCAAGAGTCCCATGTTTAATCAATCTAGCTGCCCAGACACCCCACAACCCATTTTCTTTCACTATAGATTTGCTCTTCTAGACTTTTCATATAAAAGGAATTATATAGTATGTTTCTTTTGTAACAAGTTTCTTTCTAAATTTAGCATAATGTTCTTATATGCATCTCATTCATGTTGTGGGAAATATCAGTATTTCTTTCCTTTTTTGTTGATGAATAAAATTCCATTTTATTAATATATGTTAGCCATTCATCAGTTGATTGACATGTAGATTATTTCCCCATTTCAGCCATTATGAATAATGCTGCTATGAATATTGGTATACAGTTATTGTGTGAATATCTATTTAATTTCTCTTGGGTAGATGCCCAAGAGTAGAATTGCTATGTCACTGTAATTACATGTTTAATATTTTGAGGAGCTGCCACATTGTTTTCCAAAGTGGTTGTAGCATTTTACATTACCACCAGCAATTTATGAGAATTCTACTCATGTGGAATTTACAAAACAAAACAAAAAATTTAATATAGGGGAAGAAAGAAAGAGGGACAAATAAAAAAACAGGCTCTTAACCATAGAGAACAAAATGATGGTGACCAGAGGTAGAATACTTTAATTAACCCACAAAGTTCTGTCATGCTCCTTTTAGGTTAATTCCCTCAAGGCAACTATCATCCTGATTTGTATCACTCTGTATTAGTGTTGCCTAATCTATAACTTCATGTAAATTGAATCACAGCATTTACTCATCGTGCATGGTCTCTTTGTTCTGGGATTTATCACACGTGTGTATCATTAATCCATTACTTTTCTTAGCTGAAGATTTTTCTGTCTATCCTGACAATTTCTGTCTTTCAAATGTAGTATATTTGCATTTAATGTAGTTACTAAATATTTTGGAATGAGTTCATCTTGTTGTAGTTTATTTTCCCCTTTATAACTCATTTTATTTCTTTTCTATGTTCTTTTGAGCTAATTGAGTAGATGATTTTGGTCTAATATTCATTTTTATCTTCTTGACATATTTTTAAATAATAGACTTTATTTTTTACAAGAATTTCAGGCTCACAGGAGTTGAGCGGAAGTTATGGAGATTTCCTTTATCTCCTCTGATCTATAAATAAGCAGAAGGACTGAATAGACATTTTCCAAATACATACTAATGGCTGACAGGTACATCAAAAGGTGCTCAACCTCACTCATCATCAGAGAAAGGCAAATCAAAATCAAATTGAGATATCACTTCACATCTGTTAGAATGAATATTATTGGGAAGACAAGAGATCAGAAATATTGGTGAGGCTGTGGAGTAAAGGGATCCAATGTATACTATTGATGGGTATGCAAATTTGTACCATCATTATGGAAAAGAGTATAGAGGTTCCTCAAAAAATTAACAATCCTACTGTTGGGTTTATATTCAAAGGATCTGAAATCATGAAGGGCTAACTTTATTCTTAGGTTCATTGCATCATTATCCACTGTAGCCATGGTGTGGATACAACCTCATCCTTGACTGATGAATCAATATAGAAAATGTGAGGTGTATATGATTTTTTACGTCAGCATGCCATGCAGACTTTATAAAGAAGAAAATGCTGCCATTTGAAATAGCATGGATGAAGCTGGAAGACTTTACATTAAGTGAAACAAGCAAGACACACAAGAGAAATACTGCATGATCTCATGTATCGATGAAAATGCTATAACTCAATTCATAGAAGCAGAGAGTAGAATGGTGGTTACAAAGGGCCAGGGATTGAGGAAATGGAGAGATGTTGGCACAAGGTTTCAAGGCTTCAGTTATGCAGAATGAATAAACTATATAGAGAAGATAGAAGTGCTAATTAGATTGTGGTGTTGTTTCACACTCTATGTATATCAAAAAATCAAGTTGTACACATGAAATATACAGGTTTTTTTTATGTCAGCATGCCAACTTTGAGACACTAGTGCAGTGACTAAGCTTCATAATATCCCAGAAAGCAAAAATTAGTGACAACACTGAAAGCATGGTATTTTAATGAATTCATTTTAAGATATTCTTTGGCAGGAAGAAAATATTGATATTGAAAAGTTTTTTTCAGGTAAATAATGGGGAACAGAATTAAAAATGAAATGGAATATTATAACAGTTATAAGGATGTGGTATACTTGAATACACTGAAATCAATGGAATTTATTCCTTTATTCATTCATTTATGTATTTATAAAAAGGTTTTATTTAAATTACATTTAGTTAACATACAGTGTAATATACAGGTGATTAAATATTTACAGAGGACATACAGTTCACCACAAGAGCTGTACTCCTTAATCCCCATCACCTATTTAACCCATCCTCCTACTACCGCCTTTCTGATAACCATCAGTTTGTTCTCTATAGTTAAGAGCCCGTTTCTTGGCTTGTCTCTTTTTCTTTCTTCCCCTATATTCATTTTTTTTTTTGTAAACTCCACATGAATGAAATCACAGGGTATTTCTCTTTCTCTGACTGACTTGTTTTGCTTAGCATAATGCTCTCTAGCTCCATCCTTGTCATGGCAATGACAAGATCTCTTTCTTTTTTATTTCTGAGTAATATTCCATTATATATGTAATCTATCTATCTATCATCATCTATCATTTATCTATGTATCTATGTATCTATCTATGTATCTATGTATCTATCTATCATCTATAAATGCCACATTTTTATCCATTCATCAGTCAATGGACACCTGAGCGGTTTCCATAATTTGTCTACTGTTGAAAATGATGCTATAAACATTGGGGTGCATATATGTCTTTGAATTAGTATTTTGGTTCTCTGAAATCAATGAATTTTAAAAGTTCATAATATAACCACTGGTATGTACATATTCAATGTATGGCTGCTAATCTGCTCTGCTCACTATATGCATCAAAATTCAATTGGCAGGTCTAACTTAGAATAGATACTACACCTCTGCTAAGAAAGTACAAACATAGAAAGTGGCTTCCTGCTGCAAAAGTAGATTGTGTCTAGCCCCATTGACCAGAGAAGCCAAGTGAGTATCTCTGAATGCCTCTGGTACATTCTTTTACTCCACTGGTATGGAACTTTTTAAAGATAAACTAATGATATAACTAATGATATCATTATATAAAGATATAATGAAAAGAACTTCTTGACACACAAAGTTAGTTCATTTGCCCTGAAAGTGTTCAAAAGAGAGCAGGATACCTTACTTTAAATGCGCTATAGAAGTAATTACAAATCATAGAGAACAGACTATACTTTGTTTATGGGTACTCACTGTTTGAACAGTTGTGATTGTATAAATATCTTTCTTATTATCAACCAAAGTGTAGACTGAGATGTGAGGAGTATCTCACAATCAGCAATGTCAAAATTGAGCTTTCAGGAAAAGAAAGAATGCCTGATGACAATATGAAGGAAGCTACTAGTTTGAGGGCAGAAGTACAGAGAAAAAATAAGGAAATTTCGTGTAATGCAGAAGAGTTCTCCAGGAAAGTCAGGATATACTGACTCCAGGATATACTCCTTCATATTTGATATTTCCACAGATTAAGTATCTACCAAAGTCCTCAATTCATCTTTTTCTTTCTGAGGTAATTTTGATATGCCATAGCTTTTTCATGGCATTTTTCACTTCTGCATTCCTCAGTGTGTAGATAAGTGGATTGAGAAAAGGTGTCCCGATAGTATAAAATACGGCCACCATCTTGTCCATGGGGAAAGTGGTTGGGGGGCGTGTATAAATGAATATACAGGGACCAAAGAATAAGATTACTACAATGATGTGCGAAGTACAAGTAGAGAGAGCTTTTTTCTTCCCTTCTGCACTGTGGTTTCGCAGGGAATGCAAGATGACAATGTAGGAGATCATCAGAATCACAAAACTGCTTGAGCAAATGGCCCCACTATTAGACACCAACAGTAGGTTGATCTTATAAGTGTCCATGCAGGCAAGTTTCAGCAAGGGCTGCAAATCACAGCAGTAATGATCAATCAAATTGGGTCCACAGAAGGGCAATCTCAAAGCCAGGATAATCTGGGCTATAGAATGGATAAAAGATCCAATCCATGCCAGAACAATTAGGATGGTGCAGACCTGCCGTTTCATGATGGTTGGGTAACGTAAGGGCATACAGATGGCCACATAGCGATCTACGGCCATGAGGATGAGGACAAAGATCTCCATGCAGCCAAATAGGTGTAGTGCAAAGACTTGAGTCATGCACTCATTGTAAGTTATGATTTTTTTTGCAGAGAGTGAATCTACAATTAGTCTGGGGGCTGTGGAAGTTGAAAAGCAGGAATCAGCAAGGGACAAATAAAATAGGAAAAAGTACATGGGGCTCCCAAGTGTCCGGCTGGACTTGATTGTCACAATAATAAGCAAATTCCCAACCACAGTTCCCACATAAAAAATGGAGAAGATTACAAATATCATTTTCTGCCTCATAGGGTCTTGGGTTAGTCCTAACAGTATGAACTCTGTTACGCTGTTATTTTGCTGCATTATTTTAGGCAAAGTGAAGAAAATGCAAATTAGATATAATCTGCAAAGAAAAAAATATTATGAAATGAATTTGGAGGTCAAATTTATATACTTGATTATGGAAGTGTCACTTTCCATTTTATAATCCCCTTGTATTCTTCTGAATAAAGTGGAAATCATGATATTTATTCACAATCTATTCACCTGATTGCTTATGGAAATAATATAATATATCGACAATGAAAGAGTACTTGATTCTTCAGGCATAATAAACGTTAATTTATGGGGTTTGGTTTGAGAAGGTATCTTCTGAGCTGAATGTCTTGCTTTATTTTATGTCAAGGACCTGTTAGGGTAGAATGATACAAAATGGGGAAAATTTATGTATGATTTACATATTCCACTTTCACATTACTTCAACCTGGGAATTAAATTAACAAGTATCTTCTATTAAATATTCTGAATATTCAAGGAATGATGTAGAGCATATGATAGTGTTTTCCTTAATGAAACCTAAATCAGGGAGAGAGGGAGAGAGAGAGAGAGAGAGAGAGAGAGAGAGAGAGAGAACAAGAGAAACAAAATTTTAGCAGTGAACATTCAGTCAACTGGTCCATTCTAACGTGAAATTTATTTTAATAGGTTACTTTGACTAAGCTTATTTTTTCTTACTTTAACTCTCAATAATTTCTGGTTGTTTGCAGTTCTGAATTCAGTCCTTTTTAAAAAAATATTTTCATTTATTTATTCATAAGAGACACAGAAAGAGAGGCAGAGACACAGGCAGAGGGAGAAGCAGGCTCCATTCAGGGAGCCGAATGTGGGACTCGATCCCAGGACCCCAGGATCACGCCCTGAGCAGAAGACAGACATGCTCAACCACTGAATTACCCAGGCATCCCTTTAAATTCGATTCTATCATAAAACTTTATACTCTTTAAATTATACTATGTTGTCCAAAGTTGAATTCTTCATCTCTTTCAGTATTTTAATCAGTCTTTCCGCATAATTTCTTAACACAGAAGGAGCGACTGAGACTAAAATAAAGGATAAATTGAGAACATTTGGCATAAATCAAAATAGTCGTTCAAACTTCATGTTATTTTAAACACCAGGGTTTAGAAAATGAGCTAAGGAAGCTTTAAGTCATGGCTGGAACTTTTCAATAGAATAGTTCAATAGAATTCTTGGAATCTATATACTTGATTGTCCCATAACCTGACATCAGTAAGAGAAGGTTAGAAACAGGAAGGGAATTAACATTTATTTACATATACCAAACAGTGGAAAAGTCCTTTTCTGTCCTCATCACATGTATTTTCCAAATAGTAGCATAGTTAAATACATAAAGGCCAAGTCATTTATTTACAACATGTATTTCAGACAAATGCATAATTTTCTCAAATATAGATGGATTTCAGAAATCAATCTTTAAAAATACAGTGCATAGGGGCCCCATGGAGGCTCAGTCACTTAAGCATCTGACTTGATTTCCATTCAGATCATGATCACAGGGTTGTGGGATCGATCCCTACAGTGGGCTCCCATGCTGGGCATGGGGCCTGATTAAGACTGTTTGTCCCTTTGTTGCTTCCTCTGCTTGTGCTCTCTCTAAATAAATAAAAAAATAAAATATCTTTTAAAAACCAGTGCAAATAAAAATTGGCAAAAAAATGATTTCAAAAGAAATTCTTCTTATTAAAAATAGTGTCAAAAGATACTAAATTTCATTCATATAAAATACATTCAAATTTAAATTCTAATTATGTATCTTTTCAACAAAGTGACCTTTTTAATGAATGTTTTTCAACAAACAGTGCTGAAAATGATGTGGGAAACAACTGACCCTGCACACTTTTGGTAGTTGTTTAACAGGGTGCAATCTCTTGGGGAGTGATTTTCAACATTAACGATACTTCAATGTCACATAGACACAGGTCTAGTGATTCCATTTGCTCCAAGTAATCTCACTCACAGGCACAAAAACAATCATAGCAGTTCTTTCCATGTTGGCAAAAGGTAGGAAACAACTTCAATGCCCATCATGAAGGAAGCTAAATGAATCAGGGACAATATTTTATGCAATCATCAAAAAAGTGAAGTGGATATTTACGCAATGGTTTCTAAAATATGTTGTAAAGTGATAGAGTTCCAGACTGTATGCAGAGGGTGCTAATATTTTCAATAACAGCAGAATAATATATATATCTCTCTCTCACACACACACACACACGGACTCAAATCAATTAATTTTATTTAAGAGAGTACTGAGATAGCATAATAGTTGTGGCCTCAGGGTGAGGAAATTGCATTTTGAAATTAAAATTAGGAGGATGACTTGCCTTTTAAAATATTCCTTTTGGTAGTTGAAAATATGTCATAATCATGCTGGATTGAAAATAAAGCTTTAAAAAACCTCCTTTTAGTAGATGGTTTGTTAATCACATTGGCATATTACTGGTCAATAGCAGCCATCTTCTTACATAGGCTTCAGAGACAGCAAGATTCCCAGGGCCAGAGGAAGGTTTAAATGTCTGAGAAAGAGGGTGAGTCAGCTGTAGAGGCAGTTCTGGACTCAAGGCTCTTTACCACCTCAGTCCCCAACCACACTGCCATTCACTACAGGTTCCCCTGTAGTCTTATGAGATTGCCAAATATGTTCTTTGTCCAACTCTTCTCCAAAGAGGAATGAAAACTTGTTTGTGGTTTCTAACAATTAGGTATTACAAAAAGATATCTATTTATCTATCCATCCATCTACCTATTGATCTATTACCTATCATCTATCTATCATCTATCTGCCTGATAGAGATATAAACTAAAACATTTGTATAATTCACATAATAATAGAGATAAGAGTGGCATACATTTGAACTAAGCAATGTAAGGAAGGTAATTTTTGTCTGCTCACTGCTGAATTTAAGCATCTAGAAAAAAGTACATCTTTAATCATAAGTATTCATAAAGTGAATGAAAGAATTAAGAGAATTTCTTATTGATACAACCCAATAGTGTTTGGTCCTATTCAATACTCATTTCCCATTGAACAGGGAAGCCTACTCCACCCAAAGTAAAATCATCATCTCCAAGGAGCATTTCCTGGAACACTCAATAGATATTATTTCTATTTGCTTATCTCTCTACCAGGAGCTGCTGTCCATTTCTTTTATTCCAACTTCTCACCTTAGATTGTAAAACACTTCTGGAAAATTCTCTAAATTTTCTGTCTGCAAATGCCTTTTATGTGTTAAGTGCACACTGTGACACTGATAAGATTAATTTTCTCTGCATATTAAATGAAAGTAAATGAATCCCCAACACAAATCTTACCAGTTTTGATAAGAGCTTATGCAAAGGATAAGATGTTCAGTGGTCTCCTTGTATTCTCAAGATAATTTGGCCACTTTACTCAAATAAATTTTTTTTTAAAAAAAGTGTTTCAATAATTCTGTCTGAGCTCTTTGATGTCACTGAGGCTCAGGTTCTCGCCTGCATGGCAGACGACAAAGTTGTCCTGGATTCATCCCACACTGTCTGAAATCCATTCTCACTGGGAAATGCTTCTCTTTTCCTTTCTTGCAGTAGTATTTAAACAGGAATGATGCAAAGTTATAGGTGTCTGGGGAAAGTCATTCCCTAAAGTGTCTCTTCCCTTTTAATTAAGACACATGAACTAGATGTGATAAAGAACTTAATCTTCAATATGTATTAATAGATTATGGGTAAACGGTAATCTCTTCTTGCAATTAAAGGTGTTATTTGGGCCATAAATGACATCTTTTGACTAAAAAAGCCCCAAACAAACAGTGATTATCTACTGGCATAGTGCCCAGGACTTGGTATCTTATACCATTATCCAAGAAAATGAATTAGGACTTCTTAAAGAAATGGCTGATTCTAGGTTTGGGGCAGGGAATGTACAAGATGAACTGGAGCATCTTGTAAGGTTAGAAAGTACAGATGTTAATGCACACACACAAGTACAGTCACTCACACTCTTGAGAATATGCCAAAGGGACACAAGAGCCAATGGATAGACCTTCCAATGCCAAAAGATGAAAAAAAAAATTGAGCAACAAAATCAATGACACTGAATTGAAGTATGTAACTCATAGTTTATAAAATCCACAAGTTCATAATTATATAACCCTTAAATAAATAATTAAAAAGGCGTTAATAGACAATTCTTCCATTAAAAATAATTCCTAATGATTTTGTAGGTTGTCTGCTCTCAAAGGGTTATAGGATAACTCTCAATCTCTTCTTTGTGTGCTGTACACAACTGAATTCCTTCCTAAAGGCACATTGTGGAATGGGGCAGGGGTACAAAATTACAGAGGAGAAATGTGACAATACCACTTCAGCCAGTTGATCAGAATTAACATGAACAGTAATGAATCACACTGAAAGTATGTATCCACTGGTATGATGTGATGCAAATGGCACTTTGCCTCTGTGACCTCCCAATAACCCACAAGCCCAGTCTAATCTTGAATGAAGTACCAGACAAACCCCACATGAAGTTTTTTATATAAAATATCTGACTAGTTCTTCTTGGAACTGTCAAGATTATCAAAAACAAGAAATATTGAGCACAAATATTGTGATGGATACTGAGTAAGGTGTAGAATTGTTGAATCATCACACACCTGAAACTAATATAACACTGTATATTAATCTACTTGAAATAAATAAATAAAAGAATATTCAGAAAAACGGTCACTTTTTTCAGGGGTGCTAACAAAGACATGATAGTTGAATGCAACGTGGTATGGCAGATGAAATTTTGGAGAAGAAAAGTGGCATTATTTAGAAAATAAAGTATGGATGTTAGTTAACAATAATGCATTCACATCAGGTGTATTAGTTGTGACACATGTACCACACTATATAAGATGGTAATAAGAGAAACTGAGTATAAGATATATGGGGGCTCTGTGTATTATTTCCACAATTTTCCTGTAAGTGTAAACCTGTTACAAAATATAAAGTTTATTAAAAATAGTTTATTTGACTTAATATGTCATAAAAGTTTGTGTTTTAGCATGGGTCCGAAATACCTTCCTGTTCAATACCAAATAAAATTTCACTGTATGCATGCCACAGTTTGTTTATTCATATGTTGATGGACACTTGGGTTGCTTACACGTTTTGACTATCATGACTAATGCTGATATGGACATGGGTGTACACAGATCTCTTCTGGTGCCCACTCAATGCTTTGGCATATACCCAGAAGTGGAAATGCTAGGTCAGTTGGTTTTATTTTATTTTATTTTTTACTTTCTGATGAATGTCATACTGCCTTTCACAGTGGTTGCACCATTTTTATATTCCCTTTTTTTAACAGTTCAATAAGATTCCTTTATTTTTTTAGTTTTTATTTTATTTATTTATTTTTTTAATAAATTAATTTTTTATTGGTGTTCAATTTACCAACATACAGAATAACACCCAGTGCTCATCCCGTCAAGTACCCCCCTCAGTGCCCGTCACCCATTCACCCCCACCCCCCACCCTCCTCCCCTTCCACCACCCCTAGTTCATTTCCCAGAGTTAGGAGTCTTTATGTTCTGTCTCCCTTTCTGATATTTCCCACACATTTCTTCTCCCTTCCCTTATATTCCCTTTCACTATTATTTATATTGCCCAAATGAATGAGACCATATAATGTTTGTCCTTCTCCGATTGACTTACTTCATTCAGCATAATACCCTCCAGTTCCATCCACGTTGAAGCAAATCGTGGGTATTTGTCGTTTCTAATGGCTGAGGAATATTCCATTGTATACATAGACCACATCTTCTTTATCCATTCATCTTTCGATGGGCACCGAGGCTCCTTCCACAGTTTGGCTATTGTGGACATTGCTGCTAGAAACATCGGGGTGCAGGAGTCCCGGCGTTTCATTGCATCTGCATCTTTGGGGTAAATCCCCAACAGCGCAATTGCTGGGTCATAGGGCAGGTTTATTTTTAACTCTTTGAGGAACCTCCACACAGTTTTCCAGAGTGGGTGCACCAGTTCACACTCCCACCAACAGTGTAAGAGGGTTCCCTTTTCTCCGCATCCTCTCCAACATTTGTGGTTTCCTGCCTTGTTAATTTTCCCCATTCTCACTGGTGTGAGGTGGTATCTCATTGTGGTTTTGATTTGTATTTCCCTGATGGCAAGTGATGCAGAGCAGTTTCTCATGTGCATGTTGGCCATGTCTATGTCTTCCTCTGTGAGATATCTCTTCATGTCTTTTGCCCATTTCATGATTGGATTGTTTGTTTCATTAGTGTTGAGTTTAATAAGTTCTTTATAGATTTTGGAAACTAGCCCTTTATCTGATACGTCAATTGCAAATATCTTCTCCCATTCTGTAGGTTGTCTTTGAGTTTTGTTGACTGTATCCTTGCTGTGCAAAAGCTTCTTATCTTGATGAAGTCCCAATAGTTCATTTTTTTGCTTTTGTTTCTTTTGCCTTCGTGGATGTATCTTGCAAGAAGTTACTGTGACCGAGTTCAAAAAGGGTGTTGCCTGTGTTCTCCTCTAGGATTTTGATGGAATCTTTTCTCACATTTAGATCTTTCATCCATTTTGAGTTTATCTTTGTGTATGGTGAAAGAGAGTGGTCTAGTTTCATTCTTCTGCATGTGGATGTCCAATTTTCCCAGCGCCTTTTATTGAAGAGACTGTCTTTCTTCCAGTGGCTTGTCTTTCCTCCTTTATCGAACATTAGTTGACCATAAAGTTCAGGGTCCACTTCTGGGTTCTCTATTCCTTTCCACTGATCTATGTGTCTGTTTTTGTGTCAGTACCACACTGTCTTGATGACCACAGCTTTGTAGTACAACCTGAAATCTGGCATTGTGATGCCCCCAGCTATGGTTTTCTTTTTTAAAATTCCCCTGGCTATTCGGGGTCTTTGGAGTCATTGGAGTTTTAATAGGGATTGTATTAATAGTGTATTGTTTTGGATATTATTGACATCTAAACAATATTGAGTCTTCTGATCCATGAAAACATGGTATCTTTCAGAGCACACACATAACACACACAAATAGATTTACTGTAAAGAATTGGCTTTTTTGTATATGGGAGATGGCAGGTGAAAATCTGTACAATGTCCCATTTTGAGTCTATAGACCAGAAACTACTATAAACCAGTAAGAGCCAATGTCCCAGTTCAGGTCAATGGGCAGGAGGCTACTATAGAATCAGGAAGAGTTAATGTGTCCATGACAATCCCTCAGACATGAAGAGCTTATAGTTCAGTTTGGGCCCCAGGTAGGAGAATTCCCTCTTACTCAGGTGAGGTTAGCCTTTTGTAATTTTCAGGCCTTTGTTTGGCTGGATGAGGATCCTACATTAGTGAGAGCAATCTACTTTATTCAGGGTGCCAATTCAAAAGTTAATATCATCCAGAAAAAAATCTCATGGTCACAACCCAAAACAACACACAAACAAATATGTGTGCACTCTGAGGTTCAGGCACTCTGCAGCCAGTACAAGTTCATTGCTTATCCACTAGCATCAATAGACATCTCCTTAAATTGTACTGAATCTCCAAATAAAGACAACTCAAGGTCATAATTCTACCTAACATCATAAAGCTATTCTCTATACAACAGAAAATACACTAAAATTTCCACAAGTAGGGAAGGTGATTTTTGAGGGTGATTACGTTTACGTTCATATTCAATAAGTTAAATACTATGATGAAAAATAAAAATTCTGAGGATTCTTGGGTGGCTCAGCGGTTTAGCACCTGCCTTCGGCCCAGGGCATGATCCTGGAACCCTGGGATTGAGTCCTACATCAGGTTCCTTGCATGGAGCCTGCTTATCCCTCTGCCTGTGTCTCTACCTCCCTTCTCTTTCTGTGCCTCTCATGAATAGATAAATAAAATCTTTTAAAAAAGAGAAAAAGAAAAATTCTGAAATGCTATGACAGAAAGCCAGTATGTGTTCTGTTACATGTTAAGGTAATAAGAGAGGGAAGAAAACAAAAAATATTTGCTTTATATATATTCACACACAAATATATTCGTAATACAAAGAGTAAATACAATCTTCACTTTTGTAACAGTCACATGAATAATTTATAGTTTCTTCTGTTAATCATCCTGTATTCAATGTGCCTTTTGTACAAGCACCAAAGCTGGTCATAGCTGGTTCCTTAGCTGGTGGAGTGACATTTTTTACTTTATTTAAAGTTGTTTGTTTTTTTTTTTTTTTTTTTTGACATAAAGAGACATAGAGACAGAGATGGAGAGCACAAGCAGGGAGAAGAGAGTCTGGGGTCATTGCCTGAGCCAAAAGCAGACTCTTAACCAATTGAGCCATCCAGGCTCCCCCGAATCTTGACACCTTTAAGAAAAAAATCTGGCAAGTTAGTCCCAAAATACTACTCCAGAAAATATTAAATAACAAATTTTATTATTTTTTTATTATTATTTTATTATTTTTGTTTAAAAATAAAAATTTTTAACAAAATTTTTATCATAATTAAGGAAATTCTGGTCAAAATTAGGGTCAAATTTATTTTAATCATATCATTCTTTCTAAGCACACTGGATTCCAAAAATGAGATTTTTTCCTTTTATAAATATGATTACTGAAGGGTCTGGGTCATTAGTAATTCTGTCTCTATGGTTGTAGTTTTCCATTGACCTTATCACAGAGCATGGGTACTAACAGTGGTCCTACAGGATCTCCTGTATTCTGCCTATACTCTTCCTTCCATTCTGGAGCAGTCGTCCAACTACCCTTGGTTACCAGGTTCAATCACCACAGCCAGCACAGCAACTTACTTCTTTGCCTATTGATTCAAGGTCATGAGCAGCCCAAAGGGGTGAGTTGGCAGTCTCAGCTCTCTGTTCAGTTGAGTCTTGTCTCTCCTGCCGGGAGAATTTCTCCCTTTGGAATGAAGACTTCAAAGCAAGAAAAACATAAGTTAATGGGAACAGGAAACAAACTTTTTGCTACTGTGTCACTAAGGGTTATAAGAGTGCTGCCTTTTCCATTTCTACCTTTGGTTACAGGACTTGCTTTGAGTAGAAAAGCAACAAGTAATGAGTGTTGATGCAGAGCATATATGGCCTTCCAGAGATCTGAAGACTCTTGCTCCAGCTCTAGAAGGTGTTGCTACCTAGCTGGTAGTATAACGAATTTTGCCAAAGTTCACTGCACCATTTTATCAGGCCAATTGCTTCAAGATAGTGTGAAATATAATAAGACTGGTGGGTTCCATGTGCGTGGGACCACTGTGACACTTCATTTGCTGTGAAGTGAGATCATTGATCAGAAGCAATGCTGTATGCAATACTATAATGGTGGATTAAATGTTCTCTAAATCCATGGATGGTAATGTTGGCGGAAGAGTTGCATGCAGAGAAGGAAAATCCTTATCCCATGAAAGTGTCTATGCTATTAGCAACAAAATCCTTCTCTTCCATGATAGAAGCAGTCCAATGTAATCAACCTGCAAGCAGGCTGATCATGCTAAGGTCTGGTGCCATATTGGGGACTTTATGTTGCTTCTTTGCTTCCGCTGCTGGAAGGTTGGGCATTTAGCAGTGCTCTCATGATCAGGCTATCTTTGGTAGGGGAAAGTCCATGTTATTGAGCTCATGTACAATCCCCATCTCTGCCACCATGGCCACTTTGTTCATAAGCCCACTGGGTGATGACAGAAGTGACTGGGATAGAGGCTGACTGGTACGTGATGTTGGGTCATTGTACCCACTTGATTATTAAATTCCTCCTCTCCTGGTCACTCTTTGATGGGTACTCATAAAGGACACAAATACACTTTGTGTATTTTTACTAATTCAGAAAGTTATGCAAACATGCCTCTTTCTCACGGTTTCTTGTTACCAATTTTCCAATAATGTTTTCTTCGTGTCCCTGATCATTCAACCAAATCCTTGGCCAAAACTCATGAATCAGTATACCGTCTACATCTGGCCATTTCTCCTTCCAAGAACATGAATACCAGGTGTATTGCTTAAAGTTCTCGCCACTGAGTTCTCTTCACCACTGTCCTTCATGGATTTTCCAGAATGGGGCTCTGGTGTTGCATCAAGTTGCTTTTGAGGTATACTCACATATCGCCACAGAATTTTCTCTACAGCAGGCCCAAATCTTTTCTACTTCTGCCAATTGATCATAGTGAATCCCTCATGAAGCCTTGGGTACAGGCTAGGAGAGAGAAAGCATTAAAGCAAAAGTGGGGACCATGAGTATCTGGCCACTTCTTCATGTTAATTTTTCTTCAGTTCCTTTTTGGGCCAGATCACATATACAGTGATCCTTCCTTATACTGGGGGAGATATGTGTTTCAAGACCCTCAGTGGATGCTGAATCTATGGATAGTACTGAACCCTATATATAATGTGATTTTCTATACATACATACCTGTGATATAGATTAATTTCTAAATTAGGCATAGTAAGAGATTAACAACAATAATAAAATAGAAAAATTACCACAATACACTATAATAAAAGTTATCTGAATATAGTCTGTGTGTGTGTGTGTGTGTGTGTGTGTGTGTGTGTCTTTCTCAAATACCTGAATGTATTGTACTCACCCTTCTCCTTGGGATGATGTGAGATGATAAAATGCTGTTGTGATGAGATGAAGTGAGGGGAATAACACAGACATTGTACTATAGCATGACTCTACTACTGACCTTTTGACAATATGTGAGAAGGATCATCTGCTTCTGAATTCAAGGTAATTATAACCATGGAAAGAAAATCATGAATCACTTGATAAATAGACCATAGTAAAACACTCAAATGAAGAATCTGTTGCCCTTCCAATCCAAGGAGGCCTACTGGCTGTTGTGCATCATTTTGGTGTTGGAGGGGATAGTTGGCCCAAGATACTCTTCACTTTAAAAGGGATATCTTTTGGTTAGGTTTTATTTAAATTCAAGTTAGTTAACATATAGTGATTATTAATTTGGGAGTAGAATTTAGTGATATATCAGTTGCATAGAACAGCCAGTGCTCATCACCTCATGTGCCCTCCTTAATGCCCATCATCCAATTACCCCAACCCCCCACTCTCCTCCCTTCCAGCAACCCTCAGTGTTTTCTGGGTACTTAAGAGTCTCTTATGATTTTTCTCCCTCTCTGTTTCTATCCTATTTTATATTTCCTTCAAAAGAACTATCTCGAGGGGATCCTTGGGTGGCTCAGCGATTTGGCTCCTGTCTTTGGAGGGCCTGATCCTGTTCTCTCTCTCTCTCTATCATAAATAAACAAATAAATAAATAAATCTTAAAAAATAAAAAAGAACTATCTCGATATGTTTTATATCCCTTGGACCATGGAAATTTCACAAAGCTTCAGTTACTTGAATTTTAATTATATTTATTTTGCATCCTGTGACTGCATCCGCAGAAGTGTCTTACCAATAAGTCTAGAGTAGTTATGTCTTAATCATTGGAACCACTCAGTGTAATGTCACCCTTATGATGTACCCGTTTGGATACTTTGTATAATGAAAGACAATCAAGGTTCCTACAAATTAAATTATGACATTGTGCCTGAGAGTTGACACACCCCTAAGAGAGGTCAGTGAAGGCATGTTGCTGGCCTTGTAAGGTGAAGTAAAATATTAAAGGGGATCTATCAAGGCCAAAACAAACAAACAAACAAACAAACAAAAAACAAAAATGCCTGGTGTCAGAGAGAGGAGTCCATACAGTTGTGTAACCTCTATGAGTCTCAAAGTTTTCATTTCCCAAATCAGGTTAATGACATTTAACAACTATCTTTTGAAGAATTGGACTGAGGCTAAAATATATTATACTATTTGAAAACTGTTGAAACACAATGTTTACTATATATAGAAAATACCAGTCTTTAAGATGCTACTGAAAACCCTACCTTATAGACTTAGATGATCTCAATGATGTTTAGGGATTTTCAGGAATAATTACACCTTCAAATTGACCTCTTCTTGGATAGTAAACTTTCAATATGAAAGATAAGACACACTCAGACACAGACTATTAGGCAATTAGATAACCAATTTATGGTTCTTGAAAAGTGTTTCTATTAATCTAAATCTTTCTTTCTACCCTAAGGCATCAAAATTCTTCATAGAAAATCCGGGATTTGAATTTAGAATGAATTATTTTGAAACTCTGTGGAGAAATGGTCTCCAGATGGCTTTGGTCCCATAGGCTAGAGACAAGAAATGTGGAGGAAACACTTTCTTTTCTTTTCATTTTTTTTTTTCCAAATGGGTCATTCTTGTAATGAATCTTGCTCTGGAAATGTAAACGCTTCACAATATTTTCCTCTGGCATCGCAGAGATATTTAAAGAGATTTCCAAAAAGATTCAAGGACCTTGGCTTAGAGCTGCTGCTTTCTCGCTCTGGAATGATCTCCTGTGATGGAAAGACTTTGTCTTAGAAGCAGGTATGCTAAAGAGACATGATTGAGAAACACCCAATTTTGAGTAAGGAATTGCATTCCCTCTACTGGGAACCCAACCATGCAAGAATGCCCTTTCTTTTTGTGAACTTTGGTTTCCAAGAAGGCTAAAGGTAATGTGAATAGGAAAATGGCATAATTTGGGTGTGGAGTCCTGTAATGTTCTTAACCTGTTGACTCAGGTCACAGAAAGACCTTCTGCCTCCCTAACAATATTAAAACATTTCTGAAAATTTGCTATTAATTGCATCAGAGCTAGAGCAATGAGGGCATAAAATCAATGGAATGAAATTAAACAGAAGCTCTAATAGGCTCCTAATTAATAATCTCTGGAACTCATGATCTGGTCAGTAAGGACTAGGCAACATTAAAGTTGTGGAGAGATATCAAAACACAAGCAGTAAATTCTAATTTTAACCACAAGAATTGTTCCACATTCTTGTCACCTGGTATTGTTATTTTCCATGTAGTCATTCAAGGAGGTATGTGGTGATATAGTATTGTGGTTTTGATTTGCTTTCCCTGATGACTAATGATGTTGAGCATTTTTTTTTCACACTATTTTTGGCCATTTCCATATACATTTTAAGTTTTCATTTAAATTGCAGTTAGTTAACATACAAGGTAATATTAGTTTCAGGTGTACAATATAGTGATTCAAATCTATAAGGCTCATCACAAGTGCCGTCCTTAACCCTCCTTACTTATTTAACACACACCCCCCCCCATCTCCCTTCTGGTAACCATCATATTGTTCTCTATATTTAGAAGTCTGTTTCTTGGTTTTCCTCCATCTCTCTGATCTCTCTGTCTCTTCCTCCCCCCATACTTCATTGCTTTATTTCTTAAATTCCACATATGAGTGAAATCATATGGTATTTATATTTCTCTGACTTATTTTGTTTAGCATAATACTTTCTTGCTCCATCTATGTCATTGCAAATGTAAGTTTTCATTCTTTTTGTTGGTTAATCATTCCATTTTATACATATGGTTATATATATATGGTTATATATATGGTTGTATATATGGATATATATATCATATTACATCAAATCCAACACATCTTCTTTATCCATTTATCAGGTGATGGATTCTTGGACAATTTCCATGATTTGGCTATTGTAAAAAATGCTGCTGTAAATATTGAGATGCATGTATCCTTTGAGTTAGTACTTTTGTATTCTTTGAACAAATACCTAATAGTGCAATACCTGTATTATTGGGTGGTATCCAAAATATATATAGAACTTATAAAACTTAAGAATCAAAGAACAAATAATCCCATTAGAAAATGGGCATAAGACTTGAATAGACATTTTTCCAGAGATGACATGCAGATGGCTAACAGACACATGAAAAGATGCTCAACATCACTGCTCATGAGGAAACACAAACCAAAACTTCAATGAGAAATCACCTCACACTTGTCAGAATGGCTAAAATCTACAATACAAGAAGGAAAAGATGTAGGCAAGGATGTGGATACAGGGGAACACTTTTGCACTGTCAGTGGTAATGCAAAGAGGTGCAGCCACTCTAGAAAATAGTACAGAGGTTCCTCAAAAAGGTAAAAACAAAACTACCTTATGACTCAGCATTTGCATATCTTTTTGTGTTGATTTCTTCCAAGACGTTTGTACAACATAAAAATAGTAGTTCTCAGTTTTTTATTACTTCTCTCTAAGCATTCTTTATATATTCTGGATATAGGACTTTTTGCTATATATATCATATATTAAAATAGATATAAACTATATTTTATATAGTTTACATATAAAATTACATATACAAATTTTATATAATATAAAATGTTCATAAAGTGTATGTCTATATATGGCTTTTTCCTAGTGCATGGATAGCCTTTACATATTTAAAAATTGCATCTAATGAGAAAAAGAATTAAAACTTTAACATTTTTCTAATAATTTCTTATAATAATTAAAATTGTTATAATTATTTTGCAATATTTAATAAATATTGATCTACCCCCAAAGTTAAAAATACTCTTTTTCATATGTTTATAGGTTTTTCTTTTAACATCTAAATGTCTGATTCATTTTTGGTTAATTTTTGTGTATAATGTGAAATAGTATCTGTGATTCATTCTTTTTCTCATATGGATATCCAATTGACCCAGCATAATTAGTAGAAAAAAAGTCTATTCTTTCCTTCATAGAATTACCTTGACATCTTTGTAAAAAAAATCACACATTTAGGTCTATTTATGGACATTCTATTGTTTCGATGATCTATGTTTATCCTTATAGCAATACCACACAGCGTTGTTATGGGAACTTAATATAGATCTTTTATTTAGCTAGAATAAATTTTCTAACTATTCTCCTTTTTTCTCCCTAGATTTTACATATAGGTGGTAGCACACACTATTTGTCTTTCCCCTTCTGGCTTCTTTTACTTAGCATAATGCTTTCCAGATTTACCTTGACATTGCAAATGGCAAGATTTTCTTCTTTTAAATGGGCAAATAATATTTATCTTCTTTATTCATTCATTTAGAAGGACATTTGTTTTTCCCCATATCTTGATTATTGCAAATAATGCTGAAGTTAATATGGGTGTGCAGATATGTCCTCATGTTATTAATTTTTTTTAAATTGTATGTGTTTAAGTAGGCTTCACACCCAAGGTGAAGCTTAAGCTCCAGGTCCTGAGATCGAGAGTCACATGCTCTACAGACTGAGCCAACCAGGAACCCCCAAGGTGCTTAATTTAAGTCTTTTAAATATACATCATATCTATGATAGTACATTTTTAAAGTTTTTGAAGTCTGACCATATTCTTTCTCTAATGGCCATGCAACTTTGCATTGCCACCAACAGTGGCAGAACAACAGAATTGTTCCCATTCTTGCTAACATTTTTTATCTTTTGTCTTGTTTTATAATAACAGTCTGAACAGGTGTGAGGTGATAATTTTTTTTTTTCAGTTGTGGTTTTGATTTACACTTCCCGGTAATGATGTTGAGCACCTTTTCATATATATATTCTTTGGCCTTTTCTATGTCTTCTTTGAAAAAATGACGATTCAGGTCTTTTGCCCGATTTCAATTGGATTATTTATTTATTTACTTGCTATTAAGTTGCAAGAATTCAATATGTGTTTTCTTTTATCTTATGATTTTTAAAAACTTCTTATCAATTACGTTTTGTGAATATTTTCCCCATTCTGTAGATTGCCTTTCAATGTCCTGTATCTTGTTTCTTTTCTGTGCAGAATTCTTTGATTTGATGTAGTCTCACTTGTTCATTGGATTTTGTTGCCTGGTTCTTTTTTTTTTTTTTTTCTGATCCAAGAAATAATTTGCAAGAGTAATGTCAAAAATCTTTTTCCCATGGTATTTTGATAGGGATTGCATTGAACGTGTAAATTGCCCTGGGTAGCATTGACATTTTCACAATATTAATTCTGCCAATCCATGAGCATGGAATATTTTTCCATCTCTTTGTGTCTTCCTCAATTTCTTTCAGAAGTGTTCTATAGTTTTTAGGGTATAGATCCTTTACCTCTTTGGTTAGGTTTATTCCTAGGTATCTTATGCTTTTGGGTGCAATTGTAAATGGGATGGACTCCTTAATTTCTCTTTCTTCAGTCTCATTGTTAGTGTATAGGAATGCCATTGATTTCTGGGCATTGATTTTGTATCCTGCCACGCTACCAAATTGCTGTATGAGTTCTTTTTCAGAGACTTAGAACAAATTATTGTAAGATTTGTGTGGAATCAGAAAAGACCCCGAATAGCCAGGGGAATTTTAAAAAAGAAAACCATAGCTGGGGGCATCACAATGCCAGATTTCAGGTTGTACTACAAAGCTGTGGTCATCAAGACAGTGTGGTACTGGCACAAAAACAGACACATAGACCAATGGAACAGAATAGAGAATCCAGAAATGGACCCTGAACTTTATGGTCAACTAATATTCGACAAAGGAGGAAAGACGATCCACTGGAAGAAAGACAGTCTCTTCAATAAATGGTGCTGGGAAAACTGGACATCCACATGCAGAAGAATGAAACTAGACCACTCTCTTGCACCATACACAAAGATAAACTCAAAATGGATGAAAGATTTAAATGTGAGACAAGACTCCATCAAAATCCTAGAGGAGAACACAGGCAACACCCTTTTTGAACTTGGCCACAGTAACTTCTTGCAAGATACATCCACGAAAACAAAAGAAACAAAAGCAAAAATGAACTATTGGGACTTCATCAAGATAAGAAGCTTTTGCACAGCAAAGGATACAGTCAACAAAACTCAAAGACAACCTACAGAATGGGAGAAGATATTTGCAAATGACGTATCAGATAAAGGGCTAGTTTATGTCAAAAATCTTTTTCCCTCTTTTTTCTTCGGGGAGTTTTATGGTATTAAGTCTTATGTTTACCTCTGGTTTACTCCAATTTAATTTTATGATTTTTGTGAAGTAGATGTCCTATTTTATTTTTTTCATATGGATATCCAGTTTTCTCAAAACTATTTTTTGAACATATTGTTCTTTCCCTATTGTGTGTTTTGGAACCCTAGTCAAAAATCAGTTGACTATATATGTGTATGTTGTCTAGGTTCTTTGTTCTGTGTCACTGTTCCATGTACTGTTTTTATGGCAATATCATACTGTTTGTTTACTATAGCTTTGTCATCCAGCTTGAAATTAGGTATGGGATGCCTCCAGGTTTACTCTTCTTTCTCAAAGATTGCTTTGGTTATTCAGGGTATTTTTGTAGTTCCAAAGAGAATAAGGATTGTTTTTGTCTCTTCCCGAGAGAAATGCCATTAGAATTTTGATCAGAATTGCGTTGAATCTATAGATCACTTTGGGGTATATGGATATTTTCACAATATTTATCTTTCTAATCCATAAGCACAGCTTACCTTTCCATTTATTTGTGTATCTCTGAATCCATTTCATCAACGTCTTATGTTTTTCAGTCTACGAAGCTTTTTCCTGCTTGGTTAAATTTATTTCTGAGTAGTTTATTGATTTTGAAGTTGTTGTAAACGGGATCACTTTCTTAATTTCTCTTTTGGGGTTTGTCGTTACTTTGTAGAAATGCAATTGATTTTTATATGTTGATTTTTTATTTTTCAACTTAATGTGATTCATTTATTATTTCTAATATTTTTTGGTGGAGTCTTTAGGATTTTCTATATATATGTCATTTGTTAATAGAAGAGCGTTCCTTCTTCTTTTCTCAATAAGATGCTTTTATTTATTTTGTAACCTAGTTTACTAAAAGTCTTTTTAGTAAAAAGTTGAATATAAGTAGTGAGAGTGAATACCCTTGTATTTTTTTACTTTAACAGGGAAATATTGTGTAGATTGTGGTTTTGGATTGTTTAGTGATTTTTCTAAATTGTTTTCTTAAAAATCTATATTCTTTGCTATGTGCAGTTATTGAACTGTCCCTTCGATTAGCCTAGTGGTTAGCTAGTTATTTGACAGAGACATCTTTAAACTATTTGAACAAAAAATAATAATACATAAATCTTGATCTAACATTTGTTGTGTTCAGATTGATGTAATGTGTCTTCTTTAATATAGGTTATGGCTTTTTCTTTTTTAATAATATAATATTTAGTTGTGCAAATATTCCATCTACACATGCAAATAATATGTATTCTTTGTTAGATGTATAATTTTATGTATGTGTCTACAATACTTTTAAAAGTATTGTGTAGATTTTCTCTATCTTTCCTGATGTATTGCTTGCTTTATTTATCAATAATTTAAAAAGGAACACTGAAATCTTCAACTGTGAAGATGGATTCATATTTTTTTCGTATGGATTTACTTAATTTTGTTTCATGCATTTTGAATCTGTATTCTTATGTGCATGTATGAGTCTGAGTCCTGTGCCAAAAAGAAGACAAATGGTATAATTTAAGAGCTGTATTGGAAGTGGTTATTTTCATGATGTGTACAACTGTAGGAGATCCCAAGGAATGTGTAATGGCCCTTGTGAAGTTGAGTGTGTTAGAGTATGGTGGGTGCACAGAAGGGGTGAGCAGAAGACATGGAAATGAGCAATATAGGAAAGAAAAATATATTATAAAATAAAACCTTAGATGGACCTTCATGGACCCATGACAATCATGTGGTATGAACTAAGGGCTATCATTTACTCAACCTGTTCCCATTAGATTCTACTGACATTCTAGTTCTCTCTCACCCAAGGTAGGGAGGGAGATAAAAGAAAGCAAAACAAAAACAAACAAACAAAAAAAAAAAACTAAAATAAGGAGAGAAATGATTGTGCGTTGTGGCCTTTCCAAATTCTAACCACTGCCCAAACTAGGTAATATCCAGTAACATAGAAAGGTTATAATTGGAATGATAAGGAATTCAATACTAATTATATATATACATATATATATAATGTAATGTATATATAATGTAATATATATAATATATATTATATATGTATCGTGATAATACTGATATATTAATAATATATACATATATAATGTAATGTGATATATATATGTATCTTACTAAACAACAGAGACTTCAGTCTTTAAATAAATTATTCTAGGAGAGGAGAGAGGGGGGAAAAACAAATACCCATAATATTACATCAGTGCTATAACACTAGAGAAGTACTGAATCACTCAGGTAATAACTCTCATGAGATAAATAAAATAAACCTCAAGCCCATATATGGGCTTCGATGATCTTATAAAAATATGAGCTTTATTTATCAAATAGTAACCACATATGCATTGGCCACTGTAAGATGCCTGTGGGACTTTCAGGCCCCTCTGTGCTTTTAATTCAAGGTATTCCCAGTAATGCTCTCCTGAAAGGTTCTTTTGGTTGGAAGATTCACAGGAGAGTCAGAGACATTCCACATGTATTTTCTGTTGTATAGCACAGGCATAGAAATTAAAAAACAAAACAAAATAGCCTCAGAGATCCTTGACATTCCAAAGAGATGCAAAATCCTGCAGAAATGAGCATTCTGGTATGTCTCTCTGTGTGTGCGTGTGTGTGTGTGTGTGTAGTATTTTTATATATTAATTTTTACATATATATGTATATTTAAATTGGGAGAAAATAATTGGGATTTTTAGCAATTCATTTTACACAAAAATTTGGTCTTATTGAAATCCTATCTTTATGTGTAAATTCTTCTGGAATAAATTTTCTTCATGGTTATTTCTAAGAGAAATCATTAAAGATATTCAGAATAAAATATGGATAATTTGAGGACAAATTGAAGATTTAAAGATTTTCTTTATACATGTAAGAGGGTATTTAAGCAAAATGAATGAAGTGTGAGCTCCCAAATCATACAGAAAAAGATTAGATACAGACTCCCCCTTAGTGCTTGTGTAACCTTGGGTCCAAATTTCCTTATTTGTGAAACGGGGACAATAGTACAATAATATACCTCATCAAGTCATAGTGTAGGTGAAATGGCTGTTATATGAAAAGTACTTACTAAATACTAAAGTGCCTAGAGTATATTATTACTTAGTATTTGGTATTTAAACATTTTAGTCTAAATATATCACATAATTCAGCCCATACCTTTCAACTTCACATTTTATTTTATTATAAATATGATAAATCATTTTAAAAAGCCAAAAAGAAATCAGGGTGGTTTGGTGGCTCAGTCAGTTAAGCATCTGACTCTGGTTTAGGCCCAGGTCATGATCTCAGGGTCTTGAGATCAAGTCCTGCACTGGCTCTGCATTCAGTGTGGGGTCTGCTTGAGATTCTCTCTCTCCTCCTGCCCCTGCCCCTGCTTGCTCTCTCTCTCAAATAAATAAATATTTTTAAAAAGGCAGAAAAATCATGTCAAATTGTCCTTGATACATTCTGTAGACTCTTATGCTTTAGTCATAATCCCCACTTCCAAATAAGCTAATGAAACTTTTTTTCTTTTTAACCTGTAGTTGACATGTGTTTGCAAATAATTCCTCAGAGATTTTTCTCAAGTAACTTAAAATTTAAGGGGAGATCCTTGAAAGAAATTCTTTAAATAAAAAGTATGCAAAAAGATGGACTCAAATTTCATTACCCCAAAAACCTGTAAATATTTGTGGTGTGTGTTTGTATGAGAGAGGGGGTGGGGAAGAGAGAGGGAGAGAGGAGGAACAGGTTTGTTTTGTTTTTATGGATTAAATAAAGACCACAAAGAAAATGATCTGAAGATGAGCCAGGGTATATTCATGCATAAAGGAACTTTCCCAGAGGATTCTATGGGCACTGTTTTGCAGAACGTTTTTCTATATGGAACTGTGTTTTCCTAACTGATGTTCAATCACTGTAAGCTGAGCGACACTGGACCAAACATTGGGAGGGGTTGACTCTTGCACCAATGTCCAGGACACATTCTAAACTGAGAGTTGAACTTGCTACAGTTTTGTTCTACAATTTTATGAAAAATTATCCTTGAATTCATATATGTCCTTTAACCAATCATATTCTTCCACATAAATAAGGAATAGGTTTGGATATTATCAATTTATACATAGAAAATACTTTGCTAAGCTCCATTGTTTCAACCCAGAACAAATTGATACAAACACCGATTTTTGTCTTTGCATTTAATATATTTGTAATGAGTTTTTCAACTATCCTGTTGTAGTAGAATACAAAATCCACAGGGAAAATCAATCAACTGATGAAAGTATCGATAATCTGTTTCCTTATATAACAACTTGTTCTTTTACATTTTGGGGAGCATTCTTCTTCACCCTTGATCATATCAGAATCATAAGCCTCTGTAAGTGAACTTTATTTCACTCTTGGCACAGGGCAGGCATATCCAGTATCACTACGAGCTGAAGCAGGAGGATTGGGAAGAATGAATTGCTCAGTACTAAGAAGAAAAAGGTAACAAGACATAGGAGA
This sequence comes from Nyctereutes procyonoides, assembly GCF_905146905.1. Taxonomy (NCBI): domain Eukaryota; kingdom Metazoa; phylum Chordata; class Mammalia; order Carnivora; family Canidae; genus Nyctereutes; species Nyctereutes procyonoides. Next base: position 78,904 of record NW_026575108.1, read on the forward strand.
CTGGATGCTCACCTTCATGATCATTAGACCAGAGACTGTCCACTACATCATACTGTTCCCTCACTGGTATCATTAAAATAAATCATTGACATTAACAGTGTTTTAGGAAAGTTATGATTTTGCTGTGGCAGATATTTGTTCATGGGTAAAAGGTGATGGTTCAACATATTCACTCTCTGCTCTTAGGTCTACTGCATCTAAGTGACTGTGCAGCTCTAACTGCATGTTTAAATATACAGGACACTATTTAATCACATTGGGTTCTTCAATACATCAACAGAAAACAACTAGCTTTCCACAATGTTTCTAATGTTTCAACAGCAGCCTCTAACATGTGTCTTTAGAATGATGGGGAAAAAGGGAAAGTTTTTGTATAACAATAAACTGTGTTCCTATATTCAGTTGCCCAGATTGTGTTCCAGTTCCCTGTTCCCTTCCTCTCCATGTTCTGAATCTCAACCAAACCTGTCAAAAAGAAGAATCACTGAAACTATTATCAACTAATTAAGGATATTTCTCTGCTACGATTAAGAGCCTTGATTTTGTCCTAATTTCAATAATTTATCTTAAGTTCTACTGGATATGTTGAAAGTTTGTGTGTGATTGGTACATTATATATAAATTCCCAAATGTCCATCAACTGATGAATGGATAAAGAAGATGTGGTGGTACATATAAACAGTGAAATATTACTCAGTTATTAAAAGAATGAAATCTTGCAATTTGCAACAATGTGGATGGAGCTAGAGTGTATTATGTTAAGCAAAATAGGTCAATCAGAGAAAGACAAATACCATATGATCTCATTCATTTGTGGAATTTAAGAAACAAACTAGATGAACATAGGATAAGGGAAAAAATAAAGAAAGGGTAGCAGACCATAAAAGACTCTTAACTACAGAGAACAAAATGAGGGTTGTCGGAGGGAGGTGGGTGGGAGAGGGGCTAGATAGGTGATGGGTATTATGGAGGGCACTTGAGATGAGCACTGGGTGTTATACATGTAAGGTACAAATCACTAGATTCCATACCTGCACCCAATTTTACCATATATATCAAAATTATTTTGGCTATTATTTATATAGCTAAAATTTAAATGAAAAATTGAAACAAAAAAAGAAATATGACAATTACATGCAACACACACAAATATATGTAGCACAGTGAAGGGATGGTATTTGTTTAAACTTATATGGGTAGTTAATGGCAGAGATGGAGTAAGACCCGTATCTTTGGGATCCCTGGGTGGCGCAGCGGTTTGGCGCCTGCCTTTGGCCCAGGGCGCGATCCTGGAGACACGGGATCGAATCCCACGTCGGGCTCCTGGTGCATGGAGCCTGCTTCTCCCTCTGCCTGTGTCTCTGCCTCTCTCTCTCTCTCTCACTGTGCGCCTATCATAAATAAATAAAAATTAAAAAAAAAGACCCGTATCTTTTAAGGAGGTGGAAAACAGCTGGAAGCCCATTTACTCAGTGGGTAATGTGGCATAGATGTTAAGAGCATAGAAATGGCATCTGATATAGGCATCTGATATCTTAGATTGCTACCTAATACTTTAATGATTTGGTGGAATTAACTGAACCAACCTATTTTTTCTGTTTTCTCATATGTAAAATGAGTATCAGAATAGTAACCATTGCCTTGTTATGACTTCAATGCTTGCAAAATGTTTACAACAATTTCAAACATAATATATGCTTTTATCAAATATAATTTGAGAGCAGCCCGGATGACTCAGTAGTTTAGCGCTGCCTTCAGCCTAGGGCATGATCCTAGAGTCCTGGGACCAGGTCCCATATCAGGCTCCCTGCATGGAGCCTGCTTCTCCCTCTACCTGTGTTTCTGCCTCTCTCTCTCTCTCTCTCTCTCTCTCTCTCTCTCTCTCTCTCTGTGTGTGTGTCTCATAAATATATAAATAAAATCTTTAAAAAAAATAAATAAATAAATAATATAAATAATAATTTGAAATATAATGATGCACTTCCTCTGAAAGGATTTAAAAGAGTGTAGCAAATTCTCTATAATCTAAATCTTTTTTAATAAATATTCCAAAACTTAAAACACTATTGTAGATATCATATATTCTTTATCATTTCAGATGAATTAAGTTTCTGTTGTGTCTCTGGAATCACCTCAACCTCATGGAAAATCAGAACAATGTCACAGAATTTGTTTTCATGGGTCTATGGGAAAATAAACAAGCGGAGCTACTGTTCTTTCTCTTGTTCCTGCTCTGTTATTTGGCAATCTTAATGGGAAACTTCATCATCTTACTCACGATCATCCACAGCCATCTAATTGAACAACCAATGTACTACTTTCTCTGCCACCTTTCCCTCATGGACCTCTGCTACACCTCCACTGTAGTCCCCAGACTAATCAGGGACTTAGGTGCAGCAAGAAAAACATTTCCTATAACAACTGTATGACCCAGCTCTTCACTGCCCACTTGCTGGCAGGTGTGGAGATATTCATCTTGGTGTCCATGGCTTTAGACCGCTATGTTGCCATTGTCAAGCCCCTGCATTACATGGTCATCATGAACCGGCGGAGGTGTAACCTGTTGATTTTCATGGCCTGGGGTGTGGGGTTTTGGCACTCTGTTGCTCTATTGCTCATGGTACTCAATTTACCTTTCTGTGGTCCTAATCAGATAGATCATTACATATGTGATGTGAAGCCTCTTTTGAAACTGGTGTGCAGAGATATTCGTGTTGTTAATATCTTGGTGATTTCAAACGCAAGAATGGTGGTGGTTGCTGTGTTTCTTGTCCTGGTGGCTTCTTACATTCTCATATTATATAATCTTAGGACCCACTCCTCTGTAGGGAGACGCAAAGCTCTCTCCACCTGCAGCTCTCATGTAATGGTGGTCATTGTATTCTTTGTGCCTTGTATCTATATTTATGTTCTACCTGCAGGGAGTGAAAACAAGGATAAGGAGATCTCTGTGTTTTACACTGTGATTGCTCCCTTGTTGAATCCTCTCATCTATACCCTGAGAAACATGGAGATGAGAAATGCCATGTGGAAGGTGTGGTCTAAATTGGCACATATGAAATTCAGGTAAAGATGAAATTCATTCCACTTCTGACTATGTGTTCCCAGGGTATATATAATTTGAGATGTTATAGAAAACATATAGCTTTCTTTGGGGAGTTGAACTAAATGAGCTCTAACAATATGAGACAAGAAGCAAGTCACTGTGGTTCAGATTGCAATATGTACACTAAGGTTGCCAACTAGTTCCGGATGTGGTTGAATGGGTTTGAGGAATGCTAGAAATGTCTTTCTAAAACACATGCCTAATCATAGCACTGTCCTCTCCAATAATGTACACAGAACAAGATTTCCTTGGAATAAAATCCAAAGTTCTCACTTATTAATCACAATTGGTCCTGGCTGAATCTGCTAATCTCAGAAGGCACTATAATGGTAGAAAGGATGGTGTTAAAATGTAAACAAGTTTTTGGGTCAGGGAGAGCTCAGTGATTACTGACTCCGGTACATTTTTATCTTTGTGTCTTGGCAATTTGCTTTAATTATATATGCATCTCCATCTTTCAAATATCTATGAAATGTGTAATACTGTACTTTATAAAGTTGAAATATTGCCTTGGTTAACATGTGTGAAGATTGAGAAGCATGTGGCTTCTAGAAACATAGATTTTTCCTCTTTTTGTACTTTTCTTCATTTGTTTCCCTCTCCTTGGATGCTTGCAGCCAGCTACACTGCACTCTACATTCTCCAAACATACTCTAAAGTCTATCAGCTCTATGACTGTTTCCTCTATCTTTTCTGCTTATAATGCTGCTCCCATGACGCGTTAGTGTTCATGTCTTACGTATAAGTCACACTCCTGATATTTTCTTATTCCAGAAGATTTTGCCAATTCATGAACAAACCAGTAGTATTTATTATTTTTTCCTTGTTCTTTTGTTGCTATGAAACTGGGTAATTACTCCTTTTAAAATAATACTGTGTTCCATATTGGTGTTTCTTCTTATATGTTTTTCCAGTTTGATCGAGTCAACTCAGTCAAAAATGTACTGTATCTTTATTTTTCTTTTATCTATTTTCTAGGAATAAACCCATACAAATTAATAAATAAACAGTGAATTAAATTCAAAGATGCTATCTTTTCTTTTTATTGGATTTTACATGCTCTTCTCACATATCCAGAACTTCCCCTTATGTTATGAACTATCATGCATTAGTAACAAAATATGTAATGTCAGAAAAGTTAAAAATTCAACATACGTCCCATGTAGCTCTCAGGAAAGGAATAAATCCATGAGATTCCAGCTCCCTATTATGTCTTTTTACTTATTTTCTACATTTGAAGACACTACTACTTTAATTTTCTTTTATCCTCTTGTCTTTTGAATCATATAATCCCATTAGCTCTGTGTCTTCGTTCCCATTTGTGTAGACATTTCTCTCTGCTGAAGCATTTGCCCTTTCTCAGAAGAATGATTGCATATTTTGGACATAGAGTTCACTCAGCTCAAATACTCCTGCCCGAGAGTAAGGAGAAGCCCAGGAAAAACCATAAATGTGATGGTGTTTATCTTCTGTGTCAGGAAATCTTCTTTTGTTACTTGTAGTTTTAGAACTATTCACATCTAACTGATAACTGATTTTTTTCATGGATCCATGATAACCTGTAGAATAGCAAGGGAAAATGTTCTATTTCATAGGAAATTAAGTTTGTCTAGTTATTGTTTGGTTTGACTTCGATTAACATATTAATTATCCAAGGATTTTTTTGATTATTTTGTAATGTATAATAATGTAGCATGTACATTTGTGCTAGCCTGTAGACAATAATCTAATATCTTCAAAAATACCTGAAATCTCAGTTTTATAAATAATCCCATATAACCCACAAAATAAATGGTTTTAGAAGGGGCTAGAAAATAAGGAAAAATAAAACAAAATCAATTCTCAGAAGAGCAAGTTAATATGAACCGAGACACGTGGAGGGCTTAGGGTTACACATGAGGTACTTGTACGCATCTCTAAGGAGTATCCTGGTGTATTTGTGTGTGTCAGTGGTAAACATATGACCAGCTATCTCCTTCTATGTATTGACACAATTCTCTCTTCTTTGAGAGAAGCTTGGTCAAAAACATTATGTTGAAATAGACAACCAGTAGAACAGTGAGTTCTGATATCCATCATGCTAAGTAGTAGAATCTCTTATTTCTGCAGGGTTACTACACTTTTTTTTAAAGATTTATTTATTTATGATAGACACAGATAAGAGAGAGAGAGGCAGAGACACAGGCAGAGGGAGAAGCAGGCTCCATGCCGGGAGCCCGATGCGGGACTGGATCCCGGGACTCCAGGATCGCGCCCTGGGCCAAAGGCAGGCGCCGAACCGGTGAGCCCCTGAGCCACCCAGGGATCCCCGATTACTACAATTTCAGAGCCGGGAAGCATATAGTAGACATAAAAACCTGCTCCTTTCCCTCACAGAAAGCACACAGTTCCTTTTCTTATTTTTATCTAGTAGCTCTTGGAGCAAATTGTTTTAACTTCTAAAGAATTGTGTGTGTGTGTGTATAAAATTGAAGTACTATTTTTATTCTTAAATTTTTTATTGGAGTTCATTTGCAAACATATAGTATAACACCCAGTGCTTCAGCATATAGTATAACAACCAGTGCTCATCCTATCAAGTGCCCTCTTCAGGGCTTATCACCCAATCACCCCATCCCCCCACCTGCCTCCCCTTCCACTACCCCTTGTTCACTGCCCAGAGTTAGGAGTCTCTCATGTTTTGTCACCCTCTCTAATTTTTCCCACTCATTTCCTCTCCTTTCCTCTATAATCCATTCAAGAAACAAACAATCCAATCATGAAATGGACAAAAGACATGAACAGAAATGTCACCAAAGAAGGCATACACATGGCCAACAAGCACATGAGAACTTGCTTCGCATCACTTGCCATCAGGGAAATACAGATCAAAACCACAATGAGATACACCGCACACCAGTGAGAGTGGGGAAAATTAACAAGACAGGAAATAACAAATGTTGGAGAGGATGTGGAGAAAGAGGAACCCTCTTGCCCTGTTGGTGGGAATGCAAACAGGTACAGCCACTCTGGAAAACTGTGTGAAGGTTCTTCAAAGAGTTGAAAAGAGAGTCTACCCTATGACATAGCAATTGCACTACTGGGTATTTACCCCAAAGAATTGTGTTCTTATTGGAACAATGGAACTAACATTACTTATCTCACAATATGCACTATTGTGAGATGAGATGATATAATGACCCTAAGACACAAAATAATTTCTCAATAATTGTTGTTATTGTGGTTGTTATCATTATTTTGTAGTGGCTAAGATCCTATAAAAATGTATCTGAAGTTTAATGTGTATAAAGGAAATTGTTAATATATGGATCTGTGCATAATGGAAGAATATTGGTTCACTGAATGTCAGTGTGCACATTTTGGTCTCAACCAAATAAACTGCAGAAATGAAATCACATAGGACTAAGCCAATGGAAAACAGAATAAATTTTGCATTGAGTCCTGATTCCCCCCCCCATGTTTTATTATAGTCTTACCTGACAAAATAACTTTTTTACACTAACGTGTATAAAGAACAGGTTGTTTATTCTTTTACCATTCCTTTCCTTCTGCCCTCCATTTCCCTACCATCTATATCCTCGTTAATCCATGACAATAAATAACCCAAGTTAGAGTCCTGATATTGTAGGTCACTATTTTATCCATCTATCTACTCTACTGATGCAGGTTACTGTAGATAATGATGCATATTGGACCGTACTGCATCTGCTTGGTTCTATTTGTCTTTCCCCATCTCAGATTTTTTTAAATACTTTTTTTTAAGATTTTAATTTATTTATTCATGAGAGAGAGAGAGAGAGAGAGAGAGAAAGAGAGAGAGGCAGAGACACAGGCAGAGGGAGAAGCAGGCTCCATACCCAGAGCCTGCCGTGGGACTCCATCCCAGGACTCCCACGCCCTGGGCCAAAGGCAGGCACTGAACCGCTGAGCCACCCAGGGATCCCCCATCTCAGATTTTTCCAAACTACTGTAAAAGTAAATTTCCAACTGGAGCAAGAAAGCTTACTTAAGAGAGTCTTTCTTTAAAAAATAAGATCAGGAAGCCATAAATGAGGAAGAATTTATGCACGTCCTCATTGAAGAAACCATGAAGATTTTTGAAATTTTCAGAGAGCTGCAAGCCCTCAGCCTGGACTTAACTTCCTCCTCACCATGACCCCTGAATCATCTGCATTCTTTACTTCTAAAGGAACTCCAATCCCTCATTTAGCCCAACCAATCCCAGCTGCCCTAATTCCAACCTCTGTTTTGCGTAGAGAACCTGAATGAGAATTACACTCACAGCCTTTCAGCTATATGACTCTGCTTCACTTTATCTTCCTGGGAACACACTTTAGGTTTCTTTTTCTTTTTTTTTTTTTTTCTTGGTGTGTCTCAGATGTTTATTTTATTTTATTTTATTTTATTTTTTTATAAATTAATTTTTATTGGTGTTCAATTTACCAACATACAGAATAACACCCAGTGCTCATCCCGTCAAGTGTCCCCCTCCGTGCCCGTCACCCATTCACCCCCACCCCCCGCCCTCCTCCCCTTCCACCACCCCTAGTTCGTTTCCCAGAGTTAGGAGTCTTTATGTTCTGTGTCCCTTTCTGATATCTCCCACACATTTCTTCTCCCTTCCCTTATATTCCCCTTCACTATTATTCATATTCCCCAAATGAGTGAGAACATACACTGTTTGTCCTTCCCCGATTGACTTACTTCACTCAGCATAATACCCTCCAGTTCCATCCACGTTGAAGCAAATGGTGGGTATTTGTCGTTTCTAATGGCTGAGTAATATTCCATTGTATACATAAACCACATCTTCTTTATCCATTCATCTTTCGATGGGCACCGAGGCTCCTTCCACAGTTTGGCTATTGTGGACATGGCTGCTAGAAACATCGGGGTGCAGGTGCCCCGGCGTTTCATTGCATCTGAATCTTCGGGGTAAATCCCTAACAGTGCAATTGCTGGGTCGTAGGGCAGGTCTATTTTTAATTCTTTGAGGAACCTCCACACAGTTTTCCAGAGTGGCTGCACCAGTTCACATTCCCACCAACAGTGTAAGAGGGTTCCCTTTTCTCCACATCCTCTCCAACATTTGTTGTTTCCTGCCTTATTAATTTTCCCCATTCTCACTGGTGTGAGGTGGTATCTCATTGTGGTTTTGATTTGTATTTCCCTGATGGCAAGTGATGCAGAGCATTTTCTCATGTGCATGTTGGCCATGTCTATGTCTTCCTCTGTGAGATTTCTCTTCATGTCTTTTGCCCATTTCATGATTGGATTGTTTGTTTCTTTGGTGTTGAGTTTAAGAAGTTCTTTATAGATTTTGGAAACTAGCGCTTTATCTGATATGTTATTTGCAAATATCTTCTCCCATTCTGTAGGTTGTCTTTGAGTTTTGTTGACTGTATCCTTTGCTGTGCAAAAGCTTCTTATCTTGATGAAGTCCCAATAGTTCATTTTTGCTTTTGTTTCTTTTGTTTTCGTGGATGTATCTTGCAAGAGTTACTGTGGCCAAGTTCAAAAAGGGTGTTGCCTGTGTTCTCCTCTAGGATTTTGATGGAGTCTTGTCTCAAACTCTCCCTCTTCGCCGATGACATGATACTCTACATAGAAAACCCAAAAGCCTCCACCCCAAGATTGCTAGAACTCATACAGCAATTTGGTAGCGTGGCAGGATACAAAATCAATGCCCAGAAATCAATGGCATTTCTATACACTAACAATGAGACTGAAGAAAGAGAAATTAAGGAGTCAATCCCATTTACAATTGCATCCAAAAGCATAAGATACCTAGGAATAAACCTAACCAAAGAGGTAAAGGATCTATACCCTAAAAACTATAGAACACTTCTGAAAGAAATTGAGGAAGACACAAAGAGATGGAAAAATATTCCATGCTCATGGATTGGCAGAATTAATATTGTGAAAATGTCAATGCTACCCAGGGCAATTTACACTTTAGGTTTCTACCTGAGTCTGTGTCTTTGAAATTGCAATTCTAATGGCCCAAACAAATGTTTATATTATTATTGTTATTACTTTTTAATGCCTGAGAGACAGTGAGAGAGACATAAGCAGAGGGAGAAGCAGGCTCCCTGCAGGGAACCCAATGCAAGACTACATCCCAGGTACCAAGAATCATGCCCTGAGATGAAGGCAGATGCTCATCAACCACTGAGCCACACCGAGGAATCCCAAATGGTTGTATGTTTAAATTTTCAGTGAATTCTTTCTTAGTCAGCACTACCCTAATACTATTCCATACAATATGATTTTTTCTTCAGAAAGCAAGATGAGCCCAAGGTCAGCTTGTGGAGCCTCCAGAGAAACTTCATGACACAGGCTAGCACACAGATAAGTAAAGTTATATCCAGAAAATGCCCACAGGCACCAGGGTCAGTACCAGGGAGAGCAACACAGAGCCTTGGATGAAGTTCTGTTCAGAAATGCCTCTGGGAGATAATTCTCTACAGTTGCAAAGACCTATTAATTCTTGTGTTGTCATATGTTATATTCTGCTCTTCTGAATCAACTTTCCCTTTAGGGATACACACAAAATAAATAACTCCTAGAACTTAAAATGTATATTTGTTTTTGCAAGAATCTCAAAATATTTACAGTTTTTTTTAAGTCTGAAAATCCACTTCTTCCATTCCTGATGGTCAATGGATGTTTAGGTTCTACTCTCCTTGCAAATATATAAAATGTCCTAAGACATGTTGATATTCCTTAAATAATTTTAGGGAATCAACCTAAACGTGTCTAAATAATTGGCTTATAATCTCTGCATTTTATTTCGTTTTTAGATACTGGAGAAGGATCAGCAGAGTGAGTACGTCAGGTGAGAGCCCTCCTGATTTGATCTAAAACTAATCTTACAGAGACTGAAAGCTAATGATCGGTGAATTAACCATGGCATTTTCATTGGAGAATGCTCCACCAACTGTGCTTTGGGTTGGTTATCTGCTACTTAAATTTATTACATTTAATCCCAATCATAGGCTATATTTTCTGTAGCAGCATAAGATAATTTGATCACTACAAAAACAATTTAGCCAACTGTAGTCTTATTATACATTATTATGCGGAGAATTCCACTTAAGAACGAAAACAGTTGAGGTTAATGAAATCTTTAAGTTTCAGTGAACTTTATTGAGTTCCTTTTTGGTTGCTTTTATATTTTTCTCCATATTCTCTTATGAATAGCCCAGTTTATGATTGTATGTCCCAATGATGAATAATCTTACTAACTTTCAAAAAACCTTGTCACCCTAAAATGGACTAGATTTATTTGACTGAATTAAGGTGACTTTATAGTTGGCCATATTCTGATATCATTAGGAGAAAATTTGAACTCATAGAGGAAACTCTAACTATAAGAACAAGTATTCTTATTGTTTAAATAGCACAATCAAAAGACAATGCAGCATGTTTATGTAGTGCAACCAAAGAAATAAAGTAATAATTTGACTGTATCTTTACAGTGCACGGAAATGGCAGGCTAGGTTATTAGTATTAAGAAATGCCAAAGACAACCAATGTTTTAGAGTAATTCTATTTCTCTTTACTAACCGATTGTTCCAAATTGAGATTTATCATGGTCATTCTCTTTAATATATATTGTGATATTTTGTGGGAGGATTTTGTTTCCTTGTGAGACTGGTTATATATGCACACATGGCAATTTCAGAGACTGTTGATTCCAAAAGGTAAAAAAGGAAACTAATGTGCAGATTTGAACCTTGAATGTCCTGGGGTGGTTTACATTATTTTTGGTATTCTTCAATATATTTCTGGATTATGTAATAGTTAATGGATTCTATAAATGTGGACAATGAAATTTTAAGAGGTCAGCAATAACCTCAATATTCATAAATGGTATGGAAGGGGAAAATTAATTTTGTGTACTGAGATCTTATTAAAAGTTATTGGATATAGGAAAGGAAGACAATAAAGTAAATGAGAAAGATGTTTGGATAGTGTCTGCTTAAAATGGTTGATCGACTTCTCATAGAACATTGGCCAGATTACTCTGATTTTAAACTGTACACATCAATTCTAAATAACCATAACTAAAATGGAATAAAGCAAATATAAGGACACAGTTCACTTAATATCAAACCTCTGACTAATAGGAGTATTTAGGTAACTGGTTTTCTTTTTATATTCAGGTTGTTACTCCTATAGAAACATAATCTGAATCAAAACCATTCTCCATTCAGTTATTATCCTTCTCTGTGTGTCTACATCTTTTTTGTTCTGGGATTCCAACCAGGGAATGAATAATATTTTTTCCTTTCATCACTTATGATTTCGATTATTTAACAAATTGAGGACATGTGGTCAAGAATACAGTATGTGTTTCAAGGACAATAATTTTCTCACTGGACTGCATTCACAGGTCCCTTTTATTTCAGCAAACAGCAGTGATTATGATAGCACATCCCCTTATATATCAGGATGAAAGTTTAAGAGCTACTGTGTGTGGAACATCTGTGATAATCCAGAAATTGAGACAGAATCCTACCTGAAAGAAAGTTCATTTTGCTAAAACCCATGAAAAATTATTTCAAAGTTATTTGGTATCAAGAATCCCCCAAGTATTCATAAACGTAGTTTAGGTAATGGTAATCTGTCACCTTGCATACTTTTTTTTTTTATTGAGATAAGAATCAACATGCCTCTTCTCCCTGCTGGCCTCCAGGATACCTGAACTTTGTTCTTTGTTCACAAGAATGGGATGCAACCCCGGACTGGGTGGGAATCAAGATATCTGTCCTCCACATGATATTAGTTTTTGATGCTAATAAATTACTTAGATTGCCTTTATCTGAATCTCTTTATTGAAAATCAGGGGTTTGGATATACAATTGACATCTTTAAGTTGTTTACTAACCGACTTATCTAACAATTAACTTTAAGTCCATTTGTTTTAGGCAAACACAACTCTCTGTAAACAGTATGCCATTTCGTAAATTAGGAATCAGCACTGGCTGTAATAAGGTAAGGTGAAAATTGATCAATGAATTATAAAATTATTAACCTCTATTTAAATACTGTTCACTGTTGAACACTGTGAACCTGATAATTACTTTTGCTTTGTTAAAGACAAGAGAGAGATCAGAAAGCCTGATAGCAGTTCTAAAGTCATAGTGGGAACAGAAGGAGATTTTTTTCTTCTTGATGACATTAGGGTTGAATGATAATTTAAAACAGAGTTTCTTAGAGTATACACCATTTTTAAATGCTACATCAGTTACCTCTAAAATGATCCTAAAGACAGATGTCTTGAGTTTGTTAGTGGTTTTGATGGCTTCTAAATAACTTTGCTGCAGTTATATTCTGTGTTTTTAAAATATTCAACCAAGTGCCCAGATATAGTGGTTTCATTGCACCAGACAAAGGTGGAAAGTGTGCTGCAATGTTTGCATCTCGTTAAGTGTCCGTTAATTCCTCAACACTGGCTAAAACACCTCCCAGGGTGCATTCCCTGTTCCTACACTCTATTTCCCTATCTATAGATGTCTCAACTTTGTGCAAGATACAAGCTTGTGAATCTATGATCCATTCACTAATGCAAGATCTAGTTAGTGAGTGCTGAGACAAGTCCCCCTTGGAATTACATTCTGTAACAGATTCTTTGGTTGAATTTTATGCCTAGATTGTGTATAAAATACTGAAGTTCCTAGGAAAAGTCATGAATTATAAAAAGTGCAAATATGCTTGGGCAATTTCTTTTTATTTATCATTTATCACTTGCCATCACAAATTTAGATTATTTTTAAACAAAATTTTTGTTTAGTTTGTAATCTGTAAATAGGATAAATGAATCAATTGGCTCTTTATTTTTTACAACTTGAATCCATTGACAGTCTATTTGCTGCATAATTTTCAAGCATTCTTTGCTTTTAATGTGCCTGAACCTATTTTAGTTTAAAATGTGCAATTTATATTTGTCCACAGGGCAAGGAAGATTATCTTTATTTTTATTATTTTTTTTCTTTAGAGAGAGAGAAGAGGGAGAGGAGCAGAAGCTGAGGGAGAGAGAGAGAGAATCTTAAGCAGGTTCCATGCCTGACACAGGGCTCTCTCCTGTTCTTCTTTCAGGATGATCTGGACAAATTCTGTTTTATTCGGGACTGTGTCTTCAGGATAGATAATTTATTTAAAAATATCAGTTTGTGGAGCGCCTGGGTGGCTCATTTAGTTAAGCATCCAACTCTTAATTTCAGCTCAGGTCATGATCTCAGAGTACACATTACAACGCACATGTTGATTTTTAAAAATCATGTAAATTATATTCCTTTTGTTATCTAATATTATAACTGACAATAATAAAATTGCTTCTTTAACAGCAAACTAACATTTAAATATTCCTTAATCATTAATGGTAAAGTTGAGATTTTACCCTATTCCATTATAGAATTATTTACAATAGATTTCTAAAATGAGAAAAATAAAAAAGAAGCATAAATCTCAATGTCAGGAATAATTAATATCACTTATACAATGACAGCAGTCTGATTTTTTGTAAATTTATGGTATTGTTGTCATGATGCTAATTTTGTATAGATTCATGTTTTCTTTCGTTTCAGATATTGAACCCATCTGTTTACAATATATGCCAGTCCAAAACACATGGAGGGCCAGAGGAATGTCTCAGAATTCATTCTTTTGGGACTTTCGCATGACCAGAACATGCAAATATTTTGCTTTGTGCTCTTCTTATTCTGTTATGCTGCTCTCTTGGTAGGAAACCTTCTGATCCTTGTCTCTATTCGATGCAGCCCTCTTTTTCACCAACCAATGTACTACTTCCTCAGCCACTTATCCACTTTGGATATCTGCTATACCTCTAGCGTTACACCCAAATTAATTGCTGACCTGCTAGTGGAAAGAAAAGCCATCTCCTATGTAATTGTATGTTTCAGGTCTTTGCCATGCACTTCTTTGGAATGATTGAAGTTCTAATCCTTACAGTCATGGCCTTTGATCGCTATGCTGCCATCTGCAAACCTCTCCACTACCTGCTTATCATGAACAGGACAAGATGCAATCTCCTAGTCTTAGCTGCTTGGGCTGGTGGGGCTGTCCACTCCTTTCCTCAATTTTGTATGGTAATCAGATTGCCCTTCTGTGGGCCTAATGAGATTGATCACTATTTCTGTGATATATTTCCTTTGCTAAAGGTTGCCTGCACTGATACCTACATCACTGGTGTCCTTATGGTTGTCAATTCGGGAATGGTTACCTTAGTGACATTTGTGGTTTTATTTTTTTCTTATGTCATTATATTATTCACTTTAAGAAATCACTCAGCGGAAGGAAGACGCAAAGCCCTCTCTACCTGTGGATCTCACATCACGGTTATAGTCTTATTTTTTGGGCCTTCCATCTTTGCCTACCTTAGACCTCCAACCAATTTCCCTGAGGATAAAGTATTTGCTCTGTTTTACACCATCATTGCTCCTATGTTCAATCCTTTAATCTATACTCTGAGAAATTCAGAGATGAAAAATGCCATGAGAAAATTTTGGTGTCAAACGTGAGAGCTCAACATCATTTTAGCAAAACAGAGGGGCAGCTACATGTGGATAGGGGAGGGAGGAAACCATCTGACAGGGTATTTCTCCTACTGGTATCATGTTATGAGTGACAGAACTTAGGACTTAGAGTTTCATAATAACTCAAAGAAATATTAATTCAACCATACAAACATAAGTTTAAAACATAGTTAATTTTGTGGATTTTGAGATGGCATGAGCAAGTTTACATGCATAAAAAGTTATATGTGCAGTTAAGACAATGCCATATGAGCTGTGAATTGTGATGTAGAGAAGAAAATTCTAATAATAATTGTATTAGAAAAGTCAGGTTTGGTGGCTAGACCACATGATGAAACATTCTGGATGGCAAAGGAGTAGTTAAAATCCATGATTTTATAACCAAGTTTTGGTTCATGATAGGGTCTTCAGCTAAATGAACTCAAGTCGTATTTAGAAGTTTATGACAAATCAAGAAGTTTCCATAACAGAACCTGATTTAAACCGATTCCCTGGTTTTAAACTCTTGGCTACACATTGGAAATAAAAATAAACTAGTAGGGCAACCCCAGTGGCCCAGTGGTTTAGTGCCGCCTTCAGCCAAGGCATGATCCTGGAGACCTGGGATCGAGTCCCGTGTCCGGCTCCCTGCATGGAGCCTCCTTCTCCCTCTGCCTGTGTCTCTGCCTCTCTCTGTGTGTTTCTCATGAATAAATAAATAAAATCTTTAAAACATATGTATACTAGTAAAAATAGAGTGAAGTCAGTCACCCAGGATATTAAAAACACACTCGCTGCTCTTGTACATATTGGCTCATGTAAAAAATCCATAAAGGAACAGCGATCTATGAAATGCCAGAAATTAGTATGAAGTCTCTATTTATTAGATCCAGAGGCTTTCTTATGTTCACAAGTAAAACATAAGCAAAAAGCAAATAAGAGCTCAAATTAACAAAAACTTCAATCAAAAAACCCCGTGACACAAGTCATGGAAATGAATGGAAATACAAATCATCTTTGTAAATAACCTGAAGAGTAGATGCATGAGAAATATTTCCTAGAGGAACCTGAAAAAAAATTCGATGTGATCTGTTTATTTGAATGTCTGACAAGATACAAAAAGAAACGACTACTTAGAAACCAGAGCAAGTATCGTTAAGACAGAAGAGATTGTGTAACCAGGATAGGATGATGGTGAAAATACACAAGGACAGTTTTGTCCATATAAATGCAATACTAAAATTATAATGATTATACAAGGCCCTATATACAGAAGGAAGGAAGGGTAGAAAAATTGATAAGGGAGATGTACTATCTTTCCTTCTTTGGCTTACCTGCTTAGCATAATGCCCACAAGTTCTATCTCTGTAGCTTTTCCTTCTTTCTCTTGGTTAATTTATGTGTATATTTCATCTCTTTTACCCACTCATCCACTTAGATTGTTCTGTATCATGTCTTTTATGAATACTCTGCACAAAAAGAATTTTAGTTTCAAATAGTTCATTCTTTCCCCTGATTATTTAGATAATCAAATTTCCCAAAGCATTTAGATTTTATTAAATATCTCTTAGACCTGCTGCTTCATCTGAAAGTCACACAGTAGTCTTATTTTCCTTCACATTCAGACACTTTTACTGTAAAATGAACTATAATATGAATTGGGTCCCTCATAAGGAAAATTAGACTATCAGCTCAACATATCAGAGGAAGTTGGAGAGTTTTCTGAGATATGGGTCCCAACATTTCAGTCAAGTTCAACTTTACAGCTACAGTGATTAGAGTATGTTATCACATTCAGATGGTCCTGAGGGGATATGACATGCCATTGCATTACAGTGAGGAAATTTAACTCCTGAGTCAGTAAGACCTGATTATGACAGGCTAACTGTGTGACTTTAAACATAGCCCAGAGGGTGGTCTAATTCCTGGTGAATAGTGCTAAAAAGAAAATCACAGGCCCAAAATGACATCAGTTAGGTTAAGGCCCAAAGTCAGGAAAGCAAGGCTTACTACCTAACTTAACTGCCTTTTCAACCCTTCTAGGGATATAACTTTAACCAGTCAACATGGAATTTCCTGGTCAGCAGTACAAAATTTAATGATAGACCCCATCCATCCCCCTTCGAAGGGCAACTTTGCCTGAAACAGTGCACTCTTCCTTTTTTATGGTGCTCCTCTGCCTTTAAAACCTTTTCTTTTTCTGCAGTTCTCTAGACAAACTCTTTTCTACTATCTAGGTAGGAGCTGCCTGATTCATGAATCATTCAATAAAGCCAGCAGGATGTTTTAAATGATTCTGGTGAATTTCTGGGTTTAACAGTAATAAGGATTTTGTAAGTGTTGTATTTTGTTATTTTATTAGGATTTTAGAGGATTTAAGTATCTTACCCAGACGTGTTAAGCAGTAGGGCTAGGAAAGGGTATCTAAGCTCTCTGAGTTTCAAGTTTCAAGTTTTCAAAAACTATGCTCCCTACCTGTCCATGAGCATCACTAACTGTTGTTCTTATTAGTAACTTTAAAAAGAAGAACAGGTGTTTTGTTTCCTCCTTAGCTGGGGCCACGTATTGATGAGGAAATGGAGATGATGTTCTTGATTTTGTCCTGAAGTCAAGTTTGGGCTTGAGTGGCTGTTGTTTCTGAGGAACAGGGGTGTGCCTTAATGTCATGTTTTCCTTAGAAGGAAAGAAGAACCTTGGAAGCCACTATTAGGCCTGCAGAATGGCCTGGCTCCATTCAATAACCATCCTCGAGGTCTGCCAGGGTCTATCCCATGTGCAAGGGCTTTTGGATTGGATTGCCAAACACTTGTTAATATTTATATCCTAAATTTTAAACTTAATGTAATGGTTTCTTTCACTGGTATCATTTATTTCTGGGCTTTCAGAAATTGTAAACCCTATGATAAATTTATGAAATAACAAATTTGTAATGATATGTCCGTACCACAACTATACCTAAAACATAAGGACGGGCAATACACCATGTTTTACTTAAACATATTCCTTTTCTTTCAACCACAAAAGCTTTGTTAACTGTATTAAGACTTTCTCAGGAGCTCTCTCTTTGTAATTAGTTGTTTATCAAACTGCTTCTTATTGTTTATTCAAATTTGCTTTTCATAGGCTCTCCATTCAAATCACCCAAATCATCAAACAAAAATTGAGTTGAGCTCTCAATCTAACTTGAGAGGTTTCACACAGAATGTGTAGGCTAATTTCAAGTTGGGTCTTGGCACCTTAGACTCTGCAGAACACCTGATCTCTCCTGTTTGCTAAGATTCCTGCCCCATGTGCCCCATCCAGGTTGCAAGAAGTCTGGCCTTAGAGTTTTTGGAACTGTTTCTGAAATGGCTCTGTAAGCTGCCTTTAAGTCTAAGGACTCATCTCTATTTGAGTATAATTGGTCATCTGCTCTTTGAAACTTATTACAAACAAAATATGGCATATCTAAGACTGAGCCATGGTCATGTGACACATTGTTTCTCTTAAGACCAGGTATAACTCCATATCTAATGTTGCTAACTCTACATTTAACTGATGATACTTGGGCTAGTCATGCAAAATCATGGATTTTTAAACAAATATCTAAATGTAGAATTGATGGAAAAATGGCTTATTGTAGCTTGATTAGATACTGTCAAACTATATTTCAATGTTTTCATACAATTTTGCACTTCATTAGCAATATAGAATTCCAGTCCTTATACTGGTAATTTGTGTTTTTTTCTTTCCTTCTCTCTCTGTCTCTCTCTCTCTCTCTCTTTTTCTCTCTATTGATCTTGATAAGTTTTTCTTGGTTTTATTCATCTCTTTAGAGGAACAACTTTTGCTTTTGAAGGGGAGCAGAATACGTGATCCCAGAATATGCCCCTTTAGCATGTAGCCTATTTGAGCTGAAGGCAAGTAAAGTCCAACAGACTCAGATAGAGTTGTTTTACCTCTCCTTGAAGTATCTAAGATAATTTAGGTAGAGGTCTGTATCAGGAAGAGAGTTAACAATAGACACACATTTTTACATCAGAAAGACTTACCTGATTATCAGGACAAACATCTGTTTACCAAACTT
This sequence comes from Nyctereutes procyonoides, assembly GCF_905146905.1. Lineage (NCBI taxonomy): Eukaryota > Metazoa > Chordata > Mammalia > Carnivora > Canidae > Nyctereutes > Nyctereutes procyonoides. The sequence continues at coordinate 97,616 of NW_026575108.1, forward strand.
TTGCTCTTCTATCTTCTTGTGAATTGTCTTCTTTGCCTTTGAAGCTCTAGAGCCCAACCCCTTCTCCTGAGCTCAAGACTGCCCAAATTTTGATTGCCTGACTCTCAGGGAGTCTTATATCTTTGGGATTCCTATATGTACAAAGTTAAATTTCTTTTTAATCTGTTCTGTGTCAATTTAATTATTAGATCAGCCAACGGAGATCTAATATTAGATCCAGAAGGGAGAAGGGAGAAGGAATAGTTTTCAACTCATATACCTTTTTTTTAAATTCTCTATTTAAGGCTGCTAGCTATATCCTTGACTTCATTCCTATTATAACTTGTAAATAAATTTATAATCTGTTATGTCCTATTTTCATATCTGGTCTTAATTTACTTCTATATTTCTATATATTACTTTCTAGGATATTTGTAGACCATTGAACACTAAGCACTTATTTTTCATGTTAGAGGCAGTATCACTACACATTCTACAGATTTTAGATGGATAATAAAGGAATATAGTGATCATCACAAGATCAATATATTCAACAAGTTAGATAGTATGAACAAATCCTTTGGTATTAATTACCCAAGCACATTTAAAACATAATAGATATTTGGGGCCCCTGGGTAGCTCAGTTGATTAAGTATCCAAGTCCTGATTTCAACTCAGGTCACGATATCAGGCTTACGAGTGTGGAACAACAGCTTGGGATTCTCTCTCTCTCCCTCTCCCAATCAAGTACATAATAAATGAATATCTAAAATAAAAATAGATACTCTCAATGATTTGTGTTTCTTAAAGAAACTTAGTATACTGTATCGTCTCCCTACACCCTGTCCACATAGCTTCAATGGTGTGTTCTACCAAATTTTAAAGAAAACAGTAATATTCATTTTATACAAACTCTTTAAAAAAAAACAGAAGTAAATGTTCTGCACTGAATGTATTAGTATAACATTTTTTTTGAGACATCAATTGTACTAGCTTCTCTGAACCTTCCTTAGAACTTTCTATTTAGGCAATCACTTCACTGTCAATATGGACAGTTTTAGTTCTACATTTTAATGTGAATTTAGCATGATTGCAGGATATAATATCAATAGTTAAAAATCAAATTACATAGCTTAATACTAGCAACTGACAAATAAAAATTAGATTTAAAAAATCCCACTTACAATATTATAATATTATAAAATTATAAAATAATTAAGGATGACTATAGCAACATATAAGGCATACATTTTCTCTGAAAGCCAAATATTTTTTAAGAGAATATAAACACCTTAACACAGAAAATACACTGTGTTCATGGACAGATGACTCAACATTATTAAGATGTGAATTCTCCCCAAAGGAATCTCCAGAGTCAAGCATTTTCAAAAACACAAAATTACATGCACATTTTTAAATTTTTCAAAATTGATTGAAAAGTTATATGGAAATACATGGCCTTAAACTGGGTCCCACAACTTTAAAAAAGAACAAAGTTGGAGAACTTAAGCCATCTGATTTCCAGCGATGTTTTAAAGCTACTGTGTTCAAAATGATGTGGTATGTTCATAAAGATATCCCAAAAGATCAACAAAACAGACTAGAGAGCCCAGTAGTAGACCTGAACACCTATGGTCACCCTCATCTCAACAAAAGTCTGTAGTCAATTCACTGGAGAAAAAAATAGTGTGCAAGAAACGAGAGTGGCAACGTTGGACATCTGGATCTACCCACACAAAACAAAAACAAAAAAAAGACAGAAAATCTTTTATCTATACATTAAAGTTGTACAGGTTTATTTAAAATGGATCTTAGACCTATATGTGAAATATAATGGCAAAAAAAATTGGAGACATTATAGGGGATCTTCATGACTTTGGATTACAAGGAAAATTTTCTAAATGTGTGGAATAGAAGTGTCCAAATAGGGGCACCTGGGTGGCAAAGTTGGTTAAGCATCTAACTCTTGGTTTCCCCTAGGTGGTGATGTTGGAGTCCTGAGGTGGAGCTCCTTGCAAGGCTCAGCACCCAGGGTGAGTTGGCTTGAGGCTTTCTTTCCCTCTCTTTCTACCCTTCCACTGTGTGCACATGCTATCTCTCTCTCGTTCTTTCTCTCTCTCCCCTCTAGCATGAATAAATGAATCTAAAACAAAGCTGCTCATAAAAAAATGACTTGCACTTCAACAAAATTAAATCTATGTAACAAAAACTAGTATATAAAGAGGGATGCATTAAACAGTTGAGGATATAAATGCAACTTATATTCATCCCCAAGGGTTGTCCAAGTGTGTGTACAGGAAGAGGTTAGAGATATGACCAGTTATCTCCTGCTGTAGATCGGTATAGGCTAGCCCTTGAGTACATCTTGGTCAGCACTGGGCATAACGTTAAAGTAGAGAAGCTATAAATCACTGGGTTATAAAGTGCTGCAAGAGGAAGCGCTTACAATCCTTCATTTCCTCAGGGCTATACAACATTTAAGGCCCCCAGAGAAGTACTAAAGTAAAATAATGCATTTTCTTGCTTCAGTTCTCTACTGCCAATTTGAGACAGTTATTTAACTTCTAGAACCTTCTGTGTTTCTGTCTATATAGTAAAGCTAATAATATTTTGTGTCAAAATTTGCATTTATTATGAGCATTAAATAATATGATTAACTTAGTCTACCCAACAATCTCTCACTAAATTTTGGTTGTTATTTGGCCAAGTAGATTGATCTGGAACAGATTAAATATTATAAAATTTGATTTCCTGTCACTTCTTGCATGAGAAAACTTTACATACATGATTGGCATCTAATAGAGAGAGACCGATTAGCTTCAGTGCATGCAGATAAGACTGAGTCTAAACAACCTGTGAATAGCCAGTGAGTAGAGAAAACCGGATGGAAAACACACTAAAGGCTTTGCTGTACTTTGCTTCCTTCCTCTGATTTTTCCATATCATTTTTGCTTTTTGTCCCAGCCACATTATGAGGAAGAGTTATTTATTCTTATTCAGTCTTTGTCTCTCGTTTTCCAATGGCTCATCCATTCAGTGCTAACTTCATACCAATGATATTATCAGAAATCATTGATTTTATTTATCTAAGTACTCTGTGCACCAAAGATCTTGAAAACTTCCAAAAAAGGACTGCAAGTGGTTGTCTTTGGTTTTTCCTTTTCCTAACTCATCTCAGATTTTCCAGAAAGCTAACTTGTTAGTATTACAGGCTCAATTTCCTTCCTACTTTTGAGAAAAAAGGAAGTGCAGGGCAGTCAGATTATAGCCTTTTGGGGCCTCCAGGGAAAAGGGCCAATATTTTTCTTTTTCTCAGATAGGCAAATATGGAAAGTTTATATACCCAAGAGCACCAAGCACACTTCTGTGGATGGTGACTTTGCAACACTTAGGCCAAGACCTGTTTAGAAATGCCTTTGGGAACATAATTACATAAAGCTTTCAAAGACCTATTATATCTCGCATTGCCACTTAAGTTTGTATTTGTCCCCTCTGAATGAATTGTCTTCAGGCATAGGCATAAAATAAGTGGATGAGTCTTATAACCTAAGTACTTGTGTTAGCTTTTGAAGGAATATAAAAACACATATTGCTTATTTTTTATTTCTGAGCTTTTCTTAAGAAGTTAAATCAACTCTCAAAATTCCCAGCCTGCTTTCCTGTGGGATGAAGATCCAGTTCTCTCGTCAACAAGTCTAAGTGAATACTTGAAGTCCCACTTCCCTTGTAAACTGTAGAAGGTTTAAGACATGCCGAAATTTTCAAAGTATTTGTAGAGAATTAATCTGAATGTGTTTGAATTTATGGCTTTGTAATTGTCTTCTTTTATTCCAGGTTTTGATACTAGAGACAAACTGGCAGAGTGAATATCTGAGGATGCATATCTGAATGCAGCCCCAAACTAACATGACAGACACTGAGATCTTATGGTTAGTGGATTACCCTTTGTCACCTTGGTTTGGGAAGGGTACCACCCCACGTGTGCTAGGCTAATTGTGTGTGTCTTTACAATTATTGTATATAAATTCATCCTAAAGGCTACAACTTCTCCTGAAGCATATGACAATTTGATTACTATACAAAAGTTTTAGCTTTACTTCAGTTTTAATGGGACATTAGCTTTAAGCAAAATTCCCCTTTTTTGGAGAGCAAAACAGTAGAGTTAGTTGAAACATGTTCAAATTGACATTGAATTTCATTGTGACCCCGAATCTTGCTTACAGGCAGTCCTCTGTATTATTATTAAGAAACAGACTCTATGCTTGAATATGTACAATGACAAAGAATTTCTTATTATTTCAAAACATCTGTCATCCTAAAATAGAGTAGTTTCATTTGAGCCAACTACGGTAAAAACTTATCGCATCCCACATTCTGTTACACTAAGAAAGTTTGAATGTGTGGTAGAAACTTTTATTCAAATATAAGAAACTTCCTTATGAATACTGTAATTCAAAAGACATACATAATTTGTATTCAACAATACCAAAAACCAAAGTAATCCTTTGAGTACCTTTTGGTAGACAAAAAAAATTAAACAAGTGATTAGTGTTAAGAAAAATGCTACAATAACCTATTGATTATGACATTAACACACTTTCAGTAACAGATTGCTGAAATTGGAGTTTATCATGATCATACTTGCTAAATCCATGTTATGAATGTTCTTTTTAATTTCCTTTATTTTTCCATTGGTTGTGTGTGCACACATGACAATCTGTGGTCTTAAAAACTAGTCATTCAAAGAGAAAAGACCATAAAAGAAAAATGACAGCTTTAAACCATACATGTCACGGGCTATTTCACATTACCTCATGTATCCCTCATTAAACTTCCGAATTTTATAATGCTATCTTAATTGTGAAATGAGTACCATGAGACCTAAGAGAGATTAAGCAATTCGCTCAAGGATCACATTGGCCAGTTTATTTGAGATGTCTCAATGTTTTACACCTTTCTGTGTTACTATTGTTTCAATCTTTTGTTCATGGTTCCCTGAAGTTCTTACTTTACCAACTGTGACTTCAGTTTTCTCATGGGAGGATTCCTCAGTATCACTATATTGTTTTATGACAATAATTCTCATCAACTGACTCTTCCCTCTTACCTTTTCCCTCTAAAAAGCAGCACTGATCACAGAGCAAGTTCCCTCAGAATACAGGATGAGGTTTTGAGCTATTGGAGATGAAATTCCAATGATGATTTAGAAGACAAGCAGGATCGTTTTTTTTTTTTTTTTTTTTTTAAGATTTATTTATTTATTCATGAGAGACACACACAGAGAGAGAGGCAGAAACAGGGCAGAGGGAGAAGCACAGTCCTCTCAGGGAGCTAGATTGGGAACTCAATACCGGACCAAAATAAGGACCTGAGCCAAAGGCAGACGCTCAACTGCTGAGCCACCCAGGTGTCCCAACAAGCAGGAACCTTGATTAGGAATATTTGTCTTTGTAAAACTGAAGGCGAATTATTTCAAATGTTTTAGAATCAGAGAATTCTATGATATGTGTGTATATTAAATATTCCCTACCTCTTTACCGATATAAATACTCAAAAGACAGACGGGTTGTCTATTAACCCATTGTCTTGTATATTCCTTTCTGCTCAGATGGGGAACCAAAAGAGTTCTTTCATGCTGTCCTTCATGACATTCCTATCAGTTCTCTCCCATATGAAAGATAGCCCCAGATTGAGGAAGAATCAGAATTTCTGTCTTTTAATATTTACCGTGTATTCCCTTTCAAATCTGAAAAATTACTAGGATTCTCTTTAATGTCTCTTCTCTTTAGACCCAGAGAAAATTACTTATCAGTTAAAAATTACTTAAATTTAATTTTTTTTAAAAAAAAGGAACTTAAATCAGTTTGTTATAGTAATTAGGTATAACTTAAGAACTAACATTGTTTCTAATTCATGGACACAGATTAGTACCCGTTGCAATGAACAGAAGATGAGTCAATGATCCTCATACTCCTAAAAATTCTCAGTATTTCTTTAGTTGCTGTTAATTGCTGAACACTCTGATATCAGTTGTGATATAATTATTTTATTTGTTATATAATGGAGGATAGGAAGCCTTGTTAGTGATTCTGAAAGCAAAGTAGGAACTAATTGAAAATTTCTATTTTATGAAGTTAGAATTTGTGAGTAGTAATTTAAAATAGAATTGATGTGGTAAGGTAGAGACCATTCTAAAAATGTAATAGCTGTCAATTATTTGCCTTGTAAAATCTTCTTAAAGCCTATCAATAACATTGATATTAAATTTGTGAGTCACTCCAGATGATTGTTGTTAAACAATATTGTTTATAGCAATATTGTTAAACATTTTTTTACAATTTTTCATTATTTTATTTTTTTAAATTTTTGTTTGAGAGAGGGGAGAGCGTGTGAGAGAGCACGAGGAGGAGGAAGTGTTAGAGGGAGAAGCAGACTCCTGGCCAAGTAGGGAGCCCACCTTGGGACTTGATCCCAGGACCCCAGGATGAAGAACTGAGCCAAAGGCAGCTGCTCAATGGATTGGGCCACACAGGTGCCCACATTTTATTATTTTTTAAAAAAACATCTGAGGGTCAGATATATATCTGTCACTTCAGAATCAGACTAAGGTAGAGGATGTGTTAGTTTTTTGCAAAACCCGCTAGGATCAGATATTTCCTCCTTAGAGGGTAAAATAGCTTTTCGGAATGTTTCTTCATTATCCTACACTCATTTTGCCCCAATTAAATGATGTCGTAAAAATGTTACAAAGATGTGATTTCCTGAATATTACATTTAGTCATTATTGCAACAGATACCACCAAGTGCTAACTTACCCCAAAATTTGTCTTTCAAGTTGCTTTCACTTTTATTTCCTTTAATTGGTATTTGATTTTTCACATTGTAACTAAAGTATGAAATTTTCAGCAAGAGCCATGGCTCATGTATAATTCAAATATATTTGGGCAATTCAACAATCTTACCGTTCCTTGATCAATTGCTATCACAAACTTCCATGATCCTATGTATTTTTAATTTTTTAATTTTTTTTTTTTTTATTGGTGTTCAATTTGTCAACATATAGAATAACACCCAGTGCTCATCCTGTCAAGCGCCACCTCACTGCCCGTCACCCTGTCACCCCCACCCCCTCCCATCTCCCCTTCCCACCACCCCTACTATGTATTTTTTAAATTTTAACTCATAAAGTATAAATGTGACAAATGAATGGGCTTCCAGAATATTTCTCAAAATTTCAGTCATTAATTGATATTCTTTCTTTTGCTGTATTGTTTTCAAAACACTTTGCTTTCTAATGTAAGTGAAATTCCATCGGTTTAACATGATACATTGACAATATTTGACTACGTAGGAAAATATAGTATGCTCTACAGAAATCAAAGTTAAGTAGTTCAAACTGGATCTATAAACAAATGTGCATTTCTTCAGGATTCATTCCCAGAATACTAAGAGTGTTTTCTCAGGTAATTTTAAAGGAGGATCATTTATTTTATTTGTAAGGTATAAGAACTGGTAAATATGGACAAAATCTTTTCTTGTTTAAGACTAAACTCATATAATTAGCAGTTCTTTAAATATGTCATTAATAGTAATAAAAGGTATTATCAAAATATTTAAATATTTTAAAAAGTACTAATAACAGTGAGTAAAATATGTAATTATTCTTATGATTGCCATTATGAAATTATGTCATGCTAGATTTATAAAAGACAAAATAAAGAGAATCAGCTTAATTCAATAAATCAAGAAAAATTAATCTTTATGTCAATATTCATTTTAATAAATTTTACATTATTGTGTTTATAGAGTTAACTTTCACCTTTGGTTATGTGTTCTTTCTTTCAGAAACCTAAGTCCCTGTGGAAGCATATGCCAAAGCAAAATATATGACAAGCCAGAGAAACATCTCCGAATTCATACTTCTAGGACTTTCATATGACCAGAGCATACAAATATTTTGTTTTGTCATTTTCTTACTCTGTTATGTTGCTCTGTTGGCAGGAAATCTTCTGATCCTTATCTCCATTCGATGCAGCCCTCTTTTTCACCAACCAATGTACTACTTCCTTATACACTTATCCTTAATAGACATCTGCTACACCTCTACAGTTACACCCAAGTTAATTGGTGACTTGCTAGTGGAAAGGAAAATCATCTCCTATGACAATTGCATGTTACAGGTCTTTACAATGCACTTCTTTGGAGGCATTGAGATCTTCATTCTCACCGCCATGGCCTTTGATCGCTATGCTGCCATCTGCAAACCTCTCCACTACGTGATTATCATGAACAGGACAAGATGCAATCTCCTAGTCTTAGCTGCTTGGGCTGGTGGGGCTCTTCATGCTTTTCCTTTATTTATCTACTGCAATTGGTTTGCCCTTTTGTGGTCCTAATGAAATTGATCATTACTTTTGTGATATTTTTCCTTTGCTGAAAGTGCCTGTACTGATACTTACATCATTGGTGTCCTTGTGGTTGCCTTTTCAGGTATGGTTGCATTAGTTACCTTTATTGTCTTATCTGTTTCTTATGGCATTATACTGTTCACTTTAAGAAATCTCTCAGCTGAAGGAAGACGCAAAGCTCTCTCTACCTGTTGGTCTCATATCACTGTGGTCATCTTATTTTTTGGGCCTGTAATCTTTATATACCTTAGGCCACACCTACTACTTTTCCTGAGGACAAAATATTTGCTCTGTTTTACACCATCATTGCTCCTATGTTCAATCCCTTAATCTATACTCTGAGAAATTCAGAGATGAAAAAAGCAATGAGGAAAGTTTGGTGTCCATCAGTATTTTCAAAGGAAGCATGTAATTAGTTTGAAGAAGTTTATTGGTTAAGCAACTCTGAGAAACAAAAGAGGAAGATGTGAATGAAAAAGGCAGGGACTATCTCACGGGTTTTGTATATCATCAGTCGTGCAAGCAGAATGAAGGGGGCAATAGGACTACAGGTTTAAAGTAATTTCGGAAGAAATACTAATTCTTGCATTCCAAAATTAATTGGAAACTTAGTCTTTGGAGTATTAAGATGGTAGAGGTAGTGAAACCTTCATGAAAAAACGATTGAGTCAATGGACAGAAACCAATGGTATATTAATTAGTGAATTATAAAAGAAAATATTTTGATGATAATTTTATTAAAATACTTGACTCAGAGGCCAGACTACAAAATAATAGATATTCTTTGTTAGTTCAGAAGTTGTAATCTAATAAAAAAAGGTTATGATCTAAAACTAAATGAATTAATCTAAATTTGTGATAGAACATTCATATATAGAGAAGAGACAGAGAGAAGGAAAGAATTAGCAAAGAGAAACAAGATTTGATTTCATCACAAAGTAAATGAAAAAAACAAATGCATTTTGGTTGCACATGGATTTATTTTTAAAGATTTTGCTTATTTATTCATGAGAGACACTGAGAGAGGGAGAAACACAGGCAAAAGGAGAAGGAAAATCACTTCAGGGAGCCCGATGTGGGACTTGATCCTGGAATCTTGGGATCACGTCCTGAGCCAAAGGCAGAAGCTCAACCAGGGCCCCCCAGGCATCCTGCACATGGGTGTTTATGGCAGCTTTCTTCCTAATCAACAAACCTTGGATGCAACCAAGATGTCTTCCTGGACGTGAAGAAATAAATAAACTATTGTACATCTGGAGAATGGGGCATTATTCAGCACATAAAGAACTGAACTATAAAGGTAAGAAACTATATGCAGGAAACATAAATGAATATTTCAGGGTTAAAGAAGCCAATGTGAAGGGAGAAACTTTGTATGATTTCAACTAGAGTTCTTCCTTCAGTTACAAGGGAGTTATGTCCCAATAATCCATCATAAGTAGAAAATATCTTACATCAAAAATTCATGTAACACTTTCAACGTATCAAACCTTATAGCTTAGCCTAGCCTAACTTAACTGTGCTCAGAACACTTACATTAATTAGCCTACAGTTGGTAAAAGTCATCAAATACAAGGCCTATTTTATGATAAACAATTGAAAATTTTCATGTAACTTATTGAATACTGTACTTTAACATGAAAAAGAAAATGGTGATATGGGTACAGAATTGTTGTAAGTTTGATCATTGACCCACGAGAAGCTCACTATCCCTGCCCACAATCACAAAAGAGTATTATACTACATATCACTAGCCCAGAAAAAGATCTAAATCCAAAATTCAGAATAAAATTTCTACTACACTTATGCATCACTTTTGCCCAATTGTAAAGGGAAAAGTACAAGTCAAACCATTGTAAGATGGGAGCAATCTGTGTATGACATTCTGGAAAAGGCAAAACTATGGAAAGAGCAAAAAGATCCATCAGTGGATGCCAAGGATTAAAGACAGGAGAGGGATGAATAGGTGGAACATAGAGGATTTTTAGGGTAGTGAAACTTCGGTATGTCACTGCATTTTGGAAATTGTCATTATACATGTCAGAACTCACAGAATGTACAACAGCAACAGTGAACCCTGATGTAAACTGAATTTTGGGTAATAATGATGTGTCAGTGTAGGTTCATTTGACTGTAACACATGTAGCACTCTGGGGGAGAGGCTGTCCCCGTGAGAGGGACAGGTGGGTATCTCTGTAGTTTCCACTGTATATTATGATGAAAGTAAAACTGCTCTAAAAAAATAAGATGTATTAATAAAAACAAATGCATTGCAGCACAATACCTGGATGAAATCATCTTCTAACTAAATGAAGCATCTTCTGAAAAAGATTTTCTAGTATAAACAGGTTAATACCTTAAAATCATTCAACTGTAATATCAGGTCTTTTGCTCATGTTTCATAGTTTCAAAGATATGATCTCTTAAGAAACAAAGCAATTATGACAGAGAAGGGACTGGAGAGTGGAATTTTGTGAGAAGAAGGTAGTCACAATCCTGGAAGAGTTTCATTTGTTATTAAAAACTTTATATTTATATGAGAGAGAGCATGAGAGCACACAGGAGCCAGAATAGGGGAGGAAGAAACAGAGGGAAAGGGAGAGAAGCCGGCTCCCCACTGAGCAGGATGCCAGACACTCCGCTTGATCCTGGGACCCTGAGATCATGACATGAGCTGAGGGCAGATGCTCAACCAACTGAGTCACCAAGGTGCCTCTGAAAGAATTTCAGATTAGGCACATGTGATGCAAGAAGTGCAATCATTCTGGAGGCACTGTGCAAAGAAGCATGAATAGCAGGGAAAAAAATGATGAGGGAGAAAACATTAAGTAGAGTTCTTATAGCAATGAAAAATTGGACAAACTACCTTCTCAGCAGCTACTAATAAAGAAACGAGAATATTGCAAGGTTTGATTTTATCTTTTGAAAAACCATCACAAAACATTTGTCAGTCTAAAGATTGAAAGGGCATGTGCTTAAAATGACCAACTTCATTACTAGAAGAAAGATCATCTTCATGTGTAGAATGGGTAGATCCATAAAATGAGCAATATCATGTAATTAGCAATCAGATTAAAAGTCACAAATTACCAATACACCAGAAGTCCTCTTCATACTTCTTTAAAATCACCACCTTCAGAAAGTAATCACTAGCTTCATCTATAAAGTTGATGAAATTTACCTAGTGTTTGATTTTGTAGAAAAATACTAATGCAGATTATACTCCTCAGTGTCTATTTTCTCATTGTTATGTTCATGAGATTCATTCTTCATGTTTTATCTAGACATTCAGACCATTTCTATTTAAGGATATTAAGAGTAGAGCTGCTTTGAACATTTTGAAACATGTCTTTTGGTGACTATTTTTCATCCATAAATACATGCTTTTTACAAAAAATGCACTTTACCCCTAGGGCAAAGCAAAATTTGAAACTAAAAACATGAAAAAGATAGAGCAGTCACAATGAAATAGTATTTGAAATAGCTATATATACATATATATATATATATTATTGTTAATATTATACATAAAACAAAAAACAGACTTTAAGGCAAGAGCCATTATCAATTCCCAAAATATTGTTGATAGAATTTGCAACCCTGAAACATTTACAAATCTGAATGTGTATGCATATAGAAGGACATAGAGGATTTGATCCAAAATAATAAGCAGCAAAGTATATACATATATATAGATAGATATAAAACACTACACTCATCAGCTGGTGAGTGAAGATGAGTTATTTAAAGTAATTTATCCTATTTTGTGCCACAAATTTATTCTTAACAAGTGTCAAATTATCTGTAGAGGAACTTATCTAATGACAATGCATTAAAGTACAAAACAATAATAAAAACATAGTTTTTAAACTTGAGTATACAGTACTTTAAAAGCTTTAAAATAAATCATAAATGGAAATTAGAGAATAATTTTAAAATTAATACAAAATAGTATTTATCAAAAATGTATACCAATGCTTAGAGGTAAATTCCTAGCTTGTGTTAAGGCAAAAAAATACATTATTACATCAAGAGTTGATTTGTTATCAGATTATAACTACACCTTATCCTAGCCGAACCACTAGGTGTTATATGTATTGGATCACTAAATTCTACACCAGAAACTAACATTATACTGCATATTAACTACCTGGAATTTAAATAAACATTTGAAACAAACAAATTAAATTTTAAAAAAAGAAAAACAATTCTGTACCTAACTCTAATATTTTACTGTCTGATAACTGAAATTTAAATTAAAATTTGAACAAAAACCCTAGTTGTAACAATGCCCAAATTATTACCAATAAATATTTTAGAGAACCAACAACATATTGAATTGTGATAAGCTAAAAGTTATTCCTTTGGAATCAGGAAGAAGTGACCCTTAGTATCACCAATTCAAATTAACATTATTCCATATTTTACTGAAAGAACTAGCCAATTCGTAAGATGTGCAACCAAATAACAAACTGATAAAGATTGTATCCAAAATGAATAGAATACTATTTCCACAGACTCTATAGAAAGTATGAGTTGAGAGAATATTTCGAACAAGTCTATGCTAAATTTAAAAAGACTGACGATGCCAACTTTTGGTGAAGTTATGGGGACATGGGAACTCTCAGACATTGCTGGTGGACATGTAACATAGCACCACCACTTTTGGAAACAGTTTGGCAATTTTTTTAAAATGCTAACATACATTTAACATATAACTCAGCAATTCCATGCTCAGGTATCAATCTGAGATAAACGGTAATTTAAGTCCTCACTAAAGCTTGTATATGAGTAGTCACAGCAGCTTCATTGACTATGGCCATTACCTGGACACAATTGAAATGTCCATCAGCTAGTGAATAAGTATACAAAATGTGGGAGAGCTGTACAGTGGAATAGTATTCTTACTAAAAGGAATGAACTACTGATAATGCAATGTGATAAACCTCTAAAACACTATGTTACATGAAGAAAAGAATAAAATTGAACACTGTATTGTTTTTAGAAGTCTATTTCTCTCCTGGTTATATTATGTGGCTTCACTATTTCACAAATGAGGGAAAAACGGATGTGTCCTTGAGATTCCCTAGCTCTCTGACCAAAGCTCTCATAACACATGGATCCTGAGTTTCATCCTCTACCCAGAAATGACAATTATCAGGTCAAGGTGGTTCTTGTCATTCACCTCAGCTGTGTTATGCCCTATTTTTAATATCATTTCCTCTAGTTCTTCTTCCCTTAGTAGCTCTCCAGACTTATCAGAGTTGATTCTGTTTTCCATAATTGCTACCTTATCATGTGTGAGCATGTGTCTGCTTTGTTACTCCTTCCCACCCAGGAATCTGGCATTCACATTTTAAACTGAACTATAAGGAGTCTATCTGTAAAGTGTGAGTCTTTGGACCTGAAGAAATAAAGAAACAGAATTTAATAGACAATTCTGATTCCATTGCTCACTCTTCAGAAACTGTATGTAATGACCCATTGCCCTTGGAATAAATCTAACTTTATGTAAGAACAGTATTGTATGTAGAATTCAACATAAGTTGACCTTAATATGATGAAGGGACTAAATATGTGTATGTCAGATCAAAGGTCAAACACAGCAGAGAATCTGAACCCATCACATTTCAATTGTGAGGTTTTGACCAATTTGCTTCAAGTCCATGAACCTTCTATTATTAATCAATATGCACATATTGGATAAGCAAATGACTCAAATGATGTTTTACCATGATACACCTGTTAGGATGGACAAAATATGGGACACTGTCACCAACAAATGCTGGTGAGGATGTGAAGCAACAGGAACTCCTATTTATTGCTGGTGGGAAAGCAAAATGGATGGCCATTTGAGAACATGTTTTTTCAGTTTCTCACAAAACTAAACATGTACTTACTGTACAATCCAGCAATCTCACTCCTTGGCATTGACCCAAAAGAGATGAAAACTTATACCCATATAAAACCTGCTCATGGATGTTTAACAGCAGCTTTATTGATAATTGTCAAAACAGTTGGAAGCAGCCAAGATGTCCTTTAATAGGTTAGGATAGATAAAGTGCAACATCAGACAATGGGGTACATTTCAGTGCAAAAAGAAATAAAGTATAGGCCATGAAAGGATGGGGAAGAACTTTTCAATGTTCTCTCCATGGTCCTTAGCATTCAGCTTAAACACAATTACGAGACTCTTCTTGATCTTCCCTGTCACTAATTTTCCATTTTCGTATTTTACTACACAGACTTTTACAAGCTCAGTGTCCAGCTAAGAACCCAACACACAGGAGTGGCTCAATGATTAGTTATTGAGTGAATAGCTATAACCATATTGAAATAATTAGGTTTTCCGCATACACTTTTTCACCCCCTGGCGTTTGTTATGCATCTTTTCCTAAGAATACTCTCAGCCTAACATAGGCCTTTTCACTCTGATGATTCCCCTTCATCCATTTTTGATGTCTTTTCATCTAGGAAATCTTCCTGACTCCCGATCTTTGCTGTGTGTCCCTCAAACATGCTTTCCCAGCACCCTGTGCTGCCACTACCTTACCATTTATTAACAGGATGTTGTCACTTTCTGCTCCTCTCTGGATATTTCTCTGTGGTTCTAAGCTCTGTGACAGCAAGACCCAGGTTCCTCTCAATTCATCATTGAAGGCCCAGCAACCATCAATGTCTTTGATATATTCTTTGGACTTAAGAAACTTCTATTGATGAATGAGAGAGGGATACATTATCAAATATAAATAAATGGAATATATTTATTCTGAAGTTGTTTTGCATGTAGATGGAGCCACATATTTTTAAACACAGCTTTTCACAATGAAATGTTACAAGTAAACTAATTAACACAGTACAATGACATGAACAGCTCACATTCATAAGATGAGGAAATCTTGTTGAGAGCATAGTGAATATCAAGGTAAGCTATTTGCTCCTTCGCTGAGAATCTCCATTTCAATTTCTTTCTCATTACACAGTTTAAGCAGAAGTTAAAACAAATTGTGGTTTCTCGAGGAGATCTAGCTAGAATTCTCAAGAGTCTGAATCAGATAAGAGTAGGAAAAAAGTCCCTTGTCTCCAGTACTATTTCTTTGCTCTACAATTTCTTGCCTTTATTCATCTTCCTTTTTTTAAAAAAAGAATTATTTATTTATTTATTCATGAGAAACTCACAGAGAGAGAGGGGGGCAGAGACACAGGCAGAGGGAGAAGCAGGCTCCATGCAAAGAGCCTGATGTGGGACTCGTTCCCGAGTCTCCAGGATCACACCCTGGGCTGCAGACTGCGCTAAACCGCTGCGCTACCGGGGCTGCCCTTTATTCATCTTCCTTTATACCATTATTTACTCATTGAATATTTATTGTGCATCAGACACGCTGTCTTATCAAAAAATTTTAATAAGTAGTTAAGTACTCTGTAGAGTGTGACTCTATTTAATAAATAGGAATTCTTCTCAAATAATTAGATGTTGATTTATTTGAACCCTCATTCTATCTGATAGGTTAGCATCATAAGATGGGTGACATGAGCAATACAAAATGACTTGACATCTAAAGGGAAATTTGGAAACTTGGGGTAATCTTAATTATCCCTCAGAGGTCAAAAAACTCTTTGTTTCTATGACCCCATATTTATTTTTTACCATGATTTATTAGGCAACTTGTATTCATCAAGCCCAGTGTACAAAAATGAGCAGAATAATTAATAAAAACATTAGAATTTATAGATGGTTAATATATGTATAAGGTTTGTAGCATAGTCTGTAGTTGGGTTTACCCTGTCTTGCACACCTTTCTGCTCCACTCAGTGCAGAATCTATTATTCATAGCAGTTTAGTTTTTTTTTTTTTAACTTGGTAAGTATTCCTTGCTGAGATTATCCACTGGCAAACGCCAATGTCCTTTTGACCTTTTTCTTTCCATTGAATCAATGTTGAACTTCAGGCATATTTATTTCTCATCTGAAATAACTTTTCTACTGCACAATTTCCTAATGGCATTTTTCATCTGATCATTTCTCAAGGCATAGATTAAGGGATTTAACATGGGTGTTATCATAGTGTAGAAAACTGCAACTGCTTTATCAATAGGTAAAGTAGCTGCGGGTCTCATGTACACAAATATGCAGGGCACAAAGAATAGGACGACCACTGTGATGTGGGAGACACAGGTGGAGAGGGCTTTGAGCCTTGCCTCCAAGCTGTGGTTCCTTAGGGAGTGCAGAATGACCACATAGGAGACCATGAGGAGGAGGAAGTTTAAGGCACAGAGGAAACCACTGTTGGCAGCAACAAAGAACCCAAGAGTGTGGGTATCAGTGCAGGCGAGATTGAGCAAAGGATTCAGATCACACATAAAGTGATCTATGACGTTAGGGCCACAGAAAGGTAGAGGGATGATAAAGAAGATCTGTATGGCTGCATGAAGAAAGCCTCCCACCCACACCACTGCCATGAGCAGGCCACACACCTGTCGATTCATGATGGTCATGTAATGTAGTGGCTTGCAGATGGCAACATAGCGGTCATAAGCCATCACAGTAAGCAGGATGACATCAGCACCTCCAAAAAAATGTTCCCCAAAGATTTGGGTTACACATGCATTGAATGTGGTGGTCTTCTTTTCACGGAGTGAATCTACAATCAGTTTAGGGTTAGAGACAGAAGAATAGCAGGCATCAATGAAGGACAGATAGGCCAGGAAAAAGTACATGGGGACCCCAATAATGGGCTGGCGGTGATAGCTGCCACGGTGAGCACATTTCCTACCACAGAGATGATGTAGATTATCAAAAACACAACAAATACAACTTTCTGCATCTTTGGATTCTCTGTGAGCCCCAGTAGAACAAACTCTGTCACATTGTTTCTATTCCCCATTATTTCATATTACACTTAATTACATGACCTGAAAAAGAAATCCCTTTTGTTATTGCAAACTTGAATTTATTAAGCTTCTTCATCTAGTAAATAATAACAGCCTAGATTCTACTGAGTTGTTTATTCTCCATAAGGTTTTTTGAGATAGAATATAAGCTCCGTGTCCCTGAAGATTACTTAAATTATCTCCTGGGTGAAATTTCTGTTGAGTATAGACATAAGGAAATTTATAAATTACACAGGCTGGAGATCATCAGTGTATACATCATCATCTGAGGTGACTAAGCCTAACATGAAGTAGTGTAGTGTTCACAAGTGACAGGGAAGTAGGTAAAGGGAGGTAGGTTATGATGTAAAGGCTAAGGATGCAAGGTTAACATATTTTCCCTTTGTCGTTAGGAAATGGGGCACCATGGTGAGACATTGAGAAGATAGGTAGAAAAGTGAAGATAAATTTGAGGAAGGGGAATAGAGCTATAATTTTAATAAAGATCTTCATGTGTCTTGGGTGAAGTAGGGTGAAGTTCAGTAAGGGGATGGAAGCCAGAGATAGAAACCCAAATTAGGAGATTATTTATAATAGTTGACGTAGGAGTAATAGGGCATTGGAGGTGGGTATGTAAAGAAAGTATACAAAAGTTACTATAAAAATAACTTATAATGCTTATTGTTTAAATACAATAACCTTATAGTTGCTAAATATATAATTGGAACATAGAACACAATTGATTGCTATGCTCGTGGTATAGTAGCAAGTAGCTCTCTAAAGGATCCCATTTAATACTGAAAACATCCTGTGTAGCTGGTCTTATATCATCCATTTTGAGATGTGGAAACAGTCTTAGAGACTTATGTTGGTGATAATAATAACAGCAACAGTATTTATTAAAATTGAATATTTTGTGGCCTTGAGTGTTTCTGTAGACATTTGCTGATTTAATCCCCACCACAAACCTGTAAGATAATTCCCACTATTGTTAGCCTGCCAAGATCAAGATGCTAATTAAGGGCAGAGCCAAGATTCCTTCTAATTATACTTAATAGTTTTCCTCCAAATTCTTTATTGCTATAACTTACAACATTGAACTAGTAACCTTTATATGACTGTAATGGTTATAATGGTCTTATTAATCCTGTAGAGGCAAATGTGTATAATACAATTACATTAGCAGACACACACATACACTGACATGTTTGAAATGTCAATTATCAAATAAAATGTGGTACTGTACTCATTGAAAGGTCTTTTTACCTTGACTTCTCTCTCTCTCAGACCCAGTTCTCCCTACTACATTCCATCTCCAAAGAACCATCTGTAAAATGTTAAAAAAGGTTTCCACTGTTGTTAATTATTTGGTCTGAAAATCAAAAAGACAAGGTTAGAATTCTCATTTTTCCACCTGCATCTTCTTTTATCTGGAGTGCATTTCTAGCACATTTCATCCTTGTTTCCTTATCTGTAAAGCAAGATTAATAATATCCACTTGAAAGCTTTTGATGCAAATTGATTAATGAAACATATTTGAATATATCACCACCATGTTGTACACACAGAAGACTTTCATCACCTTTTTAACTGTGTATGCACTAGATATAGGAATGATTGACATTTTGAGTGTTAATTATTCGATAATTTAACTGTGCAAGATGTTCAGGAAGAATCATCTCTAATTATTTTAACTTTTAATAGAAGGCAGGGATGCCTGGTGGGCTCAGTGGCTGAGTGTCTGCCTTCAGCTCAGGGAGTGATCCTGGGGTCTTGGGATCGAGTTCTGCATCAGAGTCCCTGAAAGGAGCTTCAATGTCCCCTGTCAATGTCTCTGACTCTCACTGTGTCTTTCATGAATAAATAAATAAAATCTTTTAAAAAAATCAATGAATAAAGAAGGCATAGGGACTCCATTAGCCATAGCTTTTGTTATCAGAAAGAATTAACCTTTCATGCTTAGACTAAACAAATGATGATATCAGTGGCATTTATTATTCATACTTGTGTTTTTTTATGTGAGAAATATATTTACATTTTGTTTTCACTCTCATTATGAGTCTAGATTATTAAAACACATCTCATTGCAAAAGCATGCTGTCTAGTGATGAAGAGTACAGTCCTACAATTGGTTTCAGTTCCATGAGTCTCAAATGTTTTCATGTGTCACCTTATGTATATGATATTTATCAAGTATCTTTTGAAGAAATGAAGTGAGGATGGAATACTGCATTACTATGTTTGAAGGGACTGAAGCAATGATTAAAATATAGGGGAAGTAACAATCTTCAAGATAATCAGCAATATTGAAAACTTACCTTACAGACTTAGAAGATCTTAATGATGCTTTGGGGTGTTGAGAAATAATCCCATCTTCAAACTGATCTCTTCTTAGATAGTAACTTTCAATAGGAAAGATATGACGCACTCAGAAAGAAATTCTTCAAGTAATTTGATATCAAATCAACAGTTTTTAAGAAAGTATTTTTATAAGTCAGAAGCTTCCCTTCTAGCCTATGGCCTCAAAAACCTTTTTTTTAAGATTTTATTTATTTATTCTTGAGAGACAGAGAGAGAGAGAGGCAGACACACAGGCAGAGAAGCAGGCCCCATGCATGGAGCCTGATGTGGGACTCGATCCCGGGTCTCCAGGATTATGTCCTGGGCTGAAGGTGGCGCCAAACCGCTGAGCCACCCAGGCTGCCCCCCTCAAAAACTTTTTTGGATTTGAATTTAAAATGGATTCCTTTGAAACACTATGGAGAAATCATCTACAGATGGCTCTGGTCCCATAGGCAAAAAAGCAAGAAATGTGGAGGAAACACCTTCAAATGGCTTATTCTAACCATAATGAATCTTCCTCTGGAAATGTGGTCAACAAAAATCATTTTCACCTTACACTGCATGGATATTTAAAGAGGTTTCCATAAGGGTTCAAGGACCTTGTCTTATAGCTGCTACTTTCTCTCCCAGGAATTAATTATCTCCTCTGATGGAAAGACTTTGTCTTAGAAACCATGCTAAAGAGACATGTTAGACAAACATAAAATTTTGAATAGGGAATTGCATTCCATGTACTTTGAACCCAAGCATGTAAGAATCACCTTTTTCTATGTGAACCTGAGTTTCTAAGAAAGCTAAAAGTCAGGTAAATAGAAAAATGGCATGATTCCAGTGTGGGACCTCTAATGTAGTTAACCTGTTGACTCATGTCACAGAGAGAACTTCTGCCTTCTTAGCAATAATAAAACTTTTCTGGAACCTGCTACTGATTGCTTGAGAGCTAAAGCAGTGAGGGCATGAAATCAATGGTAGTCATTTTATAGTTCTTCCCTCCAAAAGCTGTTTTTTTTTTTCTCCATATTCACCAGGAGGCAGGAAGTAAATAGAAATTCTAAAAGGCTCTCAGTTTTCTTTGGGATTCATGGTTTGGTCAATACAGAGTACTAGGCAACATTAAAATTGTGGAGAGAGATCAAAACACAAGAAGGCTCCCAGTTGTTCCACATCTTTGTCACTTGGTACTGTTAGTTATTTCCTTTGAGTCATTCTAGGGGCCATGTGATGATGCGTTGTTGTGGTTTTAATTTGCTTTCTTTGATGATGCATGATGTTGATTTTTTTTATCTTATTATTGGCCATTTGTATACCTTCTTTTGTGTACTTTTGTTTGAGTCCTTCACATAACTTAAAAATAAGGGTTCTGGTTTCCTGGTTACTAAATTATAAATGTTCTTTACATACAATTCAGGTCTTTATCACATATATGATACACATCTATACAAAATTTTCAGCTACTCCACGGATTGCCTCTTCTTTTATAAATGGTGTTACCTGATAAGCACTGAATTTTAAAACTTTGATGAATTGCAATTTTTAATCTTTTCTTATAGTTCATGATTATTGTTTTATATCTAACAAATATTCAATATTGGTTGACCACTAAGTTCAAAAAGAATTCTTCTGGAATTTCTGTGGATTTAGCTTTAACATTTTGGCCTCTGACTCATTTTGAGTTAATTTTGTGTGTGGTGTGAGGTGAGGTTGTGGTTTTAGATTCCTTTTGTTTTTTTCTACTATGGATATCTCAATTGATCCGGTATAATTTGTGGAAAAGTCTATACTTTTCTCATTGAATTACTTGATATCTTTGTAAAAATTCATATACTCAGCTTATTTCTGGGTATTTTTTTGTGTTGTTTGAGGTCTGAGGGTTTATCCTTATGACAATACCACACAGCATTGATAATGGGAGCTTTATAGCAATTCTTGAATTTAAGTAGAGTAAGCATTCAAACTATGTTGTGGGGTTTTTTTTAATGATTTTATCTTCTAGATTTCAATAAATTTGTATATTTCTACATACATTTCAGAATAGAATTGTTGATTTCTTTTAAAATATTCTTGAGATTGTTATTTAAATTGTATTGAAAACATGAAATAATATGTAAAATTGAGTCTTTAACCCAATGTCAAGTATTTCTTCATTTTTGTACTTTATTTTTCTCTGCAGTGCTTTCTAGTATTCATGTATATTTCTTGAATATACATGAATGAGTTTACAATTTATTCCTGGAAACCTGGGTGACTCAGTTGTTGAGTTGAGTATCTGACTCTTGATTTTGGCTTGGGTCATGATCTCAGGATCTTGACTTGAGATTCTCTCTCTCTTATTCCCTCTAGCCTCCACCCACACTTACTCTCTTTCTCTAAAAAAAAAATTAAAAATATTATTCCTCAATTTTGTTATAAGTATTTTACTTATTTATTTTAGTATTTTAGAGAGAAAGCACAAGTTGGGGGGATATAGGGAGAGGCAGAGAATCTCAAGCCAACTCTTTGCTGAGCAAGGAGACTGACAGAGGGCTAGATCTCACAACCACAAGATCATGACCTGAGCCAAACCAGAGTTGGACACTCAACCAATGGAGCCACTCAGGCACACCTCAAAATTTTACGTTTTAAAATAATATTCTACATAGTATTGTTTCTAATCTTAATTTCTAATCGTTGCAATTATAGAAGTATGTATGGTATTTTGTCTTTCCACTGCATCTTGTGACCTTACTAAATTAACTAATTAGGTCCATTAGAATTTTTGTAGGCACTTAACACTTTCTGCCTACATAATCATGTCATCTTAACATAAATCTACTTTTGCAAATTGCTTCTTCCTTTCCAATCTGCATGTCTTTACTTCTTTTTCCCATCTTACTGCAGTGACTAGAATGTAAGGGACAATGCAGAAAAGAAATGATGGGTGGACACGGTTGATTTGTTCCAATCCTAAAAAAAAGGAATTTACTATTAAATAATATAATACTTGTAGGTTTTATAGATATGCTTCTTATCAAGCTGAACAATTCTTTTCTTCATTTGTTAAGATCTTCTTTCTTAGATTTTATTTATTTATTTGAGAGACAGACTAAGAGAGAGCATGAGAGTGGGGTGAGGGGTGGAGGGAGAAGCGGGCTTCCCTGCTGAGCAGGGAGCCCAATGCAGGGCTCAATCTCAGGACCCTGGGATCATGACCTAAGCCAAAGACATACATTTAAATGAGTGAGCCACCCAGGTGCCCTTGTTAAAGTCTTGTTTTAATCATAAAAATCAATTGAAATTTATCCAGTGATGTTTATATCAACTTGAAATGACCTTTTAATTCTTCATTCTGTTAACTTAGTGAATTACATGGATTTTTAAATGTTAGATCAACCTGTTATTCCTAGCATAAATTCCACATCATCATGGTTAATTATTATTTTTAAAGCAACATCGATGGATTTGGTTGACTGGTATTTTGTTTAAGATCTTTGAGAATGAGTTCATAAGGGATGTTTGTCATTTTTTTCTTGTAATATGAATTTGGCATCTAGGCAAAACCAACCTCATATATTAATTGTGTAGTATTCTCTCCATTTTCTGAAAGACTTTGTGTAGAACTTGTAGTATTTTATTTTCTGGAGCCCATACAATGCTTTTAAATTTTAGGATTAACTTTCCATTTGACAAAAAGGGCTATTGATATCTTTGTAGAGGTTGCATGAAATCTGTAGATCACTTGAGGAATATTGCCATCTTATTTTATTATAGTCTTCTAAGCCATGAATTTGAACTGTGTTTCTATTCAATTAGGTCTTCTCTAATTTCCCTGAAAAGTATTTTGTGGTTTTTCACATGAAAGTCTTTCATTCTTCCATTGCAAAATTATTTATAAAATCTAAGGTATGAAAATAACCTTACTGTCCATCAGTGGAGAATGGATAAAGAAAATGTTCATTTACCATTCTGAAAATGCTGGGACCCTCTCATGAATGACTTTGAGGGGTTCCAGACTTCAGTGGAGGAAGTAATTGCAGATGCGGTGGAAATAGCAAGAGAACCAGAATCCGAAGTGGAGGATGAGGATGTGACTGAATTGCTGCAATCTTATAATCAAATTTCAACATGTGAGGAGTTGCGTTTTTATGGGGGAGCAAAGAAAGTGGTTCCTGAGATGGAATCTACTCCTGGTGATGATGCTGTGAAGATTGTTGAAATGACAACAAAAGATTTAGAAGAGTGCATAAAATTGTAGATAGAGCAAGAACAGGGTTTGAGAGGATTGACTCCAGTGTTCAGAGAAGGTCGACTGTGGGTATAATGCTACCAAACAGTATCTCATGCTACAGAGAACTCATTTGTGAAAGGAAAACTCAATCAATTCAGCAAAACTCATGGAGAGAGAGAGGCAGAGACACAGGCAGAGGGAGAACCAGGCTTTCTGCCTGTTGCAGGACTCAATTCCAGGATCCCAAGATCACGACTTGAGTCAAAGGCAGACACTCAACCACTGAGCCACCCAGGTGGCCATACAGATCGGATTTTTGTCTCACTGTGCTGCATTACAGTGTTGAATAGAATGGTGATAGAAATGAGCATTTGTCTCATTCTTGGTGTTAAAGAGAATGTATCTAGCTTCATCCCTCTGAAATAACATTTTATGTAGGATTTTTAAGAAATATTATTTTTAGTATTAGGCAAGTTCCTTTGTATTAATATATTTTTGAGTTTTAATGGCCCCATTAAGTTTTAATGGCCCCTTATTCATGGCCCCACAACATTTTTATGATGAATTTGTAAGTTTATCACATGCTGTTTCTGCATCTATTGAAATATTTACTTGGTTTTTCACTTTTAATTTCCAGCTTGATGACATATTTTTCAAGTTTCTAATAATAAACTATTAAAGAATATCTGGGATAAAACTTGGTGATGGAACATTGACTTTTTTATAAAGTTAAGTAATTTAATTTATTATTAAGATTTTTATAGTCACCCTCAGAAGGAAAAGGATCAAAGATTAATTGTATTTCCTTGTAACCATAGCCTTGCAAAATGAATTAATGATAGTTTCATTTTTACTCATTTATGAGAAACTGTAAGAGAGTGGAATAATCTATTTTGAAAAACTATGGTAAAATATTATAAATCCATTTGAGACTGGTATTTCTTTCTACAGGATTATTTTTGTTTAACTCTAGTTTTACTAGTTATAGACTAGTTTATCTTCTGTATTTCTTCTCCAGTTAGTTTTGTTATAATTTTTTGTAGAAACATGTTTTTCTGTTTATCCTTTAAAATTATTGGCATTTGGTTGTTCATAATGTTTTATATTTTCCTCTCCATTTTTACCAATAGTTATGTTATTCTTCACTAAATACTATATCATTTTTCTTTTATATTGATCCATGTTGTTAAAACTTCAACTATTTTGAAAGGTTTTTTCAAAGATTCAATATCAAAATTTATTATTTCTTTTGTATTTTTCTTTTTAATTTTCACTTTGATTTGCCTATGTTTTCTTCATATTACTTTTTGATGGGCTCCTGTCTTCTAATGATATATTCTTTTTCAGATTTTCTTTTTTCTGATTTTCTAAATATTAAATATTAAAATTCTAATTTTCTAATTTTCTAAAATATTAAAGTTATAATTTTCTTCAAAAGTACCACTATTCCTATATCCTATAAACTTTGACAGGCAGTATGTTCCTTATATTTCAAGTATAGGTAGATTTTTAAATTTCCAGTGTGGTTTATTTCTTAACAAACTAGATATTTTGCAAAGTATAGTTTTAATTACCAATAATGTACTTGTCTGTGTGCTTATGTTCATATCTACCTATATCTATATCTACTTATACCTTTTATTGTACTCAGAGTTTTGGATAATGTCACATCTTTAAATATGGTGAAGCTTTTAAAGATAATCTAATTATTATATGTATATCCCGTCTGTGCATACAAAATAATTAATTTTATGTATATTCCACCTATATATCCTTGTTAGATGTATAGTTATATATTATATATATTATATATAATATATATGATGTATATATCCATATACTTTTAAGTTCTATTGTTCAGATCTTTTATACCCTCTATACTTACTGCCTTCCTTATGCATCAATAATTTGAAAGAGGAAGGTTGAAATCTTCCAGTGTGAAGGTACATTCATATTTTTCTTCATATGAATTATCTAAACTTATGTATTTGAGGGCTAGATTATTAAGTGCATCCATGAGAAAGGGTCATGCAGCAAGAAGACAGAACCAAATGCCATAATTTGAGGATAGTATTGGAAGACGTTATATTCAAGATGTGGATAGTTGTAGGAAAATCACAAGGAATATACAATGTCCTGGGCTAGTGGAATTGAGTACAGTTGAATACAGTAGGTGCACAAAAGTGGCAAGCAGAAGTACAAATGAACAATGAATAAAAAAATATAAAGTAAAATTAGACTTACATGGATCTAGTATGAACCCATGTGGATTGCTGCTATGAACAAAGGACTACAATTCACTCAATTGGATTTACTCAAACAATGTAAAACAAAACAAAACTAAAATAAGGAAAATAACTAATTGTGCATCTTGGCATTTTCCAAATTCTAACTGATACCCTACTATTAGCACAAAACAATGTATAGGATTTCAAAGTTTCCAATGGATGTAACTATTGAGAATAATTTCAAAATCTTCATCTATTGGCAATGACTCTATGTTGATGGGTAAGATATTAATAATCTTCTATAACCTTTTTGTATATTTAACTCAGATGATGTGAACAATTAAAAATTTATATGTACATATATATCTCCAGTCTTCAAGGAAATTATTCTAGAAGAGGAGAGAGAGAAAAATAGATATCCACATTACATCAGTACTATAACATTACAAAAATATTGAATCATTTAGGCAATAATCCTCCAGAGACAAATCAAGGGGTGCCTGAGTGTCTCAGTTGGTTAAGCACCCAACTCTGATTTCAGCTTAGGTCATGATCTCTGGGTCCTAGGATTCAGTCCACCTTGTGCTCCATGGTCAGTGGGGAGTCTGCTTCCGGATTGTCTTTCTCTCTCTTTCTCCTTCTGATCCTCCCCTTGCTCTCTTCCTCAAATAAATAAATCTTTAAAAAAAAAGAAATATATCAAGTAAGACTCAAGACCATCTATATGACCGCTCTATTAATACAGGCTTTATTTTTCAAATTATAATCACAAACACATTGGCTACTATAAGATACCTGTGGGAGGTTCCCCCTCAGGACCCCTTCATGCTTTAATTCATGGTATTCCCAACAATGTTTTCCTGAAAGCTCCTTTGGATGTAAGATTCACAGGAGAGTCAGAGGTGCATCACATCTGTTTGCTGTTGCATGGTACAGACACAGAAAGTAAAAAGAAATGCCTGAAAGATTACTTTGACATATATATTGTTTATAATATATATGATACAGAGAAAATAATTGTAATGTCCATAAATCTTCATTTTATAAAAATTTGATTTCATAATTTAAATTTTTAAATTCTTCTGTAATAACTTTGTTGGTGGTTATTTTCAAGACAGTCCATTCAGGAAAATCTTGAGTGCAATTGATGAGGGTTTTAAGCCTTTATTTGTATTTTGAATATAACACCTAAGTATAATGAAAAAGTAGGCACTTACAAATCTTATGGCTGAAATCAATGGTTTAGAAGTAGACCTCCCTCTTAGTACTTGTGCAATCTTGGACTCAAGTTTCCTTATTTGCAAAACAAGGACAATAATACAGTAGTCCCCTTTACTCATGGTTCATGTTCCATGGGGTCAGTTACCTGCTGTCAAACATGGTTCAAAAGCAAATGATCCTCATTTGATGTCTTGTAAGGTCAAGAGTAGCTAACACTACCTCACAATGCCTACCTCATTTACCTCACTTCATCCCATCATGTAGGCATTTTATCATCTCATATTATCACAAGAAGAAGGGTGAGTACAATAAAGGTGAGTACAGTGTGATATTTTGGGAGAGAGAGGGAGAGACAAAGAATAGGGAAAGGGAAAGAGAGGAAAATGTCACAGGGTATTTTATGGATTTTTTTTCTTTTTCCAGAAGATTCTCAGGAGAAACTTTATAGGAGCTGCTTTGAAGGATATTTTTCTATATTGATCTATATTTTCACAACTGATTTTTAAGCTTTGTAGGTTGATCAGTACTGGACCTTATGTTAAGAGATGATGAGGTTTGCACTACTGTTAAGGACACACTGTAAACCAAGAGTTGCATTTCCTACGGTTTTGATTTTTTTATTTTGTTCTACGATTTTAATGAAAAGCTACCCTGGGATTTATATATGTCCTCTAACTGATCATATTCTTCTGTATAAACAAAGGTTAGGCTTGGATATTCTCCATTTATATATAAAGAAGTACTTTGCTAAGCTCTATGTTGAACCTAGAACAAACTTATTCCTACGTCAATTTTTTTTTCCTTATCCTTATATGAAATCTTCTACCTATCCCTTCTGGCAGAATACAAAATACACAGTTAAAACCAATTAATTGATGAAGAAAATTCTGATATCTATTTTTTATACAACTGTTTTTCCTCTCCAAATATTTTTGGGAGTACTCTTCTGTGGACATGACAAGTAAGAATCGTAAGACCCTCTATTGTATATTCTTAAATGCTCTCCATTTTGCTCTTGGCACAAGGCAAATGTATCCAGTATTTTTACTTCCACTTACCAGCTGGAGAAGGATCAGAGGGAATGAATTGCTCAGTGCTAACAAGAGAAAGGTGACAAGACATAGGAGCCTGGATGCTCACCTTCATGATCATTAGACCAGACACTGCCCACTACATCATACTGTTCTCCCACTTGTGCCATTAAAATAATTCATTCACATTGAGAGCTTTCTAGGAAAATCATGTTTTTGTTGTGGCAGACCTTTGGTTATGGGTAAAATGTGATGGTTCAACATATTCACTCTCTCTGCTCCTAGGTCTACTGTAACTAGGCAGCTGCACTACTCTAACTGCATGGTTAAATACACAGGACACGGGATGCCTGGGTGGCTCAGCAGTTGAGCACCTGCCTTTGCCCCCAGGGCGTGGTCCTAGAGTCCCAGGATCGAGTCCCACGTTGGTCTCACTACATGGAGCCTGCTTTCTCCCTCTGCCTATGTCTCTGCCTCTCTCTCTCTCTCTCTCTCTCTCTCTCTCTCTCTCTCTCTCTGTGTGTGTGTGTGTGTGTGTGTGCCTCATGAATAAATAAATAAAATCTTTTAAAAAATACACCAGACACTCTCTAATCACCTTGGGTTCTTCAATATGCCAACAAAAAACAACTACCTTACCACAATGTTTCTAACATTTTAAACAGCAACCTCTAAAATGTGTCTTTAGAATTATTCGGGAAAATAGAAAAGTTTTATATAATAATAACCTGTATTCCTGTATTCAGATACCCAGGTTATGCCT
The DNA here is from genome assembly GCF_905146905.1 of Nyctereutes procyonoides. Lineage (NCBI taxonomy): Eukaryota > Metazoa > Chordata > Mammalia > Carnivora > Canidae > Nyctereutes > Nyctereutes procyonoides. The sequence continues at coordinate 126,663 of NW_026575108.1, forward strand.
CCCATTCCATTTCCTGCCTCTCCATGCTCTGAATCCTGACCAAACTGCCAAGAAGAAGAGTCACCAAATTTATTATCAACTAATTCAGGTTATTTATCTGCTATGATTAAGAATCTTGATTTTGCTTTCATTTCAAGAATAAATATTTAGTTCTACTGTGTATGGAATGTGGCGTGAGACTGTGACTTCATAAATTATTAGAAATAGCATATAGGAGAGAGAATTGCTTATAGTCTTTTGAGTGTTAATTGCTGCTATTCAGCAGTATGTTTTCTCCATTAATGGCAGAGATGGAAAAAAATGTATCTTTTAAGGAGGTAGAAAACAGGTAGAAGTCCATTTGGTCAGTGGCTAATGTAGCATAGCTCTAAAGAGAATAGAACTCTGCATCAGATACTGGTTCATATCTTAGGTTACTGCTTAATATCTGAATGAATACGTATTGTTATCTGAACCCACCTGTTTTTGTTTATTCATATGAAAAATGAGTATCAGAATAGTAACTCTTTGGTTATAGTGAGTTAAGTGCATGCAAAATGTGTATGAAAGTTCTCCCCATAAAGTATGCTGTCATTAAACATCATTTGAAATGTGATAATAGCCTTAAGCCAAAACAATTTAAAAGACTGAGCGCAATAATTTCTCTGCAACATGCATATTTTTTTGGTGCAAAAATACTCCAAAGGGACGCCTGGGTGGCTCAGCGGTTGAGCCTTTGGCTCAGGGCATGGTCCTGAGGATCCAGTCCTGCATCGGGCTCCCTGAATGGAGCCTGCTTCTCTCTCAGCCTATGTCTCTGCCTCTCTCTCTCTCTCTAATGAATAAATAAAATCTTAAAAAAACTCCAAAAATTTAAAAAGGATTACTAAAAATGTCATATATTCTTTATCATTTCAGGTGAACTAAGTTTCTATTGTGTCTCTGGAATCACCTCAACCTCATGGAAAATCAGAACAATGTCACAGAATTTGTTTTCATGGGGCTATGGGGAAATAAGCAACTAGAACTACTGTTCTTTTTCTTGTTCCTGCTCTGCTACCTGGCTGTCTTAATGGGAAACTTCATTATCTTACTCACGATCACCTGCAGCCATCTAATTGAACATCCGATGTACTACTTTCTCTGCCACCTTTCCCTCATGGACCTCTGCTACACCTCCACTGTGGTCCCCAGGCTAATCAGGGACTTAGGTGCAGCAAGAAAAAACATTTCCTATAACAACTGTATGACCCAGCTCTTCACTGCCCACTTGCTGGCAGGTGTGGAGATATTCATCTTGGTGTCCATGGCTTTAGACCGCTATGTTGCCATTGTCAAGCCCCTGCATTACATGGTCATCATGAACCGGCGGAGGTGTAACCTGTTGATTTTCATGGCCTGGGGTGTGGGGTTTTGGCACTCTGTTGCTCTATTGCTCATGGTACTCAATTTACCTTTCTGTGGTCCTAATCAGATAGATCATTACATATGTGATGTGAAGCCTCTTTTGAAACTGGTGTGCAGAGATATTCGTGTTGTTAGTATCTTAGTGATTGCAAACTCAGGAATGGTGGTGGTTGTCATTTTTCTTGTCCTGGTGGCTTCTTACATTCTCATATTATATAATCTTAGGACCCACTCCTCTGTAGGGAGACGCAAAGCTCTCTCCACCTGCAGCTCTCATGTAATGGTGGTCATTTTATTCTTTGTGCCTTGTATCTATACTTATGTTCTACCTGCAGGGAGTGAAAACAAGGATAAGGAAATCTCTGTGTTTTACACTGTGATTGCTCCCATGCTGAATCCTCTCATCTATACCTTAAGAAACCTGGAGATGAAAATCGCCATGCAGAAGGTGTGGTCTAAAGTGGCACATTCAGAATTCAAGTAAATAAAGTGATTTTCATTGTGCTTTCAGTTCTGTGTCTGAAGAGCATTTATCATTTGTGATGTTATAGAAAGCATATAGGCTTTCTTTGGGGAACTTAACTGAATGACCTCTGAAGTTGTTAAGAGCTAAAGAAGCCAGTCATTGTAATTCAGCTCATTATCTCCACTTTATAGGGTTCGATTAATTCCAAGTGTGAGCACTTCAATTTGAGGTAATCAAGAAATGCCCTTCTCCAGCACTTCTCTGATCAAATCACTGCTATCTCCAAAAACTATATATGGAACCCTACTATTCTTGGAATAAAATCCAACCTTCTCACTTGTTTATCTTATAAGTCCCCCCAAATGGTTTGGATCTAACTTGCTAATATCAGAGGTCATTGCACTGTTACAATGACAGGCTTTGGGTTCAGAGAGAGCTGGGTGACACACTGACTCTGTAAGCTTTTATCTCTGGGTCTTGGAAATTTGATTTAGTTGTTTGAGTGTCTATGAAATGGGGTAATGTTATACTTCATGAAGATATAATATCACTTGGACTAACACACGTGAAGTTTTAACACAGAATAAGGCACATTGTAAAGTCAAATTATGTATTTCCCTCTTTCCCTGCCTTTCCTCTCATGTGTCCCTTTGCTTGGTGCTTTCAGTCAACTACACTGGGTCCATCTACAAACACACTCTAGAATCTATCAGCATTATGGCTGTATTTCAGCAATCTCTTCTAATTAGGATTCACTCCCATGTTTGAGGGTCCATGTCTTATGTGTAATTCACACTCCTAATGTTTTCTTGTTCAGGAAAATTTTGCAAATCTAACAGATCCAAAGTACTTCTGATTTCTGCCCTGTCCTTTTGTTACTATTCAGCAGCATGTTTTCTCCATTTCAAATAATTCTGTGTTCTATAATAGTGTTTCTTCTTGTGAACTGTGTTTTTTTCCAGTTTGAGCAGTAAAAGTATGCGGTATATCTTTCTCTTTTTTAAATATTTTATTTATTTATTAATGAGAGACACAGAGAGGGGGTGGGGCAGAGACACAGGCAGAGGGAGAAGCAGGCTCCGTGCAGGGAGCCCAACGTGGGACTCGATCCTGGATCTGCAGGATCAGGCCCTGGGCTCAAGGCAGCGCTAAACCGCTGAGCCACCCGGGCTGCCCCTATCTTTCTCTTTTTATATTTCTTTTTTTCTGATAATAAACTTGCACTAATTAAGATGCAAACAAAGAGGAACTGATTTAAATTCTAGGGTCATATCTTCCTCTTTTATTTGACTGTATGTATTGTTCTTACATATCTAGAACTTCTCCTTGTTTCATGAACAACCATATGTTAATAACAAAAAAAGTAATGTTAGAAAGGCTGAAAATTTAACATATATTCCAATGTGCCTATTAGGTAAGTAATGAAATTCAACAGACTACTAGACCTTTAGATTTTGTTTTTTTTTTTACTTATTTGTTTTCTGCTTTAAGGAAACTGTTCTCTCAAATATTGTTTACCTCTTTGTCCATTGAATCACATTACCCAATCTCAGCTCTGTGCTTCCATTTATATTTGTCTGGACATTTCTCTCTTCCTCTTGTCTTTTCTCAGCAGAATAATTACATTGCTTCCACACAAACTTTACTTGATTCAGATACCCAGAGCCAAGGCAAAATCCAAGAGAAATCCTGGAGGTAATTAGTGATTACCTTAGTGCTGGGTCCACTCTTTTGATGTTTCCACTTTTAGAAACTTTCACATGTATAGCTAATATTTTTTTCCCTCCTAATTCAAGCCTCTGGAATATGATGGGGAAACATTTTGTCTGTTCCATAGGAAATTAGCTTTGACAAGTTGTTCATAGTTCTGTTTGGTGGCTTAATGTAGACCCTTTCCAAAGTGTTTTGGATTTTTTTTTCAAGTATACAAATGTCATGTGCCTCGTGTGTGTGTGTGTGTGTGTGTGTGTGTGTGTGTGTGATGATTGTGTCTGTGCATGTATTGTTTGGGAACTCTTGGGGCTCTTGGAGTTCTTGAGGACAGGTCAGAGAAATTCCTATCCCACTGGAAAGAATGTTATGCAACAAAATAAAAAAAAATGTGAGTTTTATTAGTTCTTTCAGAGAATTAACCTTTGATTTTTAGCTATTCTCTATTTTATAATGTTAGTTATGTTAGTGATTTCTTTTCTTAGTTTATTTTATAGTTATTTCTATTTTGTTTGGATTTAATTTGGCTTTAGTTTCCTGGATCTTGATTCCTGAGATATTTATGACTTATTGATTGCTACACATAGTTGTTTTTATAACAGAAGTGATATCACTACATATTCTACAGATTTTTAAAATAATAACAAAGACATATTGATCTTATTAAGACTAATAAATCCAACCCCTTAGTAAAATGAAAAAAAAAATTTCAAATGATATAAACTATGCAAGCTCCTTAAAATTAAAGATATTATCAATTGTCCTTTTTTAAATCTTAAAGTAATTTAAGGGATCCCTGGCTGGCTCAGTGGATGAGCATCTGCCTTCAGCTTAGATTGTGATCTCGGAGTCCTGGGATGGAATCTCGTATTGGGCTCCCCGTGGGGAGAATGCTTCTCTTTTTGTCTATGTATCTGCCTCTCTGTGTCTCTCATGAATAAATAAATATTTTTTAAATAATAATTTATTTCATTGTCTTCACTTCCCCCATCCAGATAACTTTGGTGGTGAATTCTACCCAACATTAGAAAAAAATCATTCTTATCGTTCGTTCACAAATTCTCACAAAAATAAAACATAAGTGAATATATTTAAACTCACTCCCCATCTGGTCAGCATTTCTCTGATAATTCTAAATTATGGAGATTTTCTACACATTCCTTAGAACTTTTTTTTTAATATTTTATTTATTTATTCATGAGAGACACACAAAGAGAGAGAGAGAGGCAGAGACACAGCTAGAGGGAGAAGCAGGCTCCATGTAGGGAGCCTGATGTGGGTGGGACTCAAACCCTGGTCTCCAGGATCAGGCTCTGGGCTGAAGGCCGTGCTAAATCACTGAGCCACCCGGGCTGCCCCTCTTAGAACTTTTTATGTACAACTTTGCTTATAGTTGTGTCATGGTAAAAACGTCCAGTTCTACAAAACTGTTGTTCAATAAGAGAGACTATTTTTTTAAGATTTTATTTTATTATTCATCAGAGACACACAGAGAGAGGCAAAGACATAGACAGAGGGAGAAGCAGGCTTGCCTTGGGGAGTCTGATGTGGGACTTGATCCCATGACCCTGAGATCACGACCTGAGCCAAAGGCAGATGCTCAACCATTGAGCCACCCAGGCACCCCAAAAGACTTTATTTTTAATGTGAGTTTATCATGGTTGTGCCATATAAGATCAATATATAACATCAATTGGGTAGTTTGTACTGGAAACTACCAAATAGAAATTGGACTTTTAAAATTCCATTTCCAATATCACCAAATATACCTAAGAAAAAATATGACAAAGTAGGAGCAAGGCATATACTGAAAACTTTATAAAAACTATGTTGAAAGTATATGAATAACTTAATTAATAGAAAGAAATACTGTGCTCAGATTTGGATGTAGATGTGGATGTGGATTATCTCCAAATAAATCTTTAGATTTAAGTAATTCCCTATAAAATATGAATGAAATGAAATGAAAACATGCTCATTATTTTCCAAAGTGATCTAAAATGTGTATAGAAATGTAAAGAAACTGCATTAACTCACATAACTTTAAAAAAGAACAAAGCAGGAGAACTTACATGATCTCATTTCAAGGTATATTATAAAGCTGCTGTATTCAAAACAGTGTGTCATTTTCATGAAGCTAGATAACCAGATCAATGGGCTGGACTAGAGAGTCCAGAAATAGACCTGCACACATTGGTCAACTAATTCTTAACAGGGGTCTGTAGGCAATTTAGTGAAGTAAACATAGTCTTCACAGCAAATGGCAGTAGAAGTGTCAGACATTTATGTGTACTAACAATGACACCACCACAAAAAAAAAAACATGCATCACTGCTTGTACAAATTTAATTCCAAATGGAAGTTAGACCAATACATAAAATATAAATGCATAATACCTTTAGAATAAAACATAAGACAAGATCGTTCTGACCTTGGATTAGAAAAATAAGTTTTAGATAAAATATCAATGATGTAGTCCACATAAAAATCAGATAAAATGCATTTCATCATAATTAAAACCTTTCAGCAGAACAAGTTTATGATGAGGGATGAATTCAAGATTTGAGGATGTTAATGGAACATGTGTACAGAGAGTCCTAGAATGTGTCTGTCAGGGGAGAAATTCAAGATATGACCAGCTATCTTCTCTGTGGATTGATACAGGCCAGCTTGAGTAAAGCTTCGTCAGTATCTGCCATAATGTTGAAGTGGACAATCTGTAGAACCATTAAACTTTGATATACTCTATGCTGAAGGATTACTTAGGGAAGAAAAACTTTTCCCTTCGTCCCTTCTCTGTTCTTTTACTGGTCTAACAATGAAATTGATATAAGGCCGGGTAACAAGAGAAACACCAATTTTAATTTGATATGTATGGGAATCCAAAGGAAATTAAGCTCCCTGACAGGCAGGCAACAGGTTTATATGCTATCCTGAGCTAAAAAGAAGAGAGTAGGGATTCAATGGGCCACAGAGGGAAATTTGAAGCAAGCCCTGCAGAGTACCCCACAGTTTACCTACCCCACACTCTTTGTAGGTATCTCTAGTGGTACCTCTCTTCCTAATCAGGCCCTCTAAATTCTTTTAGGCAGTTAGTGGGGAAGAAAAACTGTCTTCTTGAATCCTTTAGATCTGATTGTTTTCAGCTCAGAACAATCCACATGTCAAAGTGGCACATTTTGGGGCAGCCTATCCTGAACCTCATCAGTTAGACTCCTTCATTTCAAAGCCTGGAAGCAAGCAGCAAATTTAGAAATATCAATTTTCTTGCTTACTGGTTATTTGAACCAGTTATTTAACCTCTAGAAACTTCTGTGTTCTTTTATTATTTTTTAGATATTTTATTTATTTATTCATGAGAGAGACACACACACACACACACACAGAGGCAGAGACACAGGCAGAGAGAAACAGGCGCCATGCAGGGAGCCCAACGTGGGACTCGACCCCGAGTCTCCAGGATCATGCCCTGGGTCAAAGGCAGGCGCCAAACTGCTGAGCCACCCAGGGATCCCTGAAACTTCCGTGTTCTTATATGCATAAAAGGTAATGATATTTATGTCAAAATATGCATTATTGTAAGTACTAAATAATTTAACGAATTTAAAATAAGTTGAACCAATCAAGGCTCTTTAGATAAATTATTGTTATTCTTATTGTTTTTCTGACTAGTTTGATACAAATCAGATTGGAGGCTATAAAATTTGATTTCCTGACATTTTAAATACAGGAGAAATATGTATGGATTTGTATGTGGTAGAGATAAAGACGAGTTAAACTAGTTAAACTCAGTATGTGCAGATGAAACTGAGTCTAAGCAACCTTTGAACATCCAGTGACAGGAGAAAGAACTGAATGGTGAAAAGAACAAATGCTTTGCTGTATTTGAATGCTTCCTTTCTCTGAAAATTTTTTAAAATATTTTATTTATTTTATTGGAGAGAGAGTGTGTGTGCAGGAATGCAGGGAGGGGCAAAGGGAGACCATTTGCAAGCAAACTCCCCACTGAGCATGGAGTTCAGCGCAACGCTGGATCCCAGGACCCTAAGATCATGACTCAAGTGGAAGGCAGAGGCTTAAACAACTGAGCCACCTTGGCATCCCCTTCTTCTGAAATTTTTTCATCATTTTTTACTTCTGCTACCTTCTAAGTTCATGGGGAAAGAAATGCTTATTGTTTTATCATTCCTCTTTTTGTCTCCCATCCTTCAATTATGGAATCCCTCAGTGTTAGTCCCAAACCATGAATAGTTTTGCACCAGTTCTGATATTACAGGTTTTAATTTTACTGATCAATATATCCTACATACATATGATCTCAATAATGGGTCATACTTGGACCATAAATGCTTCTGTGTGGTTCTTTGGTCTATCTCATCTCAAATTTTCCTGAAAGCTAACCAAATACTATTACAGGCTACACTGATTTCCCTCTGATTCTTCAGAAAGCTAGAAGAACACAGAACAGTCAAAATTTCCTGAACTCAGGGCATCTGGGTGGTTCAGTGTTTAAGCATCTGCCTTTGGCTTAGATCATGATCCTGGGGCCCTGGGATCAAGTCCAGCATCAGGCGTTCTGCAGAGAGCCTGCTTCTTCCTCTTCCTAAGTCTCTGCCTCTCTCTGTGTGTCTCTCATGAATAAATAAAAAAAATCTTTAAACCGAATTTCCTGAACTGCTTTGATTATGGACTTTTTGGGTCTCCAGAGAAATAGAGCCTGAGACAAGCTAATGCGAAGTTGAAAAGTAACACACAGGGCAACCAGGGACATTACTCTGGACAGTGCTCTAGCACCATTTGGCCAGAATCTGTTTAGAAATGCCTTTGGGAATGTAATTACTTACAGTTTTCAAAGGATTGTTAATTTCCACGTTGTCACTTAAGTTTATATTCTGTTTCTCCCAACCAAATTTTCCTCAGCAATAGGGAGAAGATCAATGATTCCCAAGACCTCAATATTCTTATTAGCTTTTGCAGGAATTAAGAAATACTTTTATTTGTGTGTGTGTGAGATGGCCTTGAGATCTTAAATCAGCTTCTAAATTTCTGGGGCATAACAATTCATTCCTTCATCACTGATGGGTTTGGCAAATATTTGAATTCCACTTCCTTTGTAAATGCGTAGAAGGTATAAGTCACATTGAGATTTTCAAAGTATTTGTAGAGAATTAATTTGGATGTATTTGAATTACTGATTTATAATTCTCTTCATTTTATTCCAGATTTTGATGCTGGGGACGATTTGGCAGAGTGAGCATCTGGGGGGATAGAATTCGACCTGATGTAGTCTAAAACTAGCCTGACAGCCACTCAGATCTATGGTTAGTGAATTACCCATGCCACCTTGGTTTTGGAAACGTCCCACTAACCACAAACCTGACTAATTATATATGCTCTTATTCCATGTAATTTAATTCTAAGTCTATAAAGACTTTTTTTGCAATATATGATAATTTGAACACTATAAAAATGCTTTAGCATATATTAGTTTTAGTTGTGCATCATTTATTATTTTTAAAAGATTTATTTACTTAATCATGAGAGACACAGAGAAAGGCAGAGACACAGGCAGAGGGAGAAGCAGGCTCCCTGCAGGAAGACGGATGCAGAGCTCAATCCCCCAATCCCGATCCGAGGATCATGCCCTGGGCCAAAGGCAGATGCTCAACCATTGAGCCACCTAGATGTCCTAATTATGCATCATTTATAAGCAAAATTTCAGTTAATAACAATGAAATTAAAGCATTTTCTAGTTGGCAGTGAATTTCATTGTGTCCCATTCTTGTACTTATGTACAATCCTCCATATTGCTGTTAAGAAACAGCCCTATTTATGCTTGAATATATACAATAATGAAGAATTTTCTGTATTTCAAAACACTTGCCATCCTAGAATAGACTAATTTCATCTGAGTCAACGAAGGTAAGTTTATAGCATGTGATTCTGTTATACTAAGGGAAAATATGAATGCATGATGGAATATTAATTTAAACTAAAAGCTTCTATTCTTATTCTAATAGTTTAACAAAAAGGGCATTTAGAATTTTCATTTAGTACTACCAAAGAACTAATAATTTAACTATATTTTTATAGTCCAAACAAATCAGACTAAAGATTAGAGTTAAGGATACCCTAAGACTACCAATCTTCCATCAACTAACCTAAATGTTTTTTTTTTCCCAACAAATTGTTGAAATTGGAGTTTACCTGATAAATTACTAAATCCATGTTATTAATAGTTTTTTTTCTTTATTTTTCCACTGGCCTTGCTTGTTTGTGTGTGCATGATGCTTTCTATGGTTCTAAGCTAATCACTCAGGGAGGAAAGACTAAAGGAAAAATGATAGTTTTGAACCACATGTGTCATGGGCTGTTTCATATTACTTCATGTATCCTTCATCAAAATTCTAAGTTTTGTAATGATATCTTAATTGTAAAATCAGTAAAATGAAGTTTAAAGAGATTAAGCAATTCACTCAAGCTAGTCAGTTTATTTGAGATGCCTCAGTATTTCTACCTCTTTCTGTGTTGCTACTATTCTAACCATTTGTTTAGTGGATTGCCTGATGTTCTTTTTCCAACAACTGCAACTTCAGTTTTTATCCAGGATGGATCCTTAATATCTCTGTGATCAAAATGTTGTTTTTATGACAATAATTCTCCCCTCTTGACTTTTCCCTTTTATATTTGCTCAGTGCAGCGAGCATGTATAATGGACTCTCAGGTTATAAGATGAGACAGATGAAGCACTATTGTGGATTCAATGCCAACGATGGTCTAGAAAAAAGAAGAAATCCTGATTTAAGCAACGTACATGTTGGTAAAGCTGAAGGAAAATTATTTCAAAATGATTTAGAATGAGAGAATTCCAGATACATTTATGTTGGATAGTCCATATATCTTTACTTACATAAATACTCAAAAAGACAGATGGTTTAGTCTTGCATATTCTTTTCTACTCAGTAGAGGATTCAAGATAGTCTTTTCAAGCTTTCATTCATGACACCCTTCATCATCCCTCTCAGCTCTCTTCCATTAAAATAGTCCCAAATTGAGGGAGAATCAGGATTTCTGTCTCCTGACATTCACACTGTATTACTTCCCCATCCCGAGAAATGTTTAGATTCTCTTGATCTAAGACTCTTTTCTAAAATCAGAGATTTGAGTTAATCATGTGAATTCTGTCTTTAAAGTGTTTGCAGTCATCTTGCATAGTAATTCTTTTTAGGCCAGATTGTTTTAGGTAAATCAATGTATGTGAAAAATTAACCTTATTTCTACCTCATTAACAAAGAATCAGGGGCGTCTGGGTAGCTCAGTGGTTGAGCATCTGCCTCTGGCTCAGGGCATGATCCCAGGTCCGGGATCAAGTCCCACATCAGGCTCCCTGTGAGGAGCCTGCTTCTCTCTCTCTCTCTGCCTATGTCTCTGCCTCTCTCTCTCTCTATATCAAATAAATAAACAAATAAATACATAAATAAAATCTTAAAACAACAACACAAAAAAACAAAGAATCAGTATCACCTGCAACGAGTAAAAAATACGATCAATGAACTCTACCTCCCTAAAACTTTTCAACACTCTTTAGTGAAGGTTAACTGTTGAATACTCTGTAACTGATTATTATTTTCAAAAAGGTAGGAACACGCTAAAAATTACTCCTTTGTGAAGTTAGAGTTTTGAATGATAATTTAAAGCAGAACTGCTGTCCAACAGTATGGACCATTTCTAAATGCCTCTCTATTAAATATATTTAGATATATATTTATATATGTGCACATATATTTATAAATTATGTATTTTTATAAATTTATAAATGATATATATTTATAAATAAACATATACATACAGATAATATAGAGACCTACTACATACATATGTATGTATATATATAATAGTTTTCAACACTATAAAACGCATAGATATTAATTTTGAGAATCACTAGAGTTGATGGTTTCTATAACCATCTGTAACTTTGCTACAAAAGCATTCTGGGTTTTTTCAAAAATAGACATCTAGGGGCCTAGCTATGACTGTCACATCAGATCCAGAGAAATATAGAAGGTACACTAGTTGTTCAAACCACTAGGTATAGATAATTCTTCATCTTGAGGAAAATAACTCCTGGAAGAGCATTCTTTCTATTCTTAACTCCTTTTGTACTGATTAAATAATGTCTTAAAATTACACATCAGATACAAAAGATGCAAATAAATGAATTTTTCACTATTTTGTTTGAATAAATACGACTGCATGCTATCTGGCCACAAAGTTTGACTAACATTACCTTCTGTATCATCCCTTTTTATTGACATTAGTTCCTTAGATTGTATATAAAACACATGAAATTTTTGACAAGAGCCATGATTCAAACATACTTGGGCAATTTAATGATCTACCTATCCTCTAATGATTGTCATCACAAACTTCAATGACAGTATTTACAATTTTAAAATTCTCTTTAATACATGAAATGTAAATAGTAGAAATGAATAAAACTGCTAATTATTTTCCACAGTTTCAATCATTAATTGACATTCTATTTTGCTCTCTACTTTTCCACCATTCTTTGCTTTTTAAAATAACAATGATTCCATTGGTTTAGTATGACCCATTGGCAATGTAAAAAAAAAAAAAAAGAGCTTGCTTTATACAAATTAAAGTTTAGCAGTTCAGGCTGATACATTTGTATTTCCTGGGGATTCACTCCCAGATAATTCATGGAATTTGACCAGAAAATGGTGAAAAGAGGAAAGCTGACCTCATGCATTAGGCACACACGTATTTAAAATATATGCAACAAAACTATTTTGACTTGGGACAATTTTTTAAAAATCTTCTTTGTTATATAAATAATATAATTAATAATAATAAACAATTTTTAATTTTCAAAATACCATTTAAATATTTAAAAATCATTACCAGCAAAATGAATAGCATACATAATTATTTCATTATTTTCATTATAAAAGTATTCCATGATACTTTTGTAAAATAAGAGTTAATAAAAAAGATAAAACATCTTACTTTAAGAAATCAAGAATAATTAATATTAATATTATATTTATGTCAATCTACTCTTAGTAAATTTTTTATCATTCAGTTCATACTGTTAAGTTTTCACCAAATTTATGTTTATTTCCTTCAGATACATAACTCATTGTGTGTAACATACAGCAAACTCGAGTAAATGGAGCGGCAGAGAAACATCTCAGAATTCATTCTTCTAGGACTTTCATATGACCAGAACATGCAAATATTTTGCTTTGTACTCTTCTTATTCTGTTATATTGCCCTGTTGGTAGGAAACCTTCTAATCCTTGTCTCCATTCGATGCAGCCCTCTTTTTCACCAACCAATGTACTCTATGGACCAGCCATTTATCCTCTATGGACATCTGCTATACCTCTAGCGTTACACCCAAATTAATTGCTGACCTACTAGGGGGGACTAAAACCATCTCTTTTGGTAATTGCATGTTACAAGTTTTTGCCATGCACTTCTTTGGGAGTATTGAGGTCTTTGTCCTTACTGTCATGGCCTTTGATCGCTATGTTGCTATTTGCAGGCCTCTCCACTACATGCTTATCATGAACAGGGCAAGGTGCCATCTCCTAGTCTTAGCTGCTTGGGCTGGTGGGGCTCTTCATTCTTTTCCTCAATTATCAATGACAATCCAATTGCCATTTTGTGGTCCTAATGAAATTGATCACTACTTTTGTGATATCTTCCCTTTGCTGAAAGTTGCCTGCACTGATACTTACATCATTGGTGTCCTTGTGGTTGCCAATTCAGGTATGGTTGCCTTAGTTACCTTTGTTGTCTTATTTGTTTCTTATGTCATTATATTGTTTAGTCTAAGACATCACTCAGCTGAGGGAAGACACAAAGCCCTTTCCACCTGTGGGTCTCATATCACTGTTGTCATCTTATTCTTTGGGCCTTCAATCTTTGCTTACCTACGACCTCCAACTACTTTCCCTGAGGACAAAGTATTTGCTCTATTTTATACCATCATCGCTCCTATGTTCAATCCCTTAATCTATACTCTGAGAAATGCAGAAATGAAAAATGCCATGACAAAAGTTTGGTGTCAAACATTATTTTCAAGGAAAGCACACAATTAATTTGAAGAAACAGTATAGCTAAGCAACTTTATAAAAGAAAAGGGCTTGATGTGACTAAGCAAGCTAGAAATATTTCATAGACTTTATCCATCACTATCATGAAATGAATGCATGAAAAAAGAGGAATAAGAAAGAAATTTAAAGAAATAGTTAAATGAATATTAATTGCCACATACCAGAATTAATTGAATACTTAATTTTATGGAGTATTATGGAGATGTGGACAGGGTTACCTGCAGAAAAATCTGTCTGGGCCAAAGCAAATAAGGCAACACTAATTGGTCAGTGAATTATAAAGGCAAAACAATTTTAATGATAATTCTATTAAAAATCCTGGACTTATATACCAGTGCTTATAGTGATACACATTCTGTACTAGTGATGAAATTGAAATCTAAAATTAATATAATGACTTTAAATCATCATGAATATCTTTATGATAGAATATTCATTTATACATCCTCTAGTGGCATTCCGAACTCAGCTGTGCAACAAAGAAATCTGTATAGTAGAACTTGTTTTAAAGTGCTCCGGATGATCATTTTTCCTGAATTCATATTAAAAATAATAGTGATACCTAGTTAAGACAGAGCAAAAATCAATAACTCAGGAGGCTAAAAACATAATTTCTTGTTATTGCACCTATTGACCAGAATACAAAACATTTTCTGTAAAACTTAAGAAAATCAATAATAAAGTATAAGTGGTGACAAACCCCTACCTGCCTAAAGTTGATAAGTAAATGGGAAGCTATTGGATCCAGAACCAAAGACATTTTATACTATAAAGAGAAAAGAACAACAGCCTAGCAAAAGACAGATTAGATCCTGATCTAAAACCAAAAGCAAACCAAATTATATGTTGTGAGCATATTTGGGCTCATATGAATGTTTGAAGCTGTTTTGTTCATCATTGCCAAACATCTTGGAAGAAACCAAGAAGTCCCTCCATAGGTGAATAGACAAATAAATCATGGTTCATCTGGCAATAGAATATTACTCAGTAATGAGATGATATGCAGAGAACTTCGATGTATATTAATAAGTGAAAGAAGCCAATCTGTAAAGGCTACATATTATGTGATTGAAAATATATGAATCCTGGACAAGGCAAAACAATGGAGACTTTGAGAACATCAGTGTTTGCCAAGGGTTAGTGTGGAGGGTTGAATGGAGAGGCAGATCACAGAAGATTTTTAGAGCACGAAGCACTTCTGTATGTTACTAAAGCTGTGGTTACATGTCATTATACATTGCAAATCATAAAATGTACTACATCAAGTGTGAAGCCTGATGAAAACTCGATCTGAGGAGGTAATGATGTGTCAGCATAGGTTCCTTTGATTTTAACAAATACATCACTCTGGTAGGGGAGGTTGTCTGTGTGTGGGGACAAGTTATATGGGAAATATTTGTACTTTTTGCCCAGTTTTCCTGTGAAGCTAAAGCTGCTTTAAGAAATAAAGTTTATTGGGGGAATCCCTGGGTGGCTCAGCGGTTTGGCGTCTCCCTTTGGCCCAGGGGCGATCCTGGAGTCCCGGGATCGAGTCCTACGTCGGGCTCCTGGCATGGAGCCTGCTTCTCCCTCTGCCTGTGTCTCTGCCTCTCTCTCTCTCTCTCTCTCTCTCTCTCTCTCTCTCTCTCTCTCTCTCTCTCTCCATGTCTATCATAAATAAATAAATCTTAAAAAAAATAAAGTTTATTAATTAAAAATATACACTATGGCATGATAGATGTATCAAATTTTGTAACTGAAATGAAGAAGAGACATCTGAAAAAGATTTTCTACCAAAATAAAGAATTTATGAAAGGCCTTTTTTGCGTGTTTAATAGGACTTTAAAAAGGTTGCTTAAGAAACGGCAAAAATCATTATAGAGAAGATGCTAGATAACAGGATTTTATTAAAAGGAAGATGATAGGCGTAGTCCGGGTGGCTCAGCAGTTTAGCGCCACCTTTAGCCCAGGGAGTGATCCTGGAGACCCTGGATCGAGTCCCACGTTGGGCTTCTTGCATGGAGCCTGCTTCTCCCTCTGCCTGTGTCTCTGCCTCTCTCTCTCTCTCTCTCTCTCTCTCTCTCTCTCTGTGTGTGTGTGTGTGTGTGTGTCTCATGAATAAATAAATAAAATCTTTAAAAAAAGAAGATGGTAAAAATATGGAAAGCATTTTAGATTGTCTAAGTAAAACGCAAGAGTTATAATCAGTCTGGAAGCACTGTACCAGACATACAAAGAGGAGAAAAAAATAATGAGGAAGGTAAAATTTACTAGAGCCACTACAGCAGAGAGGAAGTGGACACACTTTCTCACTGGTTATTCATAAATAAACAGAAATAGTCCAGATTAAAACTTTTCACCTAGGCATCTACTATAATGTTTATTTACTTAGTTGGGCCAAATAAAGCTCTCTCTAAAAATGAAACAGAAGTTCAGATAATCAAAAAACAGATTCATTTTAAAGGCCTTTAAAAAAGATTTTATTTATTTATTTGAGAGAGAGAGAGATAGTGAGAAAGAACATGAGCAGGAAGGGGCAGAGGGCGTTAAAGAAGCAGGCTCCCCACTGAGCAGAGAGTCTGATGCATGGTTCCATCCCAGAACCCTGGGCTCATGACCTGAGCTAAAGGCAGATGCTTAACTGACCACCCTGGCGACACACATTCTATGTTCATGAGAGTTTAGCATTCTATAAAACCAACAATTTTCACAGAAGTCACTTTGGACTTCTTACAGTGTTTGCTATGTTTAATAAGTTGAGAGCATTGTCTTTTATTTTAAATTGAGATATAAATCATGTATAACATTATATTAGTTTCTGGTATACAAATAATTATTTGATATGAGTATACGTTGCATAATAGTCACCTCAATGTGTCTAGCTAATGAGTCACCGCACATACTTACAAATTATTTTCTTTTTTTAAGATTTTATTTATTTATTCATGAGAGACACACAGAGAGAGGCAGAGACACAGGCAGAGGGAGAAGCAGGCTCCCTGCAAAAAGCCTGATGTGAGACTTGATCCTGGGACTCCAGGATCATGCCCTGAGCCAAAAGCAGAAGCTCAACCACTGAGCCACCCAGGCATCCCCAAATTATTTTCTTATGATGAGAATTTTTTAGATGCCAAACTTTCTCAGTCATCTTTATTACACAAAATCCTGCCTGAGATTTTGAAGAGGTAGATCATAGAATTATTCCATATCAGAATCTAAGATAAATCTAGATATTTTAATAGTAAAACCCAAACATATTTTGCTATTATTTGAGCCTTAAATTATTTATAAAAATTATATCCACTTCTATGTTTATTGATGTGAAAATGTTGACAAAGGTTGCATGTTATAAGAAGAAAACAAATGGAAAGAAAAAGAGAAAAACATGTAAACTTAAAAAGTATTAAAGACTGTCCTGTCAAATGTAGCTAACACCTTTTGCTGAAATTCTTTATGAATGAGGTGTCACAGCATTCAAATTCGTGCTTGCGACTTTAGAATATCTCAATTTTTAAAAAGGTATCCACAGAAAATTTAATATTTTATATTCATTAATGAGATTTGTATAGCATAAATTGTAATGGATTTGGGGGAATCAAAATGTGGCTTAAAAGGTGTACTTACATAATAAATTTGCATAAAATTCAAATAAAATATTTTTAAAGACTGCAATGACATAATGGCATATTGTCACAAATATATTTTTAAATATATTTTATTTTTTAAAGCAAATTTAGGTTTGTAGAAACATGACACAAAAGGTACAGTGATTTCCCATATACACTCTCTGCCCCTCGTAATTTCTGTTTTCTTATATCTTGCAGTGGTGTGGCACATTTGTTACCGCTGGTAAATCAATACTGGTACAATATTCCTAAAGTCCGTGGCTTACATTAGGATTTATTCTTGTTGTTGTCAAGTTTTATGGACTTTGACATATTCATTATGTCATGTATCCACCATTACAGTATCATACAGAATAACTTCCCTTCCCTAAAAATGTCCTCTGCTCTGCCTAGTCACCTCTTCTCCTCTATCCTTGAATCTTTGCCAACCAGTGATTTTTTTTTTACTACTACCAGTTTTTTCTTATCTAGAAAGGAAATTCAGAATTCATATCTGTGATATAAATATTTTTGTTTCAAAGCCTAAATATCCTCTCATTTATTGTTTCAGTAATTAATATTTTAAAATTCACTATTATCTACTGCTTACACTCTCTACTTCTCCCGCATAAATTTATCATTCTTAATTTGGGTCATCTATGCTACAAACATAATAACAAATAACATAAACAAATCACTATACTTGGTATAACTCAAGAGAAACCTATCACCCCTGAAATTAGAAGGAATCAATATAAAAACATAAACTTGATTTTACCAAAAGAATACTCTGATGTATTTAAATTCAACCATTAAAGCCTTTCCTAATAGCAAAGAACTATTAAGAAACTTGAATTTTCTAAGTTCTGGTACTGTTCTAGAAAGATGTAGGTAAGCATATCATAAGATTTCAGAATATAGAGGAGCCTGGGTGGCGTCTGACTCTTGATTTTAGCTCAGGATCATGGAATCGAGCCCCATCTCCACCTCCATGCTCAAGAGGGAGTCCGCTTGAAATTCTCCCTCTTCCTCTGCCTCTCTGCTCATGCTCCCTCTCTCTCTCTTTCTCTCTCTCTCTGTCTCTCTCTATCTAAAATAGATAAATAAATATTTTTTTAAAAAAGGATTTTGGAATATAACCCCTAAAATTGGGAGATTATTAGATTACATATTGTCCTTTACAATGTGAAGCTCCTGTAATTATTTGAATCTAATACTTCCTACCAAGCCAGGAAGAACAACTAAACTGAAGGTTCATGGTCAGCTATGATGACACAAAAGTGCCTAATACAGGAACCTGGAAGAGAGAAAACCTCCAGTGTGTGGATGCAAACATATAGGGTGGTACAGAGCAGCAGAGAACACCAGGAGTCAACACGAAGAGGGGCAGAGAAAGCAGTAGGTCAAAACCACAAGTGATTGGGCAGGCAAGACAGGCAGAGACAGAATGGTGAAGAACACCTAAAGCTATAGACCTTACATACCTGTTTGTACCTTATGCTGTCTATTCCTCTACATAAAGCGGACCTAACACCAATGAGTGTGTGTATTCATATTACTTATTTTCTTGAAAGAAGTACTTTCATGTCCAAAGACAAGATTGTATTAGCTCCTCATTAAGAAGGTTATATTCTTTTTGGACTTCTAAGCAAATTCAAAATATAAAGAAAAATTTGAAACTCCCTTTCATCTCCAGTCATCTGAAATCACCTTCTTGCTCCATAATTTCCTATGATGCCTTTCACTTCTGCATTCCTTAGAGTATAAATCAGAGGGTTGAGCAAAGGTGTTCCAATTATATAAAACACAGCCATTATCTTAATCATAGGGAAGGTGGTTGCAGGATGTATGTATATAAATGTACAAGGACCAAAGAACAAGATGACCACAATGTTGTAGGAGAGGGCTTTTCTCCTCCCCTCAGCACTGTGATTTTCAGAGACTGCAAGGTTATAACATAGGAGCACATCAGCATGACAAAACTGTCATGTACAAATGTACAATGTACAAAAATGTACAAATGGCCCCACTTTGGGACACCAGAAGTAGATTGATCACATAGGTGTCTGCACAGGCAAGTTTCAACAAAAGCTGCAAGTCACAAAGATAGCAATCAATCACACTGAGACCATGGAACGGTAAACTCATGGCCAGAAATGTCTGAACTAAAGAATGTGCACAGGACTCCACCCAGGCCATAGCTACCAGCACAGCACAGATCCGTCAACGTATGATGGTTGTGTAGTGCAGGGTCTTACAGATGGCCACATAGCGGTCAGCAGTCATGAAGATGAGGATGAATGAAGATCTCCAGGGAGCCAAAGAAACGGAATGAAAAAATTTGTATCATGTTCTTACTGAAAGAGACAGTGGTCTTCTTCAAAAGGACATCCATAATCATTCTAGGGGCTATGGGAGTACAGAAGCAGGTGTCAGATGAGGATAAGTGGAAAAGGAAGAAGTATACCAGACTCCCGAGTGCCCGGCTGGACTTGAAAGTAGTAATAACCAGAAAGTTACCCAACTACATCCCCAAGAAGAAAACCAAGAAAGTGACAAAGACTACTTTCTTCCTGGATCAACTTAAGCAGAAAAATTTATTCATATTATTCAGCTGCATGATCATGAATGAGGAAAAGAGGAAGTGTGAAAAGACTTATCTGCAAAAAAACATAAAGGAATTAATTTACAATGTGCTATGAGATGTTATGGAATATTTTAAGCAAATTAATTCGTGGGACTATGTGAGATTATGGGATATTTTTAAGCAAAAATAAATATTCTCCATCAAGTACATTCTATGTTTTTTTTGTCACTGCAATATTTTGTTCTCAATTTTTAACGATCACTTCATTGAATGCTATGAGTCCCAAGGTATCTTACTAATGTGATACCTTCCTTCAACTCTCTTCAAATATAACTTCTCTCTAGATCTGACATGATTATGTTTAATTTTGCCAATTCAATGATTATAAAATTAAGATATATTGCTTATGTTGTTATTTCCATCAGCTTTTTGTATTTAATAAATATTGAGGTTCCTGTTTTATATAGTATGTCATTTAGCCTTTAGGATATACTTAACTGCTTTTAAAGGTTTGGGAATACTAATGTAACCTCACACATCACTCCCGACTCTATAAAGAATGCCCTTTTAATACATATATTTATATATCACATATTCATCACATGTATTTTTATTATTCTGCTTCTCTGCCTACCCTCTCAGATATAGCAGCTTTAAAGGAAGAAAAGGAAAGACAGTTTTTGGGCACCTGGGTGGCTCAGTGGTGGAGCATCTGCCTTCAGCTCAGGTTGTGATCCCAGGGTCCTGGGATCGAGTCCCATGACAGGCTCCCCGCAGGGAGCCTGCTTCTCCCTCTGCCTGTGTCTCTGCCTTTCTTTCTGTGTCTCTCATGAATAAATATTTTAAAAATACATCATATTAAAATGGGGTGGGCAGTTAAAGCACTGCTTTGAGGAAATTTAAATACCAACTGAATGCATTTTAAAGAAATTTAAAATCAATAACCTAAGTTTTTATCCTCGAAAATTAGGAGAACAAATAAAGTCCAAACCTAGCTGGAGGAAGAATATAATAAATATTAAGCAGGAAATTAATTACACTGTCAACACAAAAGAAGTATGTAAAATTGATGAAATCAAGAGCCTTTTCTTTAAAAAGAATAACACAATTTATACACCTCTATCCAAGATAACCAAGAAAAAGGAAAGAAGACACATTGACAGGATTAAGAATAAGGGAGGAGACGTCCCTCATCCTACAGAGACATTAAAAGGATAATAGGGAATATTATGAATAATTTTATGACATAATTTTGTTATGTTTGTCATAATTGAAAAGACAAATTTCTTGAGAGATACACACTACAAAAACTCACCAAAGAAGGAAGAAATATATCATCTGAATAGGTTTATATCTATTAAAGAAATTGAATTAAACCATGCATGAAAGAAAACTTCTGGCCCAGATGGCTTCAGCACTGAACCCTACCAAACATACAAGGAAGCAATAATATTAAGTCTACACATGATCTTCAAGTGAAAAAGGAACATTTCCCAACTCACTTTATGAGGTTCTATTATCCCAATACCAAGTCTAGGTGAAAATACTGCAAGAAATGAACACTAAAGACCATTATTCTCAGGAACATGGCCATAAAAATATAACGAACCACAAGGAAATCAAATCCAGCAATAGAAACCCTATTTCTGTTTCTGTCCCCTGTGGGGAGCCCAATGAGGGACTTTATCCCAGGACCCTGGGATCAGGATCTGAGCTGAAGGCAGATGCTCCATCACTGAGCCACCCAGGCATCCCACTCCCTAACATTTTGGAGCTGGGGAGCCAGGTTTATTTTGTTGTTGTTGTTTTTACTGTCCTATCTCTGTTTTCTTTGGATGGGTAAGAACCTGACTCTAGGGCCTTTCCGTTATCTATCCCTGTCTGCCTCTAACTCATTCCTACATCAATAGCTTTTTTTTTTTTTTTTGTCATTTTGTTAGGTGTCTGGAGAGCAAGACCTTTCTTTATTGTCTTGGTGGTCTCAGTAGCTCTTAGCATGGCACATTGGCCCTAGTAGGGTCTCAGTAAGTGGCAGTAGAACTAAACTGGCCCCACTCTGAGCTCACCCGGCTTTACATTTCTGGGTACTGATCTTGCCACTTCAAAATGTCTTGGCTACAACTATTTTTTCTGATTAAAAGGTTTAAACCTCTGTGGATTTTTATTTTCTCTGTATTTCCTGCCTATTCCCAACTTGGTTTATCTTGTAACTCCTCCATATTTTTTTTTCGAATTTACCTGTTCCATTTCAGTCATTAATTATTTGTCACCCACCTTTTTCTCCTCTCTGGGATTCATTTCCCTTTCAAGGATGCATGTCCTCCAGAGCAAGTTTTAATCTAACCTCCTTTAACCCCATGGTTATGTATCCCTCTTTCTTCACCTAACTGTTGATACCTTCTTCTTTTGCCATGCCTCCTTGCTGGCATGGTGCTAGCATGGCTTGGCTTGCCATGCCAAGATGCTATGATTTAATTATTTGTTGAATAATAATAATGAACATTTGGACAATTTTTTTTATCATTTCTGAAGAAATAGCTTAGTAGATGTTTGCATATCCCTATAAGCCTGAGTATAAATGAGTTAATCTCAGGCTGTGAAAAACATCTTACTAAAGTCAGAAACAAATAAAAACAAATGAAAGTTTTGGGGGTCATTGATTTCCATTAAACTCCCATGGAGCCCTATGAACAAGTTAAAATACCTTCAATGAATTATATGAAATACTACCTTCAGTGGTGCTCCATGTGATAGGGGAAAAAGGATGAAGTTAAAGAATTTATTTCTCCTTATGTGCAAGCTTGTCTAAATGAACATGTGGATAATCTTGGGAAAATTAATTGAGGACGGCACAGGAAGTTTTTCTGTATAGATTTCTCTCTTAATTTCTTACCTAACCATGGTGCCAGCCAGAGCCTTGATTAAATGGTCGTCATTAGATGTATTTAGAAAAATAATATGCTACTGTAGGGGGCTTACTCTGATATTGATTTTTACATTTGAGTAAAAAGATAAATTAAGGAAAGACAAAATTAATCAATGAGAGGAAACAGATGTCTCAGACACTCCAAACAGATTAGATGTTCTCCTGAAGGTTATTTATTTATATGACATTCCTTGAGCAAATGTGAATTATGTGCCTAATGCCAAACACAGACATGGGTATCATGACATCCAGTTTCTTGAAAAATGGACAGTCTAACAATGGAGAAACAGATGCACAAAATCAAATGGAAGTCCCCCAAGGTGGTACAGGAATATCACTGATAATTATGAGAAACTGTTATTTTTGGCAAAGAGGTATGATAAATCCTCATTGCAGGAGGTGTGTTTGAGGTCAGCTTTAAAAAGGAATAGATGTTGGGACACCTGGGGTGTCTCAGTGGTTGAGCGTCTGCCTTTGGCTCAGGTCATGATCCCCGGGGTCCTGGGATCGAGTCCTGCATCGGGCTCCTCACAGGGAACCTGCTTCTCCCTCTGCCTATGTCTCTGCCTCTCTCTCTGGGTCTCTCATGAATAAATAAATATCTTTTTTAAGAAGCATCAAAGGGAAAGAAATACAAGGCTTATATGAGAAAACAGTGAGAAATCAGTTTGGTTGGGGTTTAAGGAACAATGTTGGAGAAAAAGCATGTGCCCAATGGTATGGGTTTGGAAGAGAATGAAGCAGCTGGGAGATGAGTAGGTAACAGGTGTGCTCTATGTCTGACTTCTAGTACCCATTTCTGGACTTGGCCTCTCTCTAGAGTTGGAACTCAGGTACAGATGATAATGAGAAAGTTGGTGAGAGAGAAGAGGAAGTAAAACTGGCCAAAGACAGAAGAGAGATCTCTGTCTCAGACCTTACCCTTCTTGACTTTTGATGAGAAACTCATTCTAATTTTTTTTATTAACTCTCCATCCACGTTTGCACATTTCATTTCAGAATCTGGAAATATCCTGCACAGTGTAAGGGCAGGGGGGATGTCTCAGGGCTAATGGAATTAAATATGCATCTTATTTATCTAGTGAAGTCATGAGGAGAACTGCAGGTTCCTGATGCCAACTTTTCTCTCCAGAAATAGCTGCCTCCACATTGTAGCTTCCTGTTTGTGCAAACTGTTTGAGACTTTTCTATGACCCCATCATTCTTGTTCCCATTTTCATGCCTGAAAGTGTGGATGATATTGAGTCACCCACAAGGTAAACTCTTTAAAGAGGAGTAACAAAGTAACAGAGTAGGGCCCCTTCCTTGCAAGAATATTAATTCCTCCATATTCTTTCCATCTGGCCCAGCTTTCCTGTGAATTAATTTATATCACTTATCAAATTGTGTTTGAGTTGGATGCTAATCCAGGCCAAATGCTGATTTGATGCAAAGAGATGTTTCTAAATTGTTCTTATTTCAGCATTTCTGTTACATTGGGATTCTCAGTGGGGAAGGACCAGGTTCTTCCAGCTTCACTTACAGGGCAAACTGCAGACCTACCCAGTGTGGAAAACCACTTGCTCAGACATGGCTGTGCACTGTGTTGAAGCTTGATGTCTTTAGATTCTCAGCATGATTTAGAGAGCACATATAACCTAAATGAATGCTTATTCTTGCCACAGTTATAATTATCATCCAAATCACAGGCAGGCCTCATTTGCTTGGCTGAAAAGTTTAGGGGCAAGAAGCAGAAAGCAAGTGTCTGCAGGTGTTTCTATCATAATTGTTGCTTTTGTATTACCTGATGGAGATTCAGCAGATTTATACCTAAAAGAATTCAATAAAAAAAGATAAGTGACAACAATAATTGCTTATATATTTGAAATACCTTGTTAAGGAATATACATGAATTTCTTATCTCTAAAGGTAGGAAACTGAATTTGGGAGGTTGGAAATTCAGTACAGATCTACTCACCTGCGTGCAGTAGAGCTAAGATTCAAACTCAAGTCTCATCACTGGTTTGCCAGAACTCACTCTCTCTCTCTCTCTCTCTCCTCTCTCTCTCTCTTTTAAAGATTTTAGTTATTTATTCACAAGAGACACAGAAAGGCAGAAACATAGACAAAGGGAGAATCAGGCTCCTCGCAGGGAGTCCAATGCGGGGCTTGATCCCAGGACTCTAGGATCACGCCCTGTGACTGAAGGCAGAACTCTTATGTGTGATGCTATACTACCTCTAACTGTTGAATAATAAAAGAGATAATTAAGTTTGCTGTAATAGAATGCTTAGTGAAGTGTCATTTCTCTTGTAAATAAAGACAATAATATTGGTTAGTGTTTACTATAGATAGCTTAATAGTGATTGGAAGCTTGCTCTAGTGGTATATGCTGTGTAATGCATGAGATTCTTATTTTCTTTTGCATCCTAATGGTAACTTTAAAAAGTAGATGTAATCTCCATTTTACAGAGTTGAAAGCTGAGGTCTGAAGAAGTGACTTCCTCAATATCACTTACAGTTTGCTGCAGAGCAGGGCTTTGAATCCGGACCTACCTAATATCTTAAATTCTCATCCTTTTGGCTAAGATCAAGTGTGAACCCAGACATATTTGCCTATCTGGCTCATCTCTGCTCTTTTCACTGTGCCATGCTGCCATGAGGTAGTAGATTAATATGAAAGCAGCACTTGGTGTTAAATTTTTTCATTAAAAAATACAAATGTATTTATATACATTTACATTACATTACATATACATTGAATACAAATATAAATAATATTTTTGATAATAATAGAGCTCTATTTATAAAAAAATACCATAAGAAGTGAAAATGAAAAACCATTCTCATGAACACAGACATAACAATTTTTAACAAAACATTATTAAATCAATAACAGCAATAAATCACAACCAAGTGGAGTTCATCCAAACCACGTAAGTCTTGTTCAACAATGGAAAAACAATCAACATAACTCACTATATTAATAGACTGAAGAAAGAGAACTATAAGATCATATCAATAGATGCAGACAAAGTTTTCAACAGAATTCAACATCTTTTTATGATCAAAAACTTCAGCAACCTATGAACTTCATTAGCCTAATAAAAATATCTATGAATAACCAATAGCTAATATAAAACTTAATGGTAGGAGACTAACTTATTTTCCTGTATAATCTAGAACAAGACAAAGATGTCTTTTTCTACTACTAATTATCCAAAATTGTTTTGAAAGCCCTAGCTAATGTAATAGACTCCCAAAAAAGTCATAGAAAGTAGAAGAACAAGTGAAACTGCCCTTATTTCTATGCAACACAACTACCTATGTTAAAATCCCAAATAATCTACAAATACCTCTTGAAACTAATAAGTGAGTTTAGCAAGTTCATAGGATACACTGTCCACATGTATAATAGAGCCAGCAATCAAAAACTGAAATCTAAAATTTTAAAAAATTATAATAAAATCTATTTGTATATAAATTTAGTGAAGTATAAGCAAGAGCTATATGCAGAAAATTACAAAACAACAATGAAATAAATCAAAGACTAAGCAAATAGTATACACTATTAATTAAAAGACTCAATGATGTTAAGGTGTCAATTTCTCCAATTCAGCAATTTTTTTTTAGATATCAGCAAGATGATTCTCAAACTCATTTGAATAGGCAAAGCAACTAGAATAGCCAAAATAATTTTTAAAAAAATGCTACAATGTTGTAGGACTCATATTATAAAATTAGACTTACTGTAGAGTAATCAAGATTATGTGCTATTACTGGTCACTGTGGTATTGGTAAAAAGCATACACATAAAGGTCAATGGAACAAAAAGAAAAAGGTAATTTGATGGAGAAAAGATGGTGTTTTTAACAAACAGTGCTAGAGCAACTGGATGTCCATATACAGAAAATGAACTTAGACTATGACACAGTTTACACAAAATAGCTTAAAATGAATCATAGATATAAAAGTATTTAAAGGATCTCAGAAGATACACTTCAATACTTTTACTAAGGAGGAGGAGAATCCATTGAGTAGATGAGCTTTTTGGATAAACGAGTATAGCTAGAAGGAATGGGACAGTGAAGAAAAAGATAAGAGAAGAGGAACATAGGGGATCCCATGGAGAAAAGTCTGAGATCTGAAGGAGATGCAAAAACACCTACTAAATCAAGATTGAGGGAGACATGTAACAGCAAGAGAAAAAAATTGGGGGGAAAAAGTTTATTTGGATTGTAGGGAATAGACTGATCATAAGATCTCCCAGAATCCCTGGGTAATTTGTATTTTAGAAGCAAAGCAAACTAACAAGTTGTGCACATTTTCAAAGGCTATGATGCTTGGCTATTTTTATAATTTTTACCCATTAAATAAGACACCCAAATAACCATTAATATACAGAATAATGAATGATTATAAACCCATTAACTCTCACTCAGTACAAAAAAAAAATCGCATCTCTATCCTTCCATAGACTCATGCTCTTTCGCCCCAGAAGTGTCACCTCCATTTCATAAGAATCACTGTCACTTTACAATGCCACAGTTCTTTCACTTGTGAATTAAGATTGGTGATATTATCTATTGTATAGAGTTGTTGTAAAGAGAAATGAGCTAAATTCCATCAGTGGTTCAGGTCTGACATAGAGCACAGTTTACTAAATATTTGCTATTAGTGGAACTCAGAGGGCAAAGCAGAATCAGGTATTAGTTTTGAATAGAAATGTAAAAAGAGGAAAGGTTATTGAAAATGACCTAAGACTAGAGCAAAATTACAAAACCTTCAAATCTCCTGACAAAGTACTTTAATGAGCATTTTGTAAACCTAAAAATATACAAAAGAAAGTTCTATATGTCTGTAATTTTCCTTAAAATTTACCTGAATAACAATTAATTTACCTCAAGTGGAGATTTACCTTAATGGAGATACACCATTAAAATTTTATTGTAAATGGAAATTAGAAGATTTACCTTAAGGGAAATACATTAAAGAACATGTACATTTTTTCCCCCAGAGAATGATAAAAACACTATGTAGGAATGGATAGATATTGTTTCTTTTTTTTTTAAGATTTTATTTATTTATTCACAAGAGACAGAGAGAGATAGAAGCAGAGACATAGAGGGAGAAGCAGGCTCCCTGCAAGAAGCCCGATGTGGGACTTGATCCCAAGACCCCAGGATCAAGCCCTGAGCCTAAGGCAGAAGGTCAACTGCTGAGACACCCAGGTGCCCTGGGATATCATTTCTTAACATAAGGACCAGGACTATAGTTCAATCTGCAGATTATAGCAAAGGGAAAAAGAAACTCAAATTGCATAAACAGAGATCTCAGTCACCAAGGACTTTTTAATGAGTGAGATTCTAACAACACACTGAAGAATTACCTTTTGTGTAGGGCATTTGAAATCCAGCTGTAGAGCTGTTGTGGTTACTTGGATCTGAGAGGATACTAACTGGTCAATTGATTATTTGGGGACAGAAAATAATTAACTCGAACTAAATAAGCAATACCTTGGGAGAAAACAAATATACTTTTAGGATATAAACTTTACCTAAAATTTTACTTAGCATTTGAGCTTTGAAAACCTCAGGAATAATGTGGTGGCACAAATAGAGTATAAAATAATGATTTGATTAATTTTGGAAAACAAAGTCATCTTCTTGCTTTAAGACTTTTTTTTTTCCCTATAGGATAACCTCCTATTGTTTATTTGAACTGAAAGTGTGACAAGTGACAGTAGTTACAAAAAATGTATGAATTTTGTACTTTTTAAAGTATACCTTGGGGGAAGTTAGAAAGTGAAACTCATCAGTAGCATTCGCTGAGCTGAGAACAATTTTCAAGTCAGAAAGTTAGAGAAAACCATTCAAATAGATAAAGAATGCTTGTGATTTCAATGAAGAAAGGGATAAAAGATTATAAAAGAAGAAATCATTCAAAATAAGTGCAGAGGAAAATATGTGAGTAATTTTTTACCATTATTTTGCATAAATCTCTAATAATATCTTTTGAAAAAATAGTAACTGCTATGTTAGGAAAATATATTAATTAGCAGCTAATTTTAAAGTAGATTTTACTGTGAATTCTGCAGTCTAAGACTTTTTGGTTTAAGAGAAGACTAAATTCAAATATGTGTTAGTTATCTACTGAGGGTAGGATGACATATTCTAGAAAAATAAGATCAAGGTTGTGTATTAATTCTACCTACTTTATTAGATGTCTGTACATAAAAAAGGATCAATAATTACAACTTTAGAGAAATGGTTAGCAAAACATTGACCAAGGATAAAGTAATTTTAATTATGTGAAAGACATCATGATGTTATCCGGATAATTGAAGCTAGTGCCTTCATTCTACAGATAGGAAATTTATATGCCAAGAGTATACCAGGTTCCTAATGTAAGGTGTGGCAGTATTAGGGCTTGCACCCAAATTGTCTTCTCCTACCCATTTTTTTTCACTTGGCCAATAGCTGAGGTTGTAATATCACTACTCATACTTGAGAAGTGAGAAATATATTGCTTCCTAGAAGCACATGAGCTGCACATTTGTTTCTTCTAGAGCTGGCTTGCTTATTCCAAAATCCTGAACTGATTTGATTTGTAGTTTTTCATGGAGACTTGAGTCTGTCTTATAGTCCTGTGTTTCCTTTTACACATTTTCCATTTCAATTTGAGAAGTTAACATGGGACAATGATCCATCCATTCAGGGAGGATCCTGATCTTGTCTGGAAGATTCAGAAAGGTATATAAATTTCAGATTTGGGACAGCCAGGGTTATTGTTAAATTTATATTTTTGCTTCAATATTTCCCTTCTTAGAGGGTGTATAGAGATCTATGATCTATGATCATGATCAAAGTTGATCTATGATCAAGGTTGAGTCTCAGAGATAGTCTGAATTATATAGAACAGGATATATTTTTCTAGGTTTCAAATGAAGAAAAAACTTAAAGAAATTAACTGACATGCAAAAAGTTATATATGAAGTTAGCAGCTGACTTAAGACATGTAAACAGGGATTCCCCCCAAATTATAATGAATGATCAGATTATACACATGATTTTTTTAAAGGCATTAAAATATGTGGCAATTAATCATAGCAGCTCTATGTCTGCAAGGATTTGAACTCAGGACTGCCAGACAGGACATTAAATATACCTGGAGCCTTCTAAACCAAGATAACTAGAAATTCAAGTAATATTTTTAGCATACTGCTAATAAGTGCAGACAGATTGATGAAATGGTTTTGACTGGGAACATTCCAAGACTTACTTTACTTAGAGACTTAAAATTATACAGAAAGCCTTTATACTTGTGCAGGGATAAGGAACATATTTCAGGTATGTTTAATCAATAATTCAAGCCAGTAGTATATCCACTTTTATAATTTTATTCAAATTAAAATAGCCTCTTTAACTTCTTGGCTAATATCACTATAATTTGGGGAATCGTCAAAAGTTATTTCTCAATAACGTGTCCTTAAACTAATTCAAGTTCTTAAAACTCCACTGTGGAAATGAGTACTTTTGCTTTAAAATTCCATTTCTATTACAGTGGGATTATTCATTGTATGGGTGACCATGTTAACTTAGTAATAGAGAGAGCTGAAGAGGAAATTTAAATAGAAATTGAGAAGTCATGTATAAGGTTAGTGCTGAAAAAAAAATATGGAAGTGCAAACATCATGAAAATACAAGACAGGATTGAGCCTAAAATTATAAAACTATTGGATTAAATATATTATTATGCAATCAGTGCCATGTTTTCAGCAGCATCCAAGACTCATTTGTGGATGATCAAAGGCCTTTAGGTTGACTAAAGCAGACATTGATCACAATTTGCTGGCAGATTTAATGAAAATCTACTAGCTTATGGTCCCCCAGAGTCTTCTTAGAGGGTCACTTTAACTGAATATTTGATTTTTATCCTCTGAGACATTTGAATGAAGCATATTCAACCTAGTAAATTCATCAAATAGGATCTGATCATCACTCTATTCCAGAAACTTTTAAATAGACCTCATGGATTCTGTATTTCAGGTGATTCATGTATTCTATCTATGCTGGACCATGGATCACAGCAATAACGTCACTGTATTTATTCTCTTGGGACTTTCCAAAAACAAGAACATTGAAATCCTTTGTTTTGTATTATTTTTATTCTGCTACCTTGCTATTTGGATAGGAAACTTGCTTATAATGATTTCTATCATGTGCAGTCAGCTAATTGAGCAACCCATGTATTTCTTCCTTAATTACCTCTCCGTCTCCGACCTTTGTTACACATCCACTGTGACACCCAAGCTAATGACTGACTTATTGGCAGAAAGGAAGACCATTTCCTACAGTAACTGCATGACACAACTCTTTACCACACATTTATTTGGAGGCATCGAGATCTTCATTCTCACAGGGATGGCCTATGACCGCTATGTGGCCATCTGCAAACCCCTGCACTACACCATCATCATGAGCAGACAGAGATGTAATGCAATCATCGCAGCCTGCTGTACGGGGGCGTTTATACATTCCACCACTCAGTTCCTTCTCACCATCTTCCTCCCGTTCTGTGGCCCCAATGAGATAGATCACTACTTCTGTGATGTGTATCCTTTACTGAAGCTGGCCTGTTCTAATACACACGCCATAGGTCTCTTAGTCATTGCTAATTCAGGCCTAATTGCTTTGGTGACCTTTGCTGTGCTGATGCTGTCTTATTGTTTTATACTGTGCAGCATCAGGGCATATTCTGCACAGAGTCGCAGCAAAGCTCTTGCCACCTGTACTTCTCACCTCACAGTCGTGGTTCTATTTTTTGCACCTGCACTATTCATTTACCTTCGCCCAGCCACAACTTTCCCAGAAGACAAAGTGTTGGCTCTTTTCTACACCATCATTGCCCCCATGTTCAATCCTCTGATCTACACGCTGAGAAACACGGAGATGAAGAATGCCTTGAGAAGAGTGTGGTGTCATCATGCCCTCCTAGAAGGAAAGTAATTTTGCAGAAGCTTTTCTGATTCTCATGCTGTGGTTCTGAAGCCCATGACTGTGAATAAGATCCGCTCTTATCATCTGACCTCACTGCTGGAAGAGATAGATAAGTGGGCAAGCAGAAAGCACATCCCCTCTGTTTTAGGCTTCAACCTTACACCACATTAATCAATTGAGTACAATTATTATTCACATGCTCCTCCTCAGGATGTAGCCATTAAGAATTATGCTTACATGCTATGAGATAACCAGATGATATCTTAAAAGTAAAGGAATTATTTTATTCACTCTTTTTGCATTTTAAGGTGTGAAAAAAATGCCTGGCCTGTTTTAACTTTTTTTCAACACAAAAGCCAATAGGTAATATAATCTTTTAATTTTCAACTTGATACTCAGCTATAAATACAGAAAATCACACATATTGTTTATGTACAGTTCATTCATTACCACACATGGAGCAATATCCTGTAATTAGCAACCAGATTAAGAGTTAGAGATTATCAGTGCACCTAAAGTCTTCCACATTTTTCTTTAATCACTAACCTTCTAAAGGTGATTGCAATATAGTTTGTGGTTTGTATGATACAGATCATACTCTTAGTGTCTGCCCATTATGCTTGTGAGATTCATTCATGTTTTGTGAATTTTCTGAGTATTTTCATTGATCTATAGTATTTTATTGTAAGAGTATGTAACAACTGATTTATCTCTTCTGTTGCTATACATTTGAGTAGTTTCCCATTTAGGCCATTATGAGTAGCACTGCTTTCAACATTCTTGAACATTTATTTTGGTGAATTTAAATCTTCTATTGTTTCTTTAACATATTTTATATTGTAATTAAGATAAATTTTAAGATAGTGGTTGTATGCCTGTTAATATTCTTTCCTAATCCATTACTGACATAAAATAAAAAATTATATTAAATAAAAATTATTATCAATAGAAAAACACTAGGGTGAGTTGCAATAAATGGTTTAGAAATGTGAAACTTCTAGCACATCTAGGATCCATGCAATGTGGTATTTAATATGTTAATTAATGCAAATAAACCTGTCTGTTGTAGATATACAGTTTTTAGAAAAAAGAGAGCTCTTGGAAAGATAGTCCATATAACATAACTCAGAAAAAATTCTGAGAATAGAGCATTAAGTTATGTTTGTAAGATTAGCACAAGTGATCACAATTGAGAAATTGTAATACATAGGATATTTATTTACTAGAGCATATGAAGTATATGAAATTGTCATAATGTCATAAGCAAAACTAGGAAAATTCTTTGTATAAATATATTTTGATAGGTTTCAAATAGGGCAGTGGTTCTAGGTGAAGAAGGTATGCTCTACATACATGCTAACATTGGATTGCCATACATCAACATACATGTGCAGAAATACATAGGATAGAAAATACATCTTCAAGGGGCGTCTATCTCTGTCGTAATTGGAATAAACAGGCTTGAGAAGAAAACAAAATATGAAACAGAAAATATTTATTTTTTGTGCAAAGCATAAGATCACAAAACAAAAAAATATTGATAAAGGAGGAAGTTATGTTGAAAATAGCTGTAGCAGAACATGTCATACAACGATAGCTTTTATTGCAGTTCTCATATACAAATAAAATATGTTATTATATAAAAATAAAAAATAATATTAAAATCATGATATAGGGGTGTCTAGGTGGCTCAGTCAGTTAAGTATCTGTCTTTAGCTCAAGTCATGATCCTGGAGTCCTGGGATCAAGGCCCATATCATTCCCCCCACTTCCCCTGCCTGTCTTGTACTTTCTCTCACTCTCTCTCTCTCTAAAACATATAAATAAAATCTTTAAAGGAATAAATAAAAGCATGATATAGGAACAAGAATCTCAAAACTGTCCAAGGTGTTATAAGAAATAAAAAATGAATATTTTAATTAGAAACTTGATGGATAAAACAGAGTAGCTATATCTTAAGAAAGACTCAGAGAATGGAATTTTAGATATTAACAAATTACCAGAACACAGAATTAGAGAGAAGAGGTGATAGGAAAAATAGATATATTAAGAGACATTATGAGTGAAATAAGAGAAAGCAACATGTATCTATCAGACTCCAGGGTTGGATAATAGGGGAAAAACATTTAAAAACATAATTATTGGTAATTTTTAAGAACTAATGCAAATAATCTTTACAAAATATTCACAGGAAAGAAAAATACTCACTCTTAAGAAGAATCATAGAAAACACTATTCCCAGTCAATAATAATTTAAATCATAGTAAGAGTAGAAAACAGAAAAAAAATGGAATTGCATAATGAAAGCACTAAAAGAAAAATGTTACCCTTGACTTATGCATTTTTTTCAAGAAAAGTAAAATGAAGATTTTTCAGTACCATAAAACAACAGTGAAAAATAATCAAGAGTTGACTACAAACCTAGGCTTACTAAAAGAAGTTGTGAAGAATGTTTTCATTAAAAAGGAAGGAAGTCTGAGAAGGAAGATAGATTCGAGGAGGAATGGAAAATGAGGGAAGTTATAGACTTATTTGGAAAACTAGAAATTGTATTAAAAATGGCAATCTTGTCTAATATGTAAGAAAGCATAGAAGAGACCAAAGATCCTGCCCCACAAATCATGTGAGTTGGGAGAAAACTATCAGAAAGAAAGGGTTGTAAGTACCATGTATGGTTCAGCAAGAGGGTAAATGCTGTCAGATTCAGACACTTGTGAACATCAATGTACAGACAATGATATCTTATGGCTAAAGTAATAGGAAAGAGATAAACAGGTAGAAAGGTGGGTAGGGAGCTCCATAAACACCCAGATAACAAAAATGCAGAGAGGGAAGAAAAGGAGCCCAATCCAATTAAAAAGCAAGAAAAGAGGGAGAAAATAGAAAAATTGGGAAAATAGAAAAAAAAGAAGAAAATGGAAAGTCATAGAAAGAAGTTCAAAATTTTAGTAAAACAAAATCAATGCAATGAACTAAACTCTCCAGTAGGAAAACAAAGATTATCATAATGAATTTAAATATAGTATGGTGATTTACAAGAGATTATTGGGCATGAATATTGAAACTAAACTGAAAAGATGAAAAGGATACAGCAGGCAAATGCTTAGCACTTGACCCTCCTGACCCTCCAGAGGCAGACACATGCACCTTGGGCCTTGAACCTCCCAGTTCACAAGGCCCAACTATATCTGAGCACTCCTCACTTAAAATCTGCCAGGCTACATCCAAGAAAGTATGTTTGCTAGGCTCTTCTGTAAGAGGCTAACACACACCCCAAGCCTCACGCAGTCCAGCATTTAGCTGATTCTCTGCACTCAACCTATGCATAGCTTCCCGCCAGCCTGCACCGCCCTGCTTTCCGGGGTACTTACCACCTGCTGGGTGGTATTGGTACTTCCCAATGGCCATTCTTACCATGCCTATAACCTCACCTTTTCCACTGACATCTGAATCCCAACTTTGAGGAGGGTTCTCTTCTTCCAAGTTCATTCTTTGGGTATTCTTCCTCAGTCCTAAATTACTTTTAATCCCTTATTGAAGTATAATTGACATACAATAAACTGCACATATTTAAAATGTACAATCTGATTAAGTTGTGACAGTGAATCCATCACCACAATCAAGATAATGAGAGTATTCATCTCTCTGAAAAGTTTTCCCTGGCAAATAGTGATTTGCTTTGTGTCTTTATAGATTAGATTAGTTTGTAGTCTCCAGATTTTATATACAGTAAAATCACACATTATATATTGTATGTTCTAATTATTTTGAGACTAATCCATATTGTTGCACACATCAATTGTACATTCCCTTTTTAAAAGATTTTATTTATTTTTTATTTATTTTTAATATTTATTTATTTATTCATGAGAGACACAGAGAGAGAGAGGCAGAGACACAGGCAGAGGGAGAAGCCGGCTCCTCCCAGGGAGCCCACTTGATCCTGGATCCTGGGATCACGCCTTGAGCTGAAGGCTGACACTCAACCGCTGAGGCACCCAGGTATCCTGTGCATTCCCTTTTTATTGTTAAGTGGTATTCCACTCTTCAAATTCTACACTTCTGCTCTTCAGCATTTAGGTTGTTTCCACTTTTTGGCTATTACAAATAAAGCTGTTGTAGGCATTCATGCACAAGTTTATGTGTGAACCATATGCTTTCAGTTCTGTTAGGTAAATCCTTAGGTGTGGAATGGTTAGTCATATCTAGATGTAAGTTTCACATTTTAAGAAACCACCAAACCATCTTTTCAAAGTTACATACCCATGGGAAGTTTATGAGTTTTCCAATTTTTCTTCCACTCTTTGCATACCATTTTTCTTAATTTCAGCATTCTACAAGATGTGAACTGGTGTTTCATTGCACCTTTAATTTGCATTTCATAAATAACTAAGGACATTGAGCAGATTTTCATGCACTTACTTGACACGGTGACAATGGTGTGATGTCTTTTGGTGAAATGTCTTTTTAAAGTCTTTTGCCCATCTTAAAGATTTTCATCTAAGTTGTTGAATTTTTAGACATAGATTTGTTTATAGTATTCTCTGATTAGCCTTTTCAATATTTGCAAAATTGTAGTGATGTCAATCCTCTCATTCTTGAAACTGATAATTTGTGTCTTCTTTCCTTTGCTCCTGATCAATCTGCCAGAAGTTTATCAACTTTATTGAATTTCTCAAATAGATTTTTTGCTTTCAACTTTCCCTATTGCTTTTCTGTCTTGTTTTTCATGGATTTTAACTTTGATTTTTATTATTTCCTTCTTCTGACTCTGACTTAACTTGCTCTTCTTTTTCTAATTTTAAGCTGGACACTGAGGACTTTAAGTTGAAACCTTTCTTCTTTTCCAGTATAGATGTTTAGTGCAATTAATTTCCTTCCAAGTCCTGCATTTAGCAGGATCCCATAAACTCTGATATGTTTTGTTTTCGTTTTCACTCAAATAAAGCTATTTTAATTTCCCTTTTTATTTCTTCTTGACCCATGAGGTTACTTAGAAGTACATTATATAATTTTCAGATGTCTGGAGATTTCCTAGATTTCTTTCTAATATTTCTAATTTGACTCTTCTACAAAGAATATACTTTGAAAGACTAGAGTCCTTTTATTGAGACTTACTTGATGGCGCAGAAAATTATGTATCGTTATAAATATTCTGAGCATACCTGACAAGAATATGTATCCTGCTAGAATCAGATGAAGTATTTCAGAGATAATGATGTCAAGCCAGTCGATAGTTTTACTCAAGTTTACTATATCTTTGTTGATATTTTTGTCTACTTGTTCCATTAATTATTGACAAATGTGTTCTGAAATATTCAACTATATTGTGCATTTGCCTACTTTTCCTTAAGATTCTGTAAATTCTGTTTTATGAATTTTAGAGCCCTGTTATTAGGGTCATAAACATTTAGGGAGTTATGTCTTCTTGATTAGTTGACCCCTTTATCATATAACATGATTTTTTTTTTACCTATGGTGATATTTTTTACTCTTAAATGGTCTTTGATAATTGAAAAGCCTTTCCATCTTTCATTGGTGTTAGCATTATTTATCTTTTCCATCCTTTTGCCTCTAATCTATTATTTGTATCTTCATATATAAAGTATATCATTTTCTGTTTCCAGAGTATAGTTTGTGAGATTTGTTTATTTGTTTGTTTTTGTTTTTGTTTTGCTTTGTTTTGTTTGGCCTTTTAATTTTATTGCTTGGATCATTTCCATGTAATGTTATTATTGATAAGGTTTAGTGTAAGTCTATCATCTTGTAATACCATCTATTAGTTCTATTTGTAATCTTTTTGTCTTCTTGTGAATCAATTGAGCATTCTTTTAAAAAAAATATTTTATTTATTTGAGAGAGAGAGAGAGAGCAAGAGAGCAGCAGAGGGAGAGTAGGAAGCAGGCTCTCCACTGAGCAGGGAGCCTGATATGATGTGAGGCTCAATCCCAGGACTCCAGGATAATAACCCAAGATAAAGGCAAATGCTTAACTGACTGAGCCACCCAGGTGCCCCTCAAATGAACATTCTTATGATACCACTTTATGTATAGTATAATAGCTTTACAATAATATTCTTCCATTTATCTCCTTCTAATCTTTATGGAATGTTGTTATACATTTCACTTCTACAAAAGTCTTGAAAACTTGTTATTACAACAAAATTATTGTTGCTATTATTATTATTTTTTTAATAACAATAACTATTGTTATTATTTTGGAAATCAGCACTGTTATCTTGAGCAAGCTATTTAATCTCTGGAAGATTCCTTTTTCTTTCTTTCTTTTTTTGCTTTAGGAAATAGGGGCAATAATTGGCACAAAAATGATGTTTTTAAAGAATTAAACCAGGTAATGCACTTGAAATACTGTTTTTTTCACTTGAAATACTTAATACAGTGACTGACATATGATAATTTAAAAATTCGTATAAATATTTTGATTAGTCTGCTAAGTGAATTGCTCTGATCTAGATGGGATGCTAAAAAACATTGATATTTCTGAAGTCACATGAGTATGTATGTATATAGATTTTCTGTTCAAGAGCATCTCCTGGACACCTGAATTTCAGTGCATGTGATTCTGAGTCTATATACCTTGCAGCACTGCAACCACACAAAGGTAAGTGTCTGGTAGTAATTAGAATAGAGCTGTATATATTTTGTTGGTTCCTAACTTCATTATCTGCTCCAATATTTTTCAACAAATCTAAGAGTCCTTTTCCAACCTGCCAGTAGGAGTGAGAAATTTGTTTTAATTTTTAATTTATTTTGCTATTTTTTTTCTTTTTCACAATCTAACCCTTCATTGCATCAAGGACAGTTAATTATTATTGGGTGTGGCTTCTGGTCCAGGAGAATAGTGGGGTGACAGGTCAATGACTTGTTAACTAGCTGTTATGCATCTTACATTTCTTTGGTTAATGATTTTTGTTGGGACTCTGAATATCCCTCTCTCTGATTTCCTTGCACCTTATCCTCTCTAGAGATAGAGATTTCCTCCCAAACAAACCATTGTTCCCTTAGGGTTACCAAGTTTCCCTCCTGCTTTTCAGAGGAAGAAATTCTCTGGCAAAATTTCTTTAGGTACTCTGGAT
This sequence comes from Nyctereutes procyonoides, assembly GCF_905146905.1. Classification (NCBI taxonomy): domain Eukaryota; kingdom Metazoa; phylum Chordata; class Mammalia; order Carnivora; family Canidae; genus Nyctereutes; species Nyctereutes procyonoides. The sequence continues at coordinate 165,538 of NW_026575108.1, forward strand.
CTGAATAACAATAGTGGCCTCTAGAGGCAGAGTGCCCAGAGCTTGGCTAATGCAAAAGTGGAAAATAAATTTAAAGCCTGTTAATTCCTAGGAGGCTAAGGAATATAAACTTGGACAACTGATTAGTGTTTCTTGCTGAAGATATTTTGAGAAATACTTCTGGGAAAAACAATTTAACTTTTGAATTAAAAAATTCTTACTATCTCCTCTCATTTTATGTTTGGTTCCTGGAGAGAGAGTTTCCTGCAGGCATAGACCTGAAAGACCTGACTTCTAGGGCATATACATGCAGGATACTTTAGCAGATAACTCAAAATGCTCTTGTTTACTTCTGAATATGAGGAGGTGTCAGGGAATTATATCGGCATTTAAAATCCTAGATCACTTTCTTGTGAGGTGAGCACATATTTCTCTGTGAATCGGAATAGTTTTCGGTGGTATTTATATCTTCACCAGCTTTGGGAAACAGTAGGACTTCCATTCCTGGAAACTCAAGGAATACTAATAAGATATTTTTAAAGAATTTACTGAGATTTGTTTGAATCACTGCTTTCTAGTCTCACATTTTCAGATGTAAATACCAGTAAAAGGTTAGCTAGCTGCATAAGTAAAGGGGGCATATGTATGACCAAAACATTTTCCTGGGTACCTGAAAACTAACTTGAAGACCATCCACACTTGATGTTCAGGTAATTGTCCTTATAATCCTTGTTTTAGGCTCACTAGATCTATTTGACATTCCATTATTTTAAGGATTATACATTCTGATGTGGTATATCAAAATTTAGTAAGAGCAAAAAATGTGCAATACTTGGTTTTGTTGTGTATTACAAAGAGAATTTTTGTTTCTGAAAAACACACATAAAATCATAAAATTTTTAGTTTGCCAGTGACCTTCCAGCCTCCATTCTTTGAACAAATCCTCATCTTTCAAATCAGCTTTTCTAGATTCATCAGAATCAGGTAAAGTAAGTTTGTAGTAAGGCAGATGCTGATTATATCAATTGAAATGTATATATTTAGTGTTTACAGACCCTAGTTGACCTATGGAAGAATGCAGCATAACTCATTAGGGGGGACCATGACTCTTAAGCAATACTTTTTTTTTTTCACTTGAAATACTTAATAAGGTGATTGACACACAGTAATTTAAAAATTGACCTTTTATTTAATTTTGGTAACATGAAAAAATATTACTTATTTAAAATTAAGTGTTTAGAAACTCCTCCAGGTAACCAACGATTTCACCAGATCAGTTTTATTTTGCCACCAAAACATTATCTATTTGAAGTTTGTTCCAGTTGTCTTCCTAAGATCTCGGCTGCGGTTTTACTTTTATTTCAAGAAATTTGATTCAGAAGGTATATCTCTGGAGGACAATTTACTTTCAAATCCTTTCATTCAAAGACAGAGGAACATAAGGAAAATATATATGATTGTTACATATACTAAATTTTCCCTGGCAAGTTTGTTTCATAAACTCATCCTTAGGTGATGTTTCTAGATCACAGTTATAGAGGTTGAAGCTCAAGATTAGGAAGGTTCAATGTCTTGTACCAGTAAGAACTACTTGTATGAATGGAGAAATCCAAAATAGTCTTGTTTATTTTTGTTAAAATTTCATTATAAGTGGTAACAGAATGTAAAATATATAAATCTTTGGGATTAAGGTGTGGCAATTAAAAAAATAAGGTGTGGCAATTATTTAACTTCACGCTTGATGATGAGCTCCTCTGATCTGCTTAGATTTGGATGTCAGCTTCTAAATTAACCATAAATATCAAGATTTGAACCAAAAAGTAGCCACATTTTAGTTCAGATTATTTCACTTGATATTAAACATCTGAATACTGAAAGCCTTTAGGCTTTAAGGAATGTAATATATTTTCATAAATTAGTTATTATTTGCAGCTACAATTGTATATATATAAACTAGAAGAAAAACATTAAATTTGGGCAGCCTGGGTAGCTCAGCGCTTTAGCGCCGCCTTCAGCCCAGGGCGTGATCCTGGAGACTCAGGATCTAGTCCCATGTCAGGCTCCCTGCATGGAGGCTGCTTCTCCCTTTACCTGTGTCTCTGTCTCTTTTTCTCTCTCTCTTTCTGTGTCTCTCATGAATAAATAAATAAAATCTTAAAAAAAACACATTAAACTTTATGAAGGAGTTATAATTTGTACACAATTTTGAGGATAAGACCTGATATCTTCATGGTAAAAAAGGAGACTAGAATGTCTTCCATTTCTATTAGTGTTTTTTCTTTTTAAATTTACATTATTGTTTAATGGTTATGGAGTTTATCTTAAAACATTCTTTTACACTAAAACTTAAATAAAAGTTAAACATCTTTTCAAATTATTTTTCAAAATGTCACTGACAAAAAAAATCTACTTTTTGCTGTAATTTCAGCTCTTTTTGTCTTATAGCAAGATTGGCTTTTCAAGCTTAATATATAGTACCCATGTCACACCTACCTTTGTATTTCAAAGAATATTACTTGCAATCCTAATCACCCAACTCACAATGTAGACAAATGTGTCTTTGCTTTTTTTTTTTTTTAATGCAACTACATTCCTTGACTTATATCTAAAGTCAACTTATGCAGATGTTCTATATCATACTGGGGAAATGGAGCATTACCTAGAATGAAAAACTTATTATGAATAAAGAACACAATGGAAATTATGAGTAAAATAAATTTCCTGCATTAAATTAATTCCACTAATATCTAAATGTTATAAATAACAGTAGAAGGCCTTCTTTTTAGAAAATGTAATTTTAAATAATTATACTTTCAAAATTTAATCAGTTCATTTTTAGTATTACCAGTATAACAGAATATTTGAAAAAAATTAAAATCATAATAAAATCAGGGGTGCCTCAATGACTCAATTGGCTAAGCTTCTGCTTTCAACTCAGGTGTTGTTCTCAGGATCCTGGGATGAAGCCCCACTTCAGGCTCCCTGCTCTGCTGAGGAGTCTGCATTTCCCTCCCACTCTGCCTCTCCTCACCATTTGTGCTCTCTCTTGCTCTCACTTTCAAAAATAAATAAATAAATAAATAAAATCTTTAGAAAAAAAATCATAGCAAAATCAATTATGATTCTCAGGGGGAAAATATAATAATATTGATTTATGAGTTAGCTTCTATGATTGTTGAATCAACTTTATGCTTTGTTAGTAATTTTTATATGATTGTAATATTGTCAGTGTTTTCATCCAAATTGTTTTCTTTTCAGATACTCAATTATTTGTGCATAGCACACAACTTATGGAAAGTCAGAGGAACATCTCAGAATTCATTCTTTTGGGCCTTTCCTGTAACCAGAACATACAAATATTTTGTTTCATTTTCTTCTTATTTTGTTATGTTTCCATCTTGGTGGGAAATCTTCTAATTCTTGTCTCCATTCTATGCAGTGGCCTTTTTTACCAACCAATGTACTATTTTCTCAACCACTTATCCTTTATGGACATTTGCTACACCTCCTGTGTGATACCCAAACTGATTGGTGACCTACTACTGGTTAGAAAAACCATCTCTTATGATAACTGTATGTTACAGGTCTTTTCCTTGCACTTCTTGGGAATGATTGAAATCTTCATCCTTACAGTCATGGCCTTTGATCGCTATGCTGCCATCTGCAAACCTCTCCACTACATGATTATTATGAACAGGACAAGATGCAATCTCCTAGTCTTGGCTGCTTGGGTTGGTGGGGCTGTCCATTCTTTTTCTCAGTTTTCTATGATAATCTGTTTGCCCTTCTGTGGCCCCAATGAAATCAATCACTACTATTGTGATATCTTCCCTTTGCTGAAAGTTGCCTGTACTGATACCTATGTCACTGGTGTCCTTGTGGTTGCCAATTCAGGAATGGTTGCTTTAGTAACCTTTGTTCTCTTGTTTGGGTCTCATGTTGTTATACTATTCACTTTAAGAAATTACTCAGCTGAGGGAAGACGCAAAGCTCTCTCTACCTGTGAGTCTCATATCACAGTGGTCATCTTATTTTTTGGGCCTTCAATCTTTGCCTACCTCAGACCTCCTACCACTTTCCCCGAGGACAAAATATTTGCACTATTTTATACCATCATTGCTCCTATGTTCAATCCCTTAATCTATACTCTGAGAAATACAGAGATGAAAAAAGCCATGAGAAGGGTTTGGTATCAAAGGATATTTTCAGAAGACAAGCACAATTGATTTGTCCTACTCAATATGCTAATAAAAACTTTATGCAAGAGCAAAATTGGACTTGGAATCAGAGAGGTCTCTATTAGCTTTCAGATCATTGAAATCAAATCACTTTATGAATGACAGAGGTGATGAACTGAGGAATTATGAGTAAAGTGACTATTTTACTAGTGGAACTGAGATTGGGTAAGGGCATATGTATATTTAATATATGGCTAAAGGAATGGTGGTTATGTCATATACAGTAGGCAGTTTTGAAGCTGTGAGGCTGATTGTGAATTTTAACATTCATTTGCATGTGAAATTTAAACATAAAGATTTGATAACATTTTGGCATTCTGTAGAAATGAAGAAGATTAAAATGGTTTTCAGAAGTTAAAAAAGAATTTTTTTTGTTATTGAACTTTATTTCCTGCAGAATGTTTATCTAAATCTTATGTGAAATAAATTATGTGATGAAAAAAATCCACACAGATAATTTAGTTCTAAACCAAAGAAAAAGGGATGGTTATAATTGTCCTCTGGGACTGCAGCACCCACTCCTACCCCATCTCCTTGAATTATCATAGGCAGGGACAATGGAACAAGTGGCTATCTACATTTCTGTAATAGTGTTTATTACATCACAGATATTCAGAATGTGAAAAGAAAAGATGAGAAAATTAATAGATCATATCCCTTTCCAGTACAGCTCACTTAGTTGAGGGAACTCAAGGCTACATTTGGGAGAAACTGCACATATCAACTTGCCTTGATATGTAGACATGATAAATGAATTCCATTTCCATCCTAATGGACAAGGAATAAGGCCAATTGAACTCTTAAAAAATAAATTTTCCTTTAGCATAATTCTTGTATTCATTTTTTCCTCTTAAGATGAGGTATAGTCTGCTTGAGGACTCTCTTTCCCTCTCCCTCTGCCTCTCCCACTGGTGCTTTCTCCCTAAAATAAATAAAATTTTAAAAAACAATGAAGGGGAAGGGGGAAGGAAAGGGAGAGAAAATATAAGAAATGGAAATTGTAGCAAGTTTATGTGAAGAAGAATTATATAAATTACAATTTAGGCAAATTATTAATAAAAAAATTAATGTTGTCCTGGCTTACACCACATCACTAATATCAAGTAGTAAGAGAGTATAGCAATGTCTAAGGTTTTGAGAGAAAAAAAATAAGAATGATAAGTTTTACTCTTAGTCTTATTGTCTTTAATTTATACAAAAAATAAAAAGACACCTTCATATCAGCCTAATATTTACTACCCACATGTGCTCAAATATTTTACTTTACTGAAAAATTTCATACCACCATAAGTGATGAATTGGTATAAAAAACTTAAGGGAAAGTCAGAATACAAATAATTGGTATATTTTGTCTTCATCCTCAAGAGCCACCTTTAGTATCATTTAAGGAAAAGAATGAGCATCAAATCAGGAGTCCTTACACTTTTATTTGCATGGCAGTCTACCATTTTTTAATGACATGAGTCTGGTCAAATCAACAAACATCTATGCATCTTACACTCTTCATTTACAATATAAAACTGATAAGTAAAGTTATTAATGTCACTTAATTATAAAATGATAAATTGAAATGCATTTGAGATATTGATTATGGCTAAGATACATGGAGTAGTTATTGCTTAAGACATCAGTCACCTATAACAGAAGTCATATAACTATTTCCATATTTTTTCTAAATGCCTCTGTATTCATGATGTTTTTTTGTCTTGACCATCTTCTTGAAGAAAGTAACCCACAGAGAAGATAGCATGTTTTTAGAGAAACATAATTTTTTAAAAGATGTATTTATTTATTTATTCATGAGAGAGACACGGAGTGAGAGGCAGAACATAGGCAGAGGGAGAAGCAGGCTCCCCGCAGAGGGCCCAATGAGGGGCTCAATCCCAAATCCCGGGATCATGACCTGAGCAGAAGGCAGGCGCCCAACTGCTGAGCCACCCAGGTGTCCCGAGAAACACAATTTTTAACAAATTCTCCCAAAATATTACAATTGATGCTTAACTATACAATATAGGAATGCAAATGCATATTTAATTAACCTTTGGAGTTGCCCAGATTCAATCCAAACTTAACCTATACAATTGTGAATAAAGCCAGCTAGACTTTTTTCTAATATATCACAGCAGTATTTATGAGGAGCATAGTCATCTTTCAACAACTTTCCTCCTGCTGTGCTTTATGAGTTAATATTCATTTTTAAGTCATAACCTATTTATGTTACATTGACCTCTCAAATGCTACTCTAACTATTAAGACCTTTGTATTGAAATCAATTCCAAAGATGCCTTTAATTCCCATTTTGACCAATATTATGAGCAAGAAAAAAGGTGTTATTGATTAATTGTATTTCTCATCAATGTCAATATGCAGAATTTTTATGAAATGTTTGTATTGTATCACCAAAGACCCTGAAATTTTCCACTAAGGTATTTTCCATTAAGAATTTAATGCACACACAAAAAATACTATAATAATAAAATTAAGGAATAAGAAATTCATGATAAGAAGTCATAAAACACATATGATGTCCAAAAATGTAAAAAAAAAAAAAAAAAGCAAAGGCCAAAAATCATATTAAAATACTCCATGTACATTGAATGTAATTATTGCTGGAAGCAGAAGGAAATTGGTTTTATCTTGTCTTTATGCCTATTTCAACAGTTAGTGATACTATGATGACTGAAAAAGTGGTTTGAAAAAATGTGTATGTATATATAAATGATATATACTAATATATATACTGTCTAGCTATAGGGATACTATGTTTGATAAACTTTTTAAAATTGACATTTTCTAAAAAGCCAGTAAAGGAAGATGATTTGGATGTTTTCACTTTGGAGGATGATGAGTTCATAGGAGCAAATGGTCTTCGGTGGTGAGGAACTTAAACTAGAAAGATTCAAAGGTAGGGGCTGTAGAGCAGAGCCTGGAGATGACCACATGTTTGGGAAATCAGAAGCTCAGAGGGGATCCCATGGACGTCCTGAGCTGAAAATAGGAATAACTGTGAAAACAGGACCTAGACTAGAAAAGGCATCTTTAAGCAAAATGTCAGAATGTCTTGAATAGGGTTTTAGTGGAGTGACCTAGGTCAAAGGGTAGAAACTTTCAGATATGAAAAGAATCCTGTTCTGAGGATGCAACCACAATATGGAGACTACAGCTAATAATACGATTTTGTATCCTTCAAAGCTGCTGAGGGTAGATCATAAGCCTTCTACACCCCACACACAAATAGTGGTTAATTATGTGAGGTGATGGTAATAATGTATTATTAATAATTCCACAATGTATATGTATATAAAATCATCATATTGTACACTTTAAATATATATATATTTGTGAATGATTCCTCAATAAAGTTAAAAAAAAAAAAGAACAGATTTCCTTAGGAGGGTGGGGAAAAGACCAAACGAAATGAAATACCTAGACTTGCTTTCTTTTTTTTTTTTTTTGACTATTTTAATTTCTTTATTTATCAATAGTATCCAAAAAAGGGGGAGGGGGGAGAAAGAAAAGAATCAGGAGTTACAAAAACAAGTTAAATGCAATATGGAAGCCTACTAATACAAATACATTTCACAAACACATAGGCAACAGAAACATGTTCAAATTGCTTCTTGAAATTTGATTCTTTAAAGACAAGTGTAAAGGAAAGACATTCAGATTTGTCCACATGGGCTTACTAGCAGGTGGAGGAGCCCTGCTTTCCAAAACCAGTGATGGGAGTCCAGAGTCATGGCATGTGAGGTTTCCATGAACACTGAATCCTAACAGGCGCTATAATATGTTAGTAAAATCATATACACACTGAGAAAGCCCAAGGAAGCTTGCAGTCTAAGCCCTGTGCTTGTAGAGAGCTGGAGGAACTGAACCTGATTTAATCCTATTTGCTCCATGCAAAGCTCTATGCAAGACTCCCCAAATTAGGCTATTTAGCAGCTTTCCATGAATGGTCATCAGATTGTGTTTCTGTGGTGCAGACAATAGCGTCCCTGCTTACAGGAGAATGCAGATCGCTCTAGGGAAATCCATATTGCAGGGTAGGGTGGTCTTAGATGGCAACCACTGTCCTAAATGTAACTGGTGAGGAAACACTTCTTGCTTTAAACAAACTGGTATTCCCACCCTCTCTCTCTCAGGGTCCAAGGGCCGGCAAAACTCAGTCAAGGTGTGCTGCTGGGAGTTCTCCAAGGCAACCGGAGAGGGAGGTACATTTCAGAATGCACAAGTGGGGCTTGAAGAGAGCTTTTAAATGGAATGTATACAAAAGCTCAGAATTCTAAACAAAATGGAATATTCACCTTTCGAAGGAGAACAAGGAAACTTGTTTAGAAGGAATTCCACATTGAGCACAACTTTCTCAGAGTTACCTATGCAGTGCAATCTATGTAATTTCCCCCTCATGGTCTGTAATCTGCCTCCTGAAAATGAGATCTTGTGTCCAGTTTTTAATCTTAGTTGTTCCAAATGCATCTTAAACATGGTAAATAGTGGGGTTAATACTCAGAGTCCAAAAGACAGGAATGATGGACTTCTCCCCAGTCACAGTTTGAACACTCAATTTCCATTTTTCCCTCCTCTTAAAATGTGAAACCATCTTTTATCCTCATCTTGAAAGGGTAAAGCTATTTCTGTTTCCAAGAAAGTTAAAGATGGAGCACAGAAGTGAAGGCAAGGTTGGGAGTGGTTCTCTTTTCCATTCTCTTCCTGGACAGACTTTACCCGAGAGGGCTGTACATCGCAGCACAGCCCAGGCAGCCATCCAGACTGAGGTAAGATTTGGTCATCTTGGTTTTGGCCATCTGGCCCTTTTGATGTAACAGTAAGGTTTCATTTATCCTAAGAAGAAGGAAAATCATAGGAACCTGTACTCTTCTGGACCAATGATCAGAACCACAGAATTTATAATTTATCAAAGTGATAGGTTAATGCACTCCTACTTGCTCAATGAGGAAAACAGAGGCCCAGAAACAGGAAGAGACAGGGCCAAAGTCACTCTCCTAGTTAGTGGTGGATCAAAGAGCATATTAATAGGCACACATATCCGAGCTCTGCTTGGCTGCACTTGTCTCCATCCTTTGGAATACTGATTTGCATGAACTTATTAGAATAAATGGAAACAACAAATTAGCTTTTTGGACCTTAAAAGGTTTGTACGGAGACGGAGACGCTTTGTATTCCCCTGGCTTCTGTCTGAGGCACCCACTGGCAGACTGCTGATACAATGGAAGCCAGGGGGACAAAACTCTGGGCTGCATCTAATATGTTGGAAGGTGGGAGGAGTCTGGGTTATAGCGGTCCCTGCACCAGAAAGAACCCCAGACTCTCCTATCTCTGAAATGGTAGGACTACTGAAAAATAATTACAAAAGCTTAATTTCTAGTCAAGAAAATAAAATACTAAAAAAAACCAACAATAATATAATGATAATAATTGAAGAATGAAGTCAACTTGCCAAAAAACAATTTTACAGAAAAATAGCACCTTTGGTAAAAAGTATTTCAAAAATTTGGTTAGGTCTCTAAGGGACTCAAAGTATACAAGTATCTGCATCATTTGTGTGCACCCTCCCAGAAACTCCAAGTCTAAGGGACACCAGATAACTAGAAGGATATATCTAGAAGCAATGGTTGGGGCCATGAGAAGCACAGATGCTGGAGGTCTATTATGCTGATGGCAACAGGAAGGGCTGGACGCAGAATGTGTTCCTCTCCCCTGAGCTTCCCAAACCCCACCTCTGGGGCAGCCTGCAGAGTTCTCTCTGGCATTGCTTGCACTACCCGCAGCATGTTTATAGCTGTGGCAGACTGTGGTTCAGATCTGGGTCCGCTCCTCTCCTAACCCTGATGCAGTATCCTTACTTGTCTCCAGCCCCTGAGCACCATTTACAGTTGCTCTCAAAGCACTCCTAGAAATGAAGGCTATGGCCCTTCCCCTCCTAGCTGGCCGCCCCCATTTCCTTTATTGCAAAACAAATAGACAAAATAAAAACTCATTGCTATACAAACAAATACTGGTGATTTGGCGATTGTAGCAGACACTTGCATATATTGGACTCAGCGCTGAAGTGGAAGAGAAGGTGCCAGACTCTGGACACCTTCCCAGGTGCCTCCTCTTTAGATCTCTTTGGTGCTCATTTTCTTGGTCTTTTCAGCTGTTTCCTGGTGCTTCTGGAGCTCCTGGACATATCTGGTCATCTCCTCCTCTGTCTGGGTCTGGGTCCCCTTCTGATTCTTTCCATCACAGGTCATGGCTGTGCAGACCCAGTTTCCACAGGCACAGACGCAACGGTTACAGTCCACCTCGGTCTCTGCTCCGTCTGCATATGTCTCATCCTCCAAGGCACATTTCTTCTCTGGAGGATTGAAGGTCGGGTTGAGACACTTCAGAAACTCTTGGAAGCTGAGTTTCCAGTCGGCATTTTCATCAGACAGTTCAATGAGAGCATCAACACAGAGTCCTCTAAGCAGCTTGTTATTCTCCTGGTCTGCATAGGTAGTGATGTTGATGGCAGTCTCATTCTGCTCCACAAATTTCAGTAATTCACTGGAGTCCAAGCGAGAGTCACCATTATCAACGTTCTTAAAGTACTTGTCTAGGATTTCACTGTAGTTGCTGCCTTTGGAGAACCAGCCATCTGGAATAATCTCTGCTTCCAGCCACTGGATGATGCGACGCCGGAGCTCATCGCGGTTGGACTGATAGCAAACGACTGGGCTGGCAGATGGACTCACGGATTTCTTCTCTTTGCAGTGTCCATCATAATCGACCTGGATTTTGGATCCAGTGAGGCAGGCGTCTCGATGCAGCTCACAGTGGTTGAGGTAGGTCTTGCCGTTGCTGCCGCACACAGGCCTCTTGTGAGGTTTGCATTGCTCAATGCAGAGGCAGGTGGGCTCTCCCTTCTCCGTGACTGCACATTCCCGGCCGGCTCCACAAAACACATTGGCACAGATCTTGGATTTGCTCCTTAGTTCTTCCTCGGCGTGGACCCAGGCGACCGCCACCAGCGCCAGCGCGAGCCAACGTGTCCACATCGTGGTCCCGTCCCGGGGTCTCCGGAGGGCGCGGGCCAGGGCGGCTGCGGCGAGCTCGGGGGGAAGCTGGCAGCTCCGCGGCGCGGCAGCCTCCGAGGAAAGCCGACCTGCCCCTAGACTTGCTTTTAAGTTAATTCTTTGAAGGCAAATCCAATATCACATTCTACCCTGGGCAGCTACAGTGCCTTGGATATGTCTTGCCATGTATTTTCCCCATATTTAATTAATGATACAGAACACACAAAGAAGGGCAGCCTGGGTGGGTCAGCAGTTTAGTGTCACTTTCAGTCCAGGGCAAGATGCTGGAGACCTGGGATCGAGTCCCAAGTCAGGCTCCCTGTGTGGAGCCTGCTTCTCCCTCTGCCTGTGTCTCTGCCTCTCTCTCTCTCTCTCTCCTCTATGAATAAATAAATAAAATCTAAAAAAGAAAAAAAAAAGAAATGTGTGTGTGTGAATGTGTGTGTGTGAGGGAGAGAGAGAGAGAGAGAGAGAGAGAGAGAGAGAGAGAGATGGGGGCCAGGGTTGGGGGAGTGAACTGAGAAGGAAATATCACTCTAATCTCCATATGAATAAAAAATTAGAATACCGCTATCATCTCTAGAGTCAACCACCCTGTCCTCACTCCTCCCCTTCCCCAGAACTAGCTATTCTTTTAACATTTACCTGCAATCTCCTCCTTGCCTAGTGATCTTAGTTAAGCCAAGCACTTATCTTAGCTGTTACAGAGTTTTCTCCTGAGTAAAATAAGAACACAATGGGTTCTTGTGGAGATTAAGCAGGAGTACTTAGTGTATGACACACAACAAACTCTCAGTATGCATTTGCATGATTTATTCTGCTCACACAACAAGCGCATTGGAAGTCAGCTCAAACTTTACATGCAGGTATAAGAATTTTGGGAAAAATTAAAATTTTTCAAATGCAAATTTTGTTCAAACACAAGTTTTCTTTTTCAAATTACTTTTTAAAAATCTTCTAAACCAGGGATGCCTGGGTGGTCTAGCCAGCTAACCATCCAACTCTAGATTACAACTCAGCTCCTGATCTCAGGTTCATGGGATGGAACCCTTCATCAGGCTCTACACTCAGTGGGGAGTCTGCTTGAGGATTCTCTCCTTCTCCCTCTGCTCTTCCTCCTGCTCATGCTCTCTCTTCTCTCTCTAAAAATAAATAAATTTTTTTCTAAACTAAATGTAATATGAAATAATACTATGATTTATTCATTTATAATTTTTCTAGAAATTATAACTGAAAAATTAAAAAAAGAGAAAATAATTCTCTTAGAAAATACAATAAAGACACTTTTTGAGGCAAGATGAAGACCTTTGGCCACCAAAAGGGCCAGGGTTGTCCTACACTCCTGTCAGTTTATAGCGATTACAGAAAGGATAAGGCCCTTAAAGAAAAAAGTTCCTCAAATTTGTTTTCACTACAAGATTCCTTAAGTGCAGGGGAATTCAGTCATTGGGGCCCAGAGGAATTTCTGATGATAAATTCCTAAATCACACGCAATGTTAATTGTGGCTTGCACGCTGTTTATAATCCAGATCCTATTTTAGGGGCACTTGGTCTAATAACTTAGATCTAAAGGAAATCTGCCTGGTGAACTTATATTTGGAAAAGTAAATCCAAACTACTTGGAAAGAACAGTCCATGCTATAGAATAAAAGAAATGTAGTTTTAGAATGTATTTTCTATTAAGAATTAATTAACCCCATGAGCTTGGACATCTCTAGAAATAATTTTAATGATGAAAATACAGATTGTGATTTGATCTCTTTGGATATAAAAATTATTCCACTTCACTTCAAACTGTCACCCTAAAGGTATGACTTCTCATTGTTTGTGTGAATATTGGTTAAGTGGTGTCAGTTGTCTCTAAAATAATACAAGCTTTTTTTTCTGCGATTGGCTGAGTTATGCTCAGTGAAATGTGAATTCAAGAAGCTGAAATGAAATGCTCTGAACAGTAGGTGAGTGACCAGAATTTCAGTGAAGAGAGAGAGGACACTGGAAGGAAGAAGCAGGAATGAATCCACAACAAAGTAGAAGGACAATGTATGGTAAATTATTTCTCCTCCCTTCCCATTACCCTGCTTGATTCTGTGATATACACTAAATGTATTTTTGCCTCCATTGTATCTCTAACAGACTGACTCCCAGTTCAAGTTACATACAGGCATCTTCTCTGATTTTTATAGATTAGTTTGTTTTGAGGTTGGGGCAGTGATAAATTCAGAGAGCTGACCATTTGCCTGGTGGCTCAGTTGGTTAAGCATCTCCCTTTGACTTGGGTCATGATCCCAGTGTCCGGGGATTGAATCCTGTCTGGCTCCCTGCTCAGCTTCTCCCTCTCCCTCTGCTTGCCATTCTCCTTGCTTGTGTACTCTATCAAATAAATTAATAAATCTTAAAAACAAAACAAAACAGATGCCCATTGAGAGTGTCATATGACATTCTAAAGAGATAGGCACACAGTCAACAGGAAATGATGCTTAGGTGGATAGCAAATCTCAAACAAAAAAACACTTTTAGGACTTTTGGGGTGAGTTAACAAAGTATTGATTAAGCAAAAAGTGATTCAGGTTACCAAGAAAGCGATAAAGCCAAAATTCAAAGGACAAACTCCCTGCAGTAACCACTATCATGATTACTGATCCCTCCCTCCTCCTTCAGAAAAAAAGAAAAAAAAAATGCCCCAAGAATTAATTTAACTGAAGACCCTACTCACATTACCAAAAAATTCAAATGAAAGTATCTCAAAACTTGAATCTCTGTTTACCTTATCTCTGTTTATTTTGTTGCCTTCCCTGTTTTCTGGGAATCAATTTCAAGACAATAATTTCCATTATGGAGTATTTTATTTATAAACCATTTGAAATCATTGATGTTATTTTTTTAATCATTTACAAACATTTACTATTAGTTAAATAAATGGTGGCCTATATTTAACAAGAGGTAGAACAAAGATAAAGTAATTAGAAATAGTTATCAAGTCCCTACCATGTACTGGGTGACTTACACATTTTATCCAATGAATTCTCACAGCATTGTCAGCAGGTAGATGTACTCACCAGCGATATATTTATCCACTCCCAATATGGTGATCTGAGAAAAAAACAGTACATGCCAAAGATCATACAGATCAGAGAGACATGGCTAGAATTTAAATTTGTGCAACCATTTCTTAATATTTCAAGGCAGAATGTAAGACAGTCTCTCTGTCCCTCAGGAATTTAGGATCACAAAAATTAAGAATGTATAGGGTTTATTTTGGCATAGATTAAAAATGGTCAGTTGGGCACTCTTAAGTAATGATAGTATCAAATATCTATTGAGTACACACTAAGTATCAGTAACTATGGTAAGTACATAACATTTTGGTAAGTGTGTTGCTAAGTGAGACATGTTGTTTCAGATCTTGACTCTACTAATTAGGTCAATGGTCTTGAACTAATTACTTAATTTCTCCATGGCTTGGTTTCCTTCTTTATAAAATGAGCTTATTAATAATATTTACTTAGAATTATTGTGAAGATTTAAAAGTTTTTGCTAGGCACGTGGGAACATTCAAACTGTAAGCTAACATAAAAATTATTAGACCTACTAATAGTGTAGTAAAGTAATGGAATGAGGCCATATATTCCTTTACAGCAAAGCCATAATATAAACCCAACCAGGTTCACCCCATTATGTTCAAGGTTTTTCAGAACTTTAACAATAGCAGAGAGCCCAAAGGTTGTGCAAGATCTTAACTGAAACATATAAATTATCAAGACTAGATTTATCCTTTTTTTTTAAGATAGGGACCCTAGAACCAGTGAATGCAAGTTCCTAAACTGAATGAAGAGCTATAGCAGAGAAGAAATTATAATCTTTTTTCTAACCACTGTTCTTACAAAGGGACAATTTGTGGCTGTAATAGCACTGTTCATGTCTGAGAACATGACAAGCTTCAGTGGTTTTTTATTCATTTATGTGAGCATAACTTTCTCACTCTTTATAAGTATACTACATATGCAGGAAAGAGGAACCAATTGAGTTTGTAGTTTTGTTTGAGTATTTTTGTATTTTATAGACTAAGGGAGTTTGGCTTAATTTGTTATCTCATTTTGTCATCTGCATATCAAAATTAGAATGGCTGAAATGGTTTAAGGACCATGATTTTGGAGGTTATCTGGTTTTGCGTGAAATAATTAGGTAATAAGAGAAAAGGAGTTTTTAACCTTAAATTTATTTTGTCACTCTGATACCATGTCTTTTATGTATGAACTCAGACTCTAGATTCAGAGAACTCTGGTTTCAAATTATATTTTGCTAAATACTAGTTAGGTGTTCTATGTATATTTTATCAGGAAAGCTTCAACTAATTTTCATTTCTGTAAGGTATTATTACCCTTGCATGTGCATCAAACTGGGCTTAATACCATATTCATTTAGATAGTATTTTTTCAGAAGTACTCACAACTATTTTTAAATTTGAGACTCATAACTCGGATTTATTTAGGCAACAAATAACTTGTCTATATTTTAGACAAAAGTGTTGAGGGAAATGAAGTTCAGAGTTCACACTTAAAATTGATGACTAGTCAAAGGTAGAAATTAGAAATCCTCTTGCACTCTGAAATTGAGAAGCTAGAGGAGTGCCTGGGTGGCTCAGTAGGTAAGCATCCAACTCTTGATTTTGACTCAGATAATGATCTCAGGGTCCTGAGATTGAGCCCCAGGAGACTGCTTGAGGATTCTGTCCTTCTTTCTTTGTCCCTCCACCTTACTGTGCTCTCTCTCTCTCTAAAATAAGTAAACAAATCTTTAAAAAATTAAATAGGGTAAAGTTTAGAAGCTAGAAATATAGACAGTAGTCTATACTTGGTGAACCACACAAGTTTGGAGACACTGAAATGAAAAAAATAGGGAAATTAAACATCTGTGGACTTGAGAATGGAGAAAATTGGAAATCAAGCCCCATATTTAGCAGTATTGTTTTTTTAGGCGGTTAGACCACACATTTATTTAGTTGGAAAATTAATTTGGTATCAAAAGAAGACAGAATGACTGGTTCTACCTGCATACTCTAACAACTAGCTTCTACTGAGGATTAATCTCATGTATGAAGCAAAATTTTCTTGTTTAATTTTGGAGGAGAGAAAGAAGAAAAACAATTCAGGTGGTTGTTTATTTCACCGTATATGATTAGAAATGGTTTCATTTATGTCCATCCAAATGAACAAGCAATTACTTTAAGAATTGGCCAAGCCAGTATTTTAAGTATTATTTCTAAAAGACTGTATATTTACTTATAGGTAAGAAGAAATTTACATAGTGTCATTGGAAGCATGAAACCTAACTTTTTTAATCATCCTTTCTAAGCTAATTCTAAATCTTAAAATTATACCAATGAAATACATTCACTTGTTTTAAGGCCCCATTGCAAAGGAATATTGTATTTGGTGGGTTCTTAATCTCTAAAAGAGAGTGATGAGGGGAGGATTTCATAATTAATTGATGAGAAATTATAACTACAAGATTAAGTCAGAAGACATATCACAAATTTTAAAGAAAGATGGTAAGTATTGGTGATGCATTTTGAGGTCAAAATTCATAGAAAAAAAATAATTCAGTCATGTGGTTATCAGTTCTGTTATTTTTTCATTAGCCCTGAGGCTCAAACTAAGTTAGCAGAAGCTATAGGTCAACCACAACTAAACTACTCTTTTCACATATCAAATCCTGTAGGTTTAATATAATTGTTAAATGATGAAGAGATTGAAGCTATCCTTATTCATTCTATTTTCTATATACTTTTTTTAGCTTTTTAAACAATTTTATATTTTTTTCAGTAATCTGTATGCCCAACGTGAGGCTCAAATTCACAATCCCCAAACCAAGATTTACATGCACCGAGTAAGGCAGCCAAGTGCCCTGTATTATCTGTATACATTTAATTAAAATCCCTTCTATTTGGAACTAGGATATTTGGTTAGTGCAGATCTCAAAGTTACCTTCCTGCTCAAAATAATTTTATAATATTAAAATTTCATTTTCTACATGGGAGTCATACTTTCTGAGCGTCAATATTGGCAACTTTACTGATTTGGTAACACTAACACTAAGGATTGGCAGAATTAATATTGTGAAAATGTCAATGTTACCCAGGGCAATTTACACGTATAATGCAATCCCTATCAAAATACCATGGACTTTCTTCAGAGACTTAGAACAAATTATTTTAAGATTTGTGTGGAATCAGAAAAGACCCCAAACAGCCAGGGGAATTTTAAAAAAAGAAAACCATATCTGGGGGCATCACAATGCCAGATTTCAGGTTGTACTACAAAGCTGTGTTCATCAAGACAGTGTGGTACTGGCACAAAAACAGACATATAGATCAATGGAACAGAACAGAGAACCCAGAAGTGGACCCTGAACTTTATGCTCAACTAATATACGATAAAGGAGGAAAGACGATCCACTAGAAGAAAGACAGTCTCTTCAATAAATGGTGCTGGGAAAATTGGACATCCACATGCAGAAGAATGAAACTGGACCACTCTCTTGCACCATACACAAAGATAAACTCAAAATAGATGAAAGATCTAAATGTGAGACAAGATTCCATCAAAATCCCAGAGAAGAACTCAGGCAACACCCTTTTTGAACTTGGCCACAGTAACCGGAGAAGGACAAACAGTGTATGTTCTCATTCATTTGGGGAATATGAATAATAGCGAAAGGGAATATAAGGGAAGGGAGAAGAAATGTGTGAGAAATATCAGAAAGGGAGACAGAACATAAAGACTTCTAACTCTGGGAAATGAACTAGGGGTGGTGGAGGGGGAGGAGGGTGGGGGGTGGGGGTGAATGGGTGACGGGCACTGAGGGGTACACCTGACGGGATGAGCACTGGGTGTTATTCTGTATGTTGGTAAATTGAACACAAATAAAAATTAATTTAAAAAAAAATCAGCAATTAATACTCCAATGTTAATAAAGCAAGGGTCATTTCTTGATTTGTTTGAGTTTCTCAACCACTCTGTGGTAAAGTTCTGTCAGATTTTCTTATTTTACAAATGAGATGATTTAAATTTTAAAAAATTGATTTGTATCCAAATTCACACACTGGTATTATTAGTATTGGAACCTGGGTCCCAACTGTTTGTCTTCATATAAACCTTTTCCCATATGTTTTTTCTTTGAATTATGCAGCATCAAGAGTCTTTAAGGGTTTGGCAAAAGGCATGCATTGAACAAATATTGAAAAGAAAGTCATACTATTATTCAAAGCACTGTGAAGAAATTGACTTGCAAATTATGATACACTGAGTTAAGAACAAAACCACAAAGGTAAAATTGCCTTCTGCTCTTCTTCCTTTTGGATTTAACTATTGCTTTATTCTGTGGTTTGTTTAAATATATGATTTGTATTGATGTGCCTATAAAAATAAACTTTCCATATAAAACATCATCATTTTACTGTCACAAATCACTAAGAAAAAGATAAACAAGCAATTGAAAAATTATTCAAACCAACTCCGGGGTCTCCTATAGAGATTTTTTTTTTATCTTCTACTTTGTAAATATATATGTTTCATATAAATCTTTAGTTTTATTTTCTATCTAAGTATGTAACTATTTTGAAGAATAGATTCCACTAGTGAGCACTGTCAAGCTTTCCATTTGCCTCTATATCATTTAACAACTTTAATAACTTATTCTTGCATCTTTAACAAATTTGAGTTTGTAAGAACCCAGAGAAATATCCCTTTCAAGGACTTTGTTGTATATTCCTTTAGAATTGGAAAATGTTTGGCAGTCAATAGTAATTTTTAGACTTTTAAAAAATTTACTGATTGAATTCGCTCATTTTTATTAATGTTAAGATCAAACAAAATGTCCTGAAAGATTGACTTATAGAAATTTCATGAGACTAATCAGAAAAAAAAATCATTAAATATCAGATTTTATTTTCTAAAGTTCTGTGATCATATCCATTAAATATGGTTTCAGGTTACCAGTTTCATCATCCATATTCTCCATGTGCATGTCTGACATTGACTTGTACATTATGTCTTTTCAGGGGACTGTTACACATTTTTATTGCAGTGGATCATGGAAAATAGGAACAACATCACTGTGTTTATTCTCTTGGGACTGTCTCAAAACAAGAACATTGAAATCCTCTGCTTTGTATTAGTTTTATTTTGCTACCTTGCTATTTGGGTGGGAAATTTGCTTATAATGATTTCTATCATGTGCAGTCATCTAATTGAGCAACCCATGTATTTCTTCCTTAATTACCTCTCACTCTCTGACCTTTGCTACACGTCAACAGTGACACCTAAACTAATGACTGATTTACTGGCAGAAAGGAAGACCATTTCCTACAGTAACTGCATGACACAGCTTTTTATCCTGCACTTTCTTGGCGGTGTTGAGATCTTTATCCTCACAGGGATGGCCTACGACCGCTACGTGGCCATCTGCAAACCCTTGCACTACACCATCATCATGAGCAGACAGAGATGCAATGCAATCATCACAGCCTGTTGTACGGGGGCGTTTATACACTCTGCCAGTCAGTTCCTTCTCACCATCTTCCTCCCGTTCTGTGGCCCCAATGAGATAGATCACTACTTCTGTGATGTGTATCCTTTACTGAAGCTGGCCTTCACTGACACACGTAGAATTGGTCTCTTGGTAATTGTTAATTCAGGTCTGATCGCTCTGCTGACTTTTGTGATTTTGATGGTGTCCTATTTTCTGATATTATACACCATCATGGCCTACCCTGCAGAGAGCCGCACCAAAGCTCTTTCCACTTGCGGTTCCCATATCACAGTTGTGGTTCTGTTCTTTGTGCCAGTTCTCTTCATTTACATTCGCCCAGCCACAACTTTTCCAGAAGACAAAGTGTTTGCTCTTTTCTACACCATCATTGCTCCTATGTTCAATCCTCTGATCTACACACTGAGAAACATGGAGATGAAGAATGCCTTGAGGAAAGTGTGGTGTCATCGTTTATTTTTGGAAGGGAGGGAACTCATATTAAAAGCATTCCAGAATTTCACTTTAGGATTCCACCCTGAGCCCTAAGTTAATAAGAAATGATATATACAAGGAATGTACAGTGATTGCAAAAAGCTAGCTAGCCCCAGATTGGAGCTCAGAATCCTTAGCATTTTCTTAGAGTCCCTTCTGATTGGACAATTGTATTATTTTTAAAAAATGTTTTTATTTCATTTTTAATGGAAATATTATTGACATACTGTCGCGGCCGGCGCGAGAAGGTCCGGATTCAGGAACCGAGGGCAAGGGGATGAGAAAGAAACAAGAGACTAAAAGTTCATGGGATAGGAGGTTCCATGCAGCTGATGGCTGCAATGGACAAGCTTTATTTTTGCATGTAGAGTTTATATAGCCTCTGTAAGCAGGCGGCTTATTTCTTTAAGGAGAAGTACATCTCGCGCACAAACATACATTGTTTTTAAAACTAACACCTGTTATTTGTTTAAGCAATAGAGCAGGAATGCCACATTTAGACTAAACAGTGAGGTTTGTTTATTAAGTAATGTCTGCCAAGGCGGTCATGTGTCAGGCCACCTTCTTGCTTACTTTATGGGAACTTGTCTCGATAACATTTTAAAGGAGAAGCAAATATGTACATTTACTTCCATAAGGGGGAAGAGCTAGGTGCAGTCCCAGCAGGTTGGCCAGGTATGACAAGGAGCCTTTGCTCAACCCAGAACCCTGCCTCGCACCGCAGGACTGCGGGTTGGCTAGGGACAACAAGGAGCTTTGGCTCAACTTGGAACCTTGCCTCGCACTGCGGGACCGCTCCCAACATCTCCCCCTATATTTTTCAAATGCAAAAAGTGAAGTTGTGCCTTAGAGGAGTTTAATTGATTATTGAATTTTTTGCAAGAGCAGGCAAACATTACATACATCAGAATTAATCCGATTATTAATGCCAAAAATATCCAAAAGGAATATTTCAGTGAATTGAAGGGATTAAAGCCATTTAACTGATTTAAGATCTCACCGGCTAAATCGCCGGGGTCTTCATAATGCAACATACTTTGACTAATGACGTCTATTTCTTGTTGTAATTTTAAGAGATCCAGACTAATATTAGCATGATTCCAAACCCCTTGTAAATGCATACGTACATTTTCCCATGATCCATTAAAAGGCAGTGGGGTAACACAAATATGTTTATAAGCGTCATGGCAAGTCAATTGGGTTATAGTTTTTAATACAACAAATTGATCACCAAGATATAAAACGGCTTCTTTTAAAGCTTCAATCTGCGCTTCAATTTTTTCATCAATTCTCTTTTGAGCATCAAGAGCAATAGTTACATTTCTAGCAAGTTCATTTACATGTTCAGCGGTCTGAGCATTTTCATGCAAAGATACAACAGATACAGTAGCAGAAGCAATAAGAGCAATAGTAGCCACTATCCCTGCAATTAAAAGTCCAAGAAATCTTCGAGTTCTTCTTAGCTTCTTCACCAATTCTTGAGCTAACTGCATACCAAAGTTCGCGTACCAAGGTCCTCTCACATCAACAGGGATCATCCAATATGGAGGTTGTTGCACCAGGAATAACTTTGTGTTGAAATCAATCTTCTTATCAAACTTGTGGCTTGTGAGGTTAATTTCCTCATTTGCCTCCATGATGGCAGATTCGTCTTACGAGTCTTCTTCCTCCGAGGAGGGCATAAGTTCAGCCGACTCATCTTCCTTCTCAGTTTTGATATCTCTAACAAATTTGGCTGGAACCCAGCGCGGCGCTTTCTTATCCTGTGGGAAGATACAAGCATATCCTCGACCCTGTCTAAGCAAGGGGTCAGGCCTTTCCACTGTCCTGTCATAGGATCCTTCCACTTTGCCATAAGGGGTGGATCAGTATTTTTTCCCCAATGTTTTTCTGATGGTGTATATCCATCATCATGCACAATCAAAAAATTTAAAATGAATATTGCTAAGTCTAGGTGCATGTGGGGGGAATATTTCATTTTTCCTGCCATAATCTCCCCCTTTTTTAGTTTTTGTAAGGTATTTTTAAGTGTAAGATGAGCTCTTTCAATAATAGCTTGACCTGTAGAGTTGTAAGGGATGCCTGTGGTATGCTGGATGTGAAATGTCTCACAAAAGGTTTTAAAAGCTTGGGATATATAAGCACTCCCATTATCAGTCTTTAATCGTTTAGGCATTCCCATGTAAGCAAAAGCGTGAAAAAGATGATTTTGAACATCAGTAAAACTTTCACCAGAATGAGCGGAAGCTACGATCATGCCAGAATAGGTATCAATAGAAACATGCACAAATTGTAATTTATTAAAAGATGAATAATGTGTTACATCCATTTGCCATTAGGTTTTAAGATTATTAAGTTAACATTTTCTGTCAAATCTCTTTGTTGGAGCTGTGCAGAGGAAATTTTATTTGCTACTAAAGCCAAGGCATCCTCTGCTTCTGGAGTAAGCTGTCTCAAAGATGAAGGGGAGGAGTCCCCTTTTAAAATAGAAAAAAGGGGCTGTAACTGAGAAGTGGTGAGAGACAGCGAAGGGCGGAGCCAATTTATATCACCTAATAATTTTTGGAAGTCATTTAAAGTTTTTAATTGCGAGGTTCTAACTGCGATTTTCTGTGGCCTAATACTCTGTTTACTAATAAGATATCCTAAATACTCAAAGGGAGCTTCTCTCTGTACCTTCTCAGGAGCTATTTGAAGTCCAGCAGAGCTAAGACATTGGGAAAGAACCCGAAAGGCGTTAGCCAGGTGTTCACTGGTCTCTGCTGCCAGTAATAGGTCATCCATATAATGGAATACAATATACCTCAGGGAATCGTTTCCTGAAAGGGGATTCCCGTTAGAAACAGTTTTTGAACTACATTCATTAGCCCAATGATATCCTCTGTGGCATCTAGGGCAAAGGTTTTGGGGTTTTTTTGTAGTTTGAGAAGTTTTTTTTTTGAGGGTATTGATTTTTAAAATGCCCCAATTGGCCACATAAGAAGCATTTTTTATTTATTTTCATGTTTGGGTTTTTATTTTGTTTTAGTATCTGAGCATGCGATTTTGCAGGAGAGATGCCTTTAAAAGCAGCAGCCAAGGTGACTCCCTGCAAATACGAGGGCCCTATATCTGCGCAAAGGCACACATAATCTTCAAGAGTTCCCTGGTTCCTCCAAGGTCTTATGGCTGCTTGACAGGTGGCATTAGCATTCTCAAAGGCCAATTGTTTAACTATTAAAGTGCCAGCTTCCGCATCCGTGACTATTCTACTGACTGCACTTAACAATCTGGCCACAAAATCAGAATAATTTTCCTCAGAACCTTGCCTGATTTTTGACAGTTCCTGTGACCTTGTATTTGTGGCAGGTAGCTTTTTCCATGCCGACAGAGAACAACTATTAATTTGGGTATAAGCTACTTCAGGAAAATTCAATTGCAAGCCTACGTCATAATACGGACCAGAACCAGTTAACATGTTGTAATCAACAGGAATGTTAGTTCTCCTATTGTAGCTGGCCTGTTTTTCGGCATTTTCAGAGATAAAGGTGGGGGAGGAGGTTTAGCATGACTTAAAACAAAAATCTCCTCCCTTCTATCTTTAAGGTAGGGACCATCAAACGGATTCTCTTTTTCATCATCTATTCTAAGGGATAGTTTATGTAAAGGGGGAGTATGGATTTTTTTATTTTTTAAGCTCCCCCCCCCATCGAGGGTGGTGACTCTTTTTCACTTTTAGAATTCAAGGAGATAATCTCAATAGAGTCTGTAGGATCCAGAACCTCCTTTATACAATTCCATGTAGTCCATATATCAGGAGGCAGTTGTTCCCCTCTTATTTTTAATTCATTTTTTAGAGTCTGTCCAACTCTCTGCCAATCCGAAAGAACCACCAAGCCCTGATCAGGAAACCAGGGGCATATTATTCCAACTGTATCAAAGAACTTATCCAAAGAGTTATGAGAAACCTTAAACCCCTTTTCCCTTAAAAGAGCCTGTAGAACTTTTAAAAAATACCCATGTTCTACAGATTGCCTTTGTTCAATGATTATTTTACTCCTATCGTTCACGGAGCCGCCGTGATCCCCTTACCTGTACCGTAAACACTTCTTCTTTCACTCTGTCTCGAGTCCCTGTTCGGGCGCCACTTGTCGCGGCCGGCGCGAGAAGGTCCGGATTCAGGAACCGAGGGCAAGGGGATGAGAAAGAAACAAGAGACTAAAAGTTCATGGGATAGGAGGTTCCATGCAGCTGATGGCCACAATGGACAAGCTTTATTTTTGCATGTAGAGTTTATATAGCGTCCGTAAGCAGGCGGCTTATTTCTTTAAGGAGAAGTACATCTCGCGCACAAACATACATTGTTTTTAAGACTGACACCTGTTATTTGTTTAAGCAATAGAGCAGGAAGGCCACATATAGACTAAACAGTGAAGTTTGTTTATTAAGTAATGTCTGCCAAGGTGGTCATGTGTCAGGCCACCTTCTTGCTTACTTTATGGGAACTTGTCTCGATAACATTTTAAAGGAGAAGCAAATATGTACATTTACTTCCATAAGGGGGAAGAGCTAGGTGCAGCCCCAGCAGGTTGGCCAGGTATGACAAGGAGCCTTTGCTCAACCCAGAACCCTGCCTCGCGCCGCAGGACTGCGGGTTGGCCAGGGACAACAGGGAGCTTTGGCTCAACTTGGAACCTTGCCTCGCACTGCGGGACCGATCCCAACAGTTTTATTAAGTTCAAATTAGCATATAGTGTATTATTAATTTTTTTAATAATAAATTTATTTTTTATTGGTGTTCAATTTGCTAACATACAGAATAACACCCAGTGTTCATCCCGTCAAGTGCCCCCCTCAGTGCCCGTCACCCATTCACCCCCACCCCCCGCCCTCCTCCCCTTCCACTATCCCTAGTTCATTTCCCAGACTTAGGAGTCTTCCATGTTCTGTCTCCCTTTCTGATATTTCCTACCCATTTCTTCTCCCTTCCCTTCTATTCCCTTTCACTATTATTTATAATCCCCAAATGAATGAGAACATATAATGTTTGTCCTTCTCTGATTGATTGACTTATTTCACTCAGCATAACAGCCTCCAGTTCCAACCATGTTGAAGCAAATGGTGGGTATTTGTCATTTCTAATGGCTGAGTAATATTCCATTGTATACATAAACCACATCTTTTATCCATTCATCTTTCGATGGACACCGAGGCTCCTTCCACACTTTGGCTATTGTGGACATTGCTGCTAGAAACATCTGGGTGCAGGTGTCCCGGCGTTTCATTGCATCTGTATCTTTGGGGTAAATCCCCAACAGTGCAATTGCTGGGTCAGGGCAGGTCTATTTTTAACTCTTTGAGGAACCTCCACACAGTTTTCCAGAGTGGCTGCACCAGTTCACATTCCCACCCACAGTGTAAGAGGGTTCCCTTTTTCTTCGCATCCTCTCCAACATTTGTGGTTTCCTGCCTTGTTGACTTCCCCATTCTCACTGGTGTGAGGTGGTATCTCATTGTGGTTTTGATTTGTATTTCCATGATGGCAAGTGATGCAGAGCATTTTCTCATGTGCGTATTGGCAATGTCTATGTCTTCCTCTGTGAGATTTCTCTTCATGGCTTTTGCCCATTTCATGATTGGATTGTTTGTTTCTTTGGTGTTGAGTTTATAAGTTCTTTATAGATTTTGGAAACTAGCCCTTTATCTGATATGTCACTTGCAAATATCTTCTCCCATTCTGTAGGTTGCTTTTAGTTTTGTGGACTGTATCCTTTGCTGTGCAGAAGCTTCTTATCTTGATGAAGTCCCAATAGTTCATTTTTGCTTTTGTTTCTTTTGCTTTCGTGGATGTATCTTGCAAGAAGTTACTGTGGCCGAGTTCAAAAAGGGTGTTGCCTGTGTTCTACTCTAGGATTTTGATGGAATCTTGTCTCATATTTAGATCTTTCATCCATTTTGAGTTTATCTTTGTGTATGGTGCAAGAGAGTGGTCTAGTTTCATTCTTCTGCATGTGGATGTCCAATTTTCCCAGCACCATTTATTGAAGAGACTGTCTTTCTTCCAGTGGATCGTCTTTCCTCCTTTATCGAATATTAGTTGACCATAAAGTTCAGGGTCCACTTCTGGATTCTATATTCTGTTCCATTGATCTATGTGTCTGTTTTTGTGTCAGTACCACACTGTCTTGATGACTACAGCTTTGTAGTACAACCTGAAATCTGGCATTGTGATGCCCCCAGCTGTGGTTTTCTTTTTTAAAATTCCCCTGGCTATTTGGGATCTTTTCTGATTCCACACAAATCTTAAAATAATTTGTTCTAACTCTCTGAAGAAAGTCCATGGTATTTTGATAGGGATTGCATTAAATATGTAAATTGCCCTGGGTAACATTGACATTTTCACAATATTAATTCTGCCAATCCATGAGCATGGAATATTTTTCCATCTCTTTGTGTCTTCCTCAATTTCTTTCAGATGTGTTCTGTAGTTTTTAGGGTATAGATCCTTTACCTCTTTGGTTAGGTTTATTCCTAGGTATCTTATGCTTTTGGGTGCAATTGTAAATGGGATTGACTCCTTAGTTTCTCTTTCTTCAGTCTCATTGTTAGTGTATAGAAATGCCATTGATTTCTGGGCATTGATTTTGTATCCTGCCACGCTACCAAGTTGCTGTATGAGTTCTAGCAATCTTGGGGTGGAGGCTTTTGGGTTTTCTATGTAGAGTATCATGTCATCGGCGAAGAGGGAGAGTTTGACTTCTTCTTTGCCAATTTGAATGCCTTTAATGTCTTTTTGTTGTCTGATTGCTGAGGCTAGGACTTCCAGTACTATGTTGAATAGCAGTGGTGAGAGTGGACATCCCTGTCTTGTTCCTGATCTTAGGGGAAAGGCTCCCAGTGCTTCCCCATTGAGAATGATATTTGCTGTGGGCTTTTCATAGATGGCTTTTAAGATGTTGAGGAATGTTCCCTCTATCCCTACACTCTGAAGAGTTTTGATCAGGAATGGATGCTGTATTTTGTCAAATGCTTTCTCTGCATCTAATGAGAGGATCATATGGTTCTTGGTTTTTCTCTTGCTGATATGATGAATCACATTGATTGTTTTACGAGTGTTGAACCAGCCTTGTGTCCCGGGGATAAATCCTACTTGGTCATGGTGAATAATTTTCTTAATGTGTTGTTGGATCTTATTGGCTAGTATCTTGTTGAGAATTTTTGCATCCATGTTCATCAGGGATATTGGTCTGTAATTCTCCTTTTTGGTGGGGTCTTTGTCTGGTTTTGGAATTAAGGTGATGCTGGCCTCATAGAATGAATTTGGAAGTACTCCATCTCTTTCTATCTTTCCAAACAGCTTTAGTAGAATAGGTATGATTTCTTCTTTAAACGTTTGATAGAATTCCCCTGGGAAGCCATCTGGCCCTGGACTCTTGTGTCTTGGGAGGTTTTTGATGACTGCTTCAATTTCCTCCCTGGTTATTGGCCTGTTCAGGTTTTCTATTTCTTCCTGTTCCAGTTTTGGTAGTTTGTGGCTTTCCAGGAATGCGTCCATTTCTTCTAGTTTGCCTAATTTATTGGCGTATAGCTGTTCATAATATGTTTCTAAAATCGTTTGTATTTCCTTGGTGTTGGTAGTGATCTCTCCTTTCTCATTCATGATTTTATTAATTTGAGTCTTCTCTCTCTTCTTTTTAATAAGGTTGGCTTATGGTTTATCTATCTTATTAATTCTTTCAAAGAACCAACTCCTGGTTCTGTTGATCTGTTCCACAGTTCTTCTGGTCTCAATTTCGTTGAGTTCTGCTCGAATCTTTATTAACTCTCTTCTTCTGCTGGGTGCAGGGTCGATTTGCTGCTTTTTCTCTAGCTCCTTTATGTGTAAGGTTAGCTTTTGTATTTGAGTTCTTTCCAGTTTTTGAATGGATGCTTGTATTGCGATGTATTTCCCCCTCAGGACTGCTTTTGCTGCATCCCAATGATTTTGAGCGGTTGTATCTTCATTCTCATTAGTTTCCATGAATCTTTTTAATTCTTCCTTAATTTCCTGGTTGACCCTTTCATCTTTTAGCTGGATGGTCCTTAACCTCCACGTGTTTGAGGTCCTTCCAAACTTCTTGTTGTGATTGAGTTCTAATTTCAAGGCATTATGGTCTGAGAATATGCAGGGGATGATCCCAATCTTTTGGTATCGGTTCAGACCCGATTTGTGACCCAGTATGTGGTCTATTCTGGAGAAAGTTCCATGTGCACTTGAGAAGAATGTGTATTCAGTTGAGTTTGGATGTAAAGTTCTGTAGATATCTGTGAATTCTATCTGGTCCAGTGTATCATTTAAAGCTCTTGTTTCTTTGGAGATGTTGTGCTTAGAAGACCTATCGAGGGTAGAAAGAGCTAGATTGATGTCACCAAGTATAAGTGTATTATTATCTAAGTATTTCTTCACTTTGGTTATTAATTCGTTTAAGTATTTGGCAGCTCCCACATTCGGGGCATATATATTGAGGATTGTTAAGTCCTCTTGTTGGATAGATCCTTTAAGTATGATATAGTGTCCCTCTTCGTCTCTCACTACAGTCTTCGGGGTAACTTTTAGTTTATCTGATATAAGGATGGCTACCCCTGCTTTCTTTTGAGAACCATTTGAATGGTAAATGGTTCTCCAACCTTTTATTTTCAGGTTGTAGGTGTCCTTCTGTCTAAAATGAGTCTCTTGTAGACAGCAAATAGATGGGTCCTGCTTTTTTATCCAGTCTGAAACCCTGCGCCTTTTGATGGGGTCATTAAGCCCGTTCACGTTCAGAGTTACTATTGACAGATATGAGTTTAGTGTCATCATGATATCTATTCAGTCCTTGTTTTTGTGGATTGTTCCACTGAACTTCTTCTTAAAGGGGAATTTTAAGAGTCCCCCTTAAAATTTCTTGCAGAGCTGGTTTGGAGGTCACATATTCTTTCAGTTCCTGCCTGTCTTGGAAGCTCTTTATCTCTCCTTCCATTCTGAATGAGAGCCTTGCTGGATAAGGTATTCTTGGTTGCATGTTCTTCTCATTTAGGACCCTGAATATATCCTGCCAGCCCTTTCTGGCCTGCCAGGTCTCTGTGGAGAGGTCTGCTGTTACCCTAATACTTCTCTCCATGAAAGTCAGGGATTTCTTGTCTCTTGCTGCTTTAAGGATCTTCTCTTTATCTTTGGAATTTGCAAGCTTCACTATTAGATGTCGAGGTGTTGAACGGTTTTTATTGATTTTGGGGGGGGATATCTCTATTTCCTGGATTTGAATGCCTGTTTCCCTTCCCAGATTAGGAAAGTTTTCAGCTAGGATTTGTTCAAATACATATTCTGGCCCTCTGTCCCTTTCGGCGCCCTCGGGAACCCCAATTAAACGTAGGTTTTTCTTCCTTAGGCTGTCATTTATTTCCCTTAATCTGTCTTCATGGTCCTTTAATTGTTTGTCTCTTTTTTCCTCAGTTTCCCTCTTTGCCATTAACTTGTCTTCTATGTCACTCACTCGTTCTTCCACCTCGTTAACCCTCGTCGTTAGGACTTCTAGTTTGGATTGCATCTCATTCAATTGATTTTTAATTTCTGCCTGATTGGATGTAAATTCTGCAGTCATGAAGTCTCTTGAGTCCTTTATGCTTTTTTTCTAGAGCCACCAGTAGCTGTATTTTAGTGCTTCTGAATTGGCTTTCTAACATTGAATTGTAATCCAGATTTTGTAACTCTGTGGGAGAGAGGACTATTTCTGATTCTTTCTTTTGAGGTGAGGTTTTCCTTCTAGTCATTTTGCTCAGTGCAGCGTGGCCAAAAACAAGTTGTATTGGGAAAAGGAGAGAAAGAGAGAGAGAAGGAAAGAAAAGAGAAAAAGAAAAAAGAAAAAAGGAAGAAAAAAGAAAAAAAGAAGAAAAAGAGAAAGAAAAAGAAAGGTGAAAAAAAGGGGGTGGGGGGAAGCAACAGAAATCAAAACAAAAACTAAAAAACAACACACACACAAAAAAACAACAAACAAACACGGGGGAGTATCTTCTGAATCTGTAGACTTTAAGTCCCTTGACTTCCCCTGGAACTGGTCCGTCCAGCTGGTCTTCTGGGGGAGGGGCCTGCTGTGCTGATTTTCAGGTGTTAGCACTTGGGGGAGCTGCTCTGCCCCTGCCTGCTGCAGGGCTCAGTGGGGGTTGTTTACCCCGTGAGGCCCAGGAGGAACAGCCGCAGTTGCTATGGCAGCTCTGGAAGCCTGGATTCAGCCTCCACAGGAACTACGGGGCTCTCCGTCTGCAGGGCCTGGAGGCTCCGGGGCGGGGCCGCTGATCTGCTCAGCTCGGGGCAGGAGCGTCCTTGCTGTCCTGGGCCCTCCCGGCCTCTGCCTGTCCCGGGGGAGGCCGGATCCTGGGCTGTGTCCCGGCGCCCTGTGCTCCGGGGCCTGCGCTGTTGGATTCGCGCTCCCGCCCCGCAGCCCCCTCCGCGGAGCCGCCGCCCGAGCCCCTCCGAGCTGCTCCGGCCCCGCCGTGCGCGCTGCAGCCCTTAGGGAGCTCGGAGCACTCTCCTGCGCTCGCAGGTGTCTGTTAGTGTCCCCGGGAGCCCGAGGGCATCCCCGCCCTCCTGGGTCCTGCTCCAACTCCCTGCGAGCCCCTTTCCGCCCGCCGGGAAGGTTGGTGCAGCTCCTGCTCCTCCGGGACGGGGCTCTCCTGTCCTGGGGACACTCGCCCCGGCCTCAGCCCGGCTCCTCGCGGGGCCCCTCCCCCTCGGAGGCCTTTTGTTTCTTTATTTCTTTTTCCCCGTCTTCCTACCTTGATAGAAGCGCGAACTCTTCTCACTGTAGCGTTCCAGCTGGTCTCTCTTTAAATCTCAGGCCGAATTCGTAGATTTTCAGGATGATTTGAAGGTTATCTAGGTAATTTGGTGGGGACAGGTGACTCGGGGACCCTACTCTTCCGCCATCTTGCCCTTCCCTCTGCATATAGTGTATTATTAATTTGGGGGTAAAAATTAGTGATTCATCATTTGTATAAAACACCCACTGATCTTTACATCAAATGGCCTCCCTAATGCCCATAACGTACCCCACCTCACCACCAGCAACCTTCAGTTTTTTCTGTATAGTTAAGATTCTCTTACAGTTTGTCTCCCCCTCTGTTTTTAAACTATTTTATATTTCCTTCAAAAGAACTATCCTTATATGCTTTATCCCCCTTGGATTGTGGAAATTTTACTGAGTTTCAGTTACCTGAGTTTCAATTGTATTTACTTTCCATCCTCTGATATAGAAATGTCCTACTAATAATCTTAGAGTATTTACACCTTGACCTCTAGATCCAATCAGTGTTTTGTCATCAGTATAATGGACCGGTATGGTTATCTAGGAGAATAAAATACAATGGAGATCTCTATGAACTGAATTATGGCATAGTACCGGAGAGTTGACACAACTCTGAGGGAGGGCAGTGAAGGCATATTGCTGGCCTTGTAAGCTGCAATCAAATTGCCTCTAGTGGATCTTAAAGACATGTGTCAAATCATGTGCCACATACCAGGTACCAAAGAATATGTTAATTTACTCAAGCAAGAAAACCACATCTGGTACAGCAGCTGCAATTCTTGGAGTCTCCACCTAGTTAAGTTATAAGTATCAACTGTCATTCTCCAAGATCCATCTATCTCCTGTGAAGGCCAAATAAGTGAGTTAAATGTGTATGTTATGCGAATCACTACCTCTACATCTTTCAAGCCCTTGATGGTGGCTCTAATCACCATGATTCCTCCAGGGATGTGGTATTGCTTTTTCTTTACTATTTTCCTAGGTAGAGGCAATTCTAGAGGTTTCCATTTGGCTTTCACCATAATAGCCCTCAGTCTGCATGTCAAATTGCAAGTTTGCCAGTTGCAAAGTATATCTCTTCAGATTATGCATTCTGAAGGTGGAGAAGTACCAAAGAATGAGTCCAGTGACCTACTGGACCCATTGCAAACTAGGCCTGAGCTAAAACTCCAATGACCACCTATCCTCTGGAAACTTCTGCTCTGTCTAGGGGAACACTGTTGTTCTGGGTTTCCTGGAATCAGTTTCAGGTCACAACCAGTGCCCAGCAGTCCTTGAAGTTCTAGGTATTTTTCTATTCCTCAGTGTACAAATTGACAGACAAAAAGGCCATAGGCCTCATTTGGGGAATGCGGTGAAAAAGATTAATATATACATTTTTAGCAATGTCCCTGGGTGCTTCCTCAAGGGGATTCAATCTTCCCTTTATTCTAGGAATTTTGAGTTTATAAACTGGTTCCATCTGGGAATTAATTGCAAGATCACTAATCTCTCTCTTTTTATTTTTTTTTAAGATTTTATTTATTTATTCATGAGAGACACACAAAGAGAGAGAAAGGCAGAGACACAGGCAGAGGGAGAAGCAGGCTCCATGCAGGGAGCCCAATGTGGGACTCAATCCTGGGACTCCAGGATCACGCTCTGGGCTGAAGGCAGGTGCTAAACCGCTGAGCCACCCAGGGATCCCACGAATCTCTCTTTTATGATTAAGTTTACTTAACCTGTACATTTTTGCTAACACAGATCAAGGCTTTTATAGTTTTCTTCTCTATTTCACTTCTAGGAACACCAACATGACAGAGCCAGCACTGTAAATATGCTTGTATTAATTATTCTGATTGTTATTTTGATTCTTCTGTCCTTAATGGAAAGCATGCCCACCTTGCCTTTAAGAAGCTTCAGTGCTACCATTTGGTAACTGTTATCTGGCATCAAAACACTCCCATTGCATTGGGATTTTCCAGTTTAGCAACACTAAAGGTCTGGCCTACAGACAACAGTGATCAGAGAGTTTTTCAAAGATGCTGGCACTAGCCTGAAAATTTATTTCTCTGGTCATGATGAAAGGTATGACACCTAGGGACATCTGGGTGGCTCAGTGGTTTAGGGTCTGCCTTCAGCTCAGGGTATGAACTAGGGTCCCCATTTTGGGTCTTGCATTTGGATCCCCGCAGGGAGCCTGCTTCTTCCTCTGCGTATGTCTCTGCCTCTCTTTCTGTGTCTCTCATGAATAAATAAATAAATTTTTAAAAGAAAGGTATGTCTTCTTGACCCTCCCTGAAATGACAAGCCATTTTTTTATGACAATCCATTCTAACATTCCGATATCCCCATATCTTTCAATGTGTCCCTCTACATTAAATCAAGGCAAATCTGGCATTTCTACTTTGCTTACACTGGGCCCCCTTTAGATTCACGCTTTAGCCACCAACCAAGCAGATATACCATTAGCTTTACCTCAGTCCCGCAGCTATAATGTTAAATGAAGAATCTCTGCCTAGTGAACCAATATCAAGAAATTTGTCTTGATTGAACTTTATTTCATGATTATCTAATTTTTTTCTTCATACATTAGAAAACATTTATTTTGGGGTGTACTGTGTTCATGAGTTACACTTTGTACCTCACTATTAACGGCTGATGTGTTTTGTGTCTTGTTATAGGTGTAGGAGCAAAGATGATGGTGGGAGTGAGTCCTGAGGAAAATCAGCCCCTTCTCTCAGGTCACCTGCCTTGGAGGGGGAACATTACATTTTCTTAGGCAATTCAACATTAACCCTTTAGTACAAAGAGGTAGAAACCACTTGAGCTGTCAAAAAAAGACTCATTTTCTCTGTTCTAACCTCCTCCCAGTATATTTATTATTTATTTATTTATTTATTAATTATTTTATTTATTCATGAGAGACATACAGAGAGAGAGGCAGAGACACAGGCAGAGGGAGAAGCAGGCTCATGCAAGGAGCCCGATGTGAGACTCCATCCCAGGTCTCCAGGATCACACCCTGGGCTGCAGGCAGCACTAAACCACTGCACCACCAGGGCTGCCCTCCTCCCAGTAATTTAAAGAATAGTCTGGTTTTCATTCATGACTTCTTTATCAAATCTTCATCCCATGTCAAGTTGTTCTGTTTATATACTTAGATATTTCTTAAAGTTTCCTATGTCTCTCTGTTAAGTTGGGTTCCTAAATGCATACTCTGAGATGGGGATTCTCTGAAAGTGATTTATAAGGAGAAGGGTTGAGGGAAGCTACTACAATATAGGAAGAAGGGAGTGGCCCCAACTGGGGATTGACTTCAGCCTGATGCCACAGGAATCTAGGGTATACACCGTGATACAGGACTGGCTCCACCCCGAGGCAAAGGAACCAGCCTGATGTCTATTGGCTGCTACCGTGTCCCACAGTGGTGGGTATAGCCTATAA
The DNA here is from genome assembly GCF_905146905.1 of Nyctereutes procyonoides. NCBI lineage: Eukaryota > Metazoa > Chordata > Mammalia > Carnivora > Canidae > Nyctereutes > Nyctereutes procyonoides. The sequence goes on from NW_026575108.1 coordinate 200,059, forward strand.
TTTTGCTCTGGTGCAGATGTACAGAGAAGGTGGGGCTTTGAGCTCTGAGCTGTTTGTAGCCCAGACACAGAGCTAGGACACTGAAGGAGTGAAGGAAGTGGAGCCAGACTCAGCAGTGCCTACCACCTTCAACACCATCACTGGCACCACCAGAGTTCAGGCTCCATCCTTTCACACCCACATCATAACAATAACATCCTGCTGCCACTCTTATTCCCTTCAATCCATTTCCCACACTGATAACCCATACAGCTATCATCTCAAGCTCGAATCCAGCTGCGTCACTCACTGGTTCAAAAGGCCTTCCAATGTTTGCCCCATGATATTGTGCTGTAGGCTTTAACATGATCATGAGACCCTTCTGCATCTTCCCTGTTCTGGTCTCACCAGGTTCATGTCCTGCTATTTACCCATATAGGTAGGTTCATTTTGTAGCACACTGCCTGGCACATGGTGACAGTTTAATAAATGATGTTGAATTTATAGATATATTAACACCCATAGTCACACTGCATTCACCAGGATTCCTGCATACTGATTTTCACCCCCTGGCCTTTGTAATGTATTCTCTCTCTTAGGAATGCTCCTACTCCAACTGAAGTGTACATATTCACTCTGCTGACTTGATTTCCAGTTTGAAATTCCCTTTCATATGTCCTTTCCTCTTGGAACATTTCCTGAACCTTTCTTGTATGTCCCTAATTCATCCTTTCCTAGCACTTTGTGCTGTCACTACCTTACCCTTTATAACAGGGTGTTGTCATTTTCTGTTTTCCTCTGGGTTTTTCTCAGTGGATGTGAAGCTCTGTGAAGGCAAGACCCAGGTTCCCCTAGTTAGCACTGAAGCCCCACAATCATCAGTGTTTCTGATATATTATTCTTCAGGCTCAAGATGTTGCTATTGATTAATGGGTGATGGATAGATGGGATAAATGGAATATATTTATCCTGAAATTGTTTTGTGTGTGGGTTGAGCCACATATTGTTAAAAATATCCTTTCATGATGATATGTCACCACAATGTAAACTAATTAACAGAGAAGAATAACATGGACAACTCATGTTCATATGATGTAATCTTGCTGAGAGCAGGTTCAGTTTCAGTTACTTAAATTGAGATGAGAATGTCAGGTTCAATTTCTTTCTCATTACATGGTTTAAGCAGGAGTTAAAACAAATTATGGTCTGTTTAACAGATCTAGCTAGAATTCTTGAATCCAAATCAGACAAAATAGGAAGATTATTCCCTACAGCTCAATATATATTTTTGCTCTACATTTTATTTACTTTATTGACCTTCCTTTATAGTTTTATTTTTTAGTTATTATTTATCATGCACTAGTCATTTTTTCTAATTGTATAAAATATTCTAGGTAGCAGGCAAGATATCTATGGAGTATAAATATATATTAAAAAGTAGAAATTCTCATCTGACATTGAAATGATCTTTGATTTGAGTCATGCATTTTCTAACAGCTTATCAGCATAAGATGGGTGACATGACAATGATATGATTCTGAAGCCCACAAGTAAATTTTCAAATAAAGTATCATATTCTTCACCTACTCCAGCAGTGTTAATGGGCCTTCACTTTTATTTCCTAAAGTAAATACATACCAGAATATTGCAATGGGCATATTATCCACAACAATGATAACTAAAATTGACCTGAGTTATTCCTGAAATATCCTTGGAATTTAATTATAAGTAATGAATTAATAGAAATAAATATATATAATCATCTATATTATTATGATATATAGTACATGTACATAATGATTTAACACGTATATGTGTAAGATATATATTATATATCTATATATGTATATATATAGATATATTTGTATCTATATATTATATATGTGGTCCAGCGTAAAGCCTAGCGCAATAAGTGGTAAGAATTATAATCATCTTTCTGTCCTCATTGTCTGGCACTGAATCACAACATTTAAGAGCATGGGCTGAGAAATCAGGTAGTCTCTGATTAGTGAATCTTCAGTATAATTATTTTGAAAATTCCCCCTTTCTGTTTCCTCACCTATAAAATGGGGATAATAGCAATGCCTACTTGTTTGGATTATTATAAAGACTACTGCTCAATACCAAAATATTTTTAATTTTTTAAAAAATGATTTTATTTATTTATTCATAAGAGACACACAGAGACAGGCCTAGAGACATGGGTGGAGGAAGAAACAGGCTCCCTGTGGGGAGCCTGATTCCAGATCCCGGGATCATGCCATGATCCAAGGCAGATGCTCAAATGCTGAGCCAGCCAGGTGTCCCTATTTTTAATTTTTAAAATTAGGATGAAAGCTTACGAATCCATGCATATGAATGAAGCTCTTAAAACAAGCCCCAATTTGCTAGCATTATTCAAATATGCAAAGAGAGATCCTGAGCTAGGATTATTTTTCCATTTCTTGCACCCATTTTGGCTCTTGAACACAAAATATATCCATAGCAGTCATTGTTGTTGTTGTTTTGTCATAGGTCTTTCTTGCCGAGATCATCCAACATGTCTGTTTGACCTTTGCCTCAGTTAAATCACTGTTGAGCTCCAGATACATTTATTTGTCACCCACACTAGCATTCCTACTACACAGTTTCCTAATGGCATTTTTCATCTGGTCATTTCTCAAGGTATAGATTAAAGGATTTAACATGGGAGTTATTGTAGTATAGAACACTGCAACTGCTTTGTCAATGGATAAGGTAGCTGCGGGTCTCATGTACACAAATATGCAGGGCACAAAGAATAGGACTACCACTGTGATGTGAGAGACACAGGTGGAGAGGGCTTTGCGCCTCGCCTCCAAGCTGTGGTTCTTTAGGGAGCGCAGAATGACCACATAGGAAACCATGAGGAGAAGGAAGTTTAAGACACAGATGAAACCACTGTTGGCAGCAACAAAGAACCCAAGAGTGTGGGTATCAGTGCAGGCAAGACTGAGCAAAGGATTCAGATCACATATAAAGTGATCTATGACATTAGGGCCACAGAAAGGTAGTGGGATGATAAAGAGGATCTGTATGGCTGCATGAAGAAAGCCTCCCACCCACACTACTGCCATGAGCAGGCCACATAGCTGCCGATTCATGATGGTCATGTAGTGCAGTGGCTTGCAGATGGCCACATATCTGTCATAGGCCATCACAGTAAGCAGGATGACATCAGCACCTCCAAAAAAATGTTCCCCAAAGATTTGGATTATGCATGCATTGAATGGGATGGTCTTCTTTTCACGGAGTGACTCTATGATCAGGGTGGGGGTATTGACAGAAGAATAGCAGGCATCAATGAGGGAGAGATAGGCCAGGAAAAAGTACATGGGGGACCCCGATAATGGGCTGGCAGTGATAGTGACCACGGTGAGCACATTTCCTACCACAGAGACGATGTAGATGACCAAAAACACAACAAATATGATTTTCTGCATCTTTGGATTTTCTGTGAGCCCCAGTAGCACAAATTCTGTCACGTTGTTCCTAGTCTCCATTTTTTCATATTATACTAAATTACATGACCTGAAAAAGAAATCCCTTATGTTAATGTAACCTTGCATTTAGTAAGCTCCCACATCTAGTAAATGTAGCAGCCTGTATTCTAATGAGAAGTGGATTCTCATGACGTTTTGTGAGATAGCAAGTAAGTTCTGAGTTCTTGAAGACCATCTGGGCACACTTCATCATCTGAGATGATGAAGAGCCTATCTTGAAAGAATCATACTGGCAGCTAAGTTTCAAAAGAGTGGTAAAGAACGGATGTCCAAGCTATGAATGGAAAGCTAGGAATTCTTTCTTTACCCTTAGGAAATGGGGAACCATGGAAGGTAACTGAATAGAAGTGGAAGAATGACCAGGGGTTGGAGGAATGGTGACTCTTGGATATAACTCTGAAAGACCTTTGTGTGTCTTGGATGAAGCTGAATTAGCTTCAGTAAGGGGATGTCAGCCAGAGACAGAAAGCCCAGTCACAGAACATTTATAATAGTTAACAAAAATGTGGAAGAGTGTGTTTCTTATGAGAATGTAATAAAAGGCTCCAGGAGCTATTATAAAAGAATAGATAACACAACACAAGTTTTCAAAATCCCCAAATATTATAATAGCTGATAAATATATATTTAATGATTGATTCCTATGTGCATGGCATGGTAGTAACCTGTGTGGTTAACATTATTTCATACTTTTTTGCAAGTGAAGAAATGATTGCAGAGACTGATTTTCAGAATAATAATAAAGATAATATCAACTAAATGTAATTATATATATTTTATAATAATTCTATCAACACAAATGTAGACACTTGCTGTGTTCGTTTTTTTCAGAAATGTGGTTGTTTAATCCTCACTACATTCCTGTGAAATAATTACCACTATCATACTTCCTTTACACAGCAGGAGATACAAACATAGAGAAGTTAAGAATCCTGCCCTAGATCAAGCAGATAAAAATGAGGAGAGCCAAGACTAAATCAAATTTTACTTGTGACCTTTTTCCTTCAAATTATTGATCCTTGCTCTACATTGTTCTGTGATAATAAACAATGTAAACTAGTAATCTCTTTTGACATGACCATAATCAAAGGACTTTAATGGTACTTCAGAGGCAAATATATATGAAGTAATTTCATCAATAGACGCAAACACACACAGACACACACACACACACAGACACACACACACACATACCACACACTGCAGTCTCCAAATATTAATGAAAATGAGGTACTGCTTCAATGCTTTCATTGAAGAACACTTTTACCTTGGCCTCTTGTGCAGCCCCATTTCCTCCCTACCCAATCCTTTTAAAAACATGGGTCTCCAGAGTTTCCTGTACAATGTTGAAAATGACTACCATGGTCATTAAGTGTACTGTATTGGTTTGAAATCAGAGAGACCTGATTGGAATCTTGCCTTTTCCACTTGCAACTTCTTTTATCCAGGGTACATTTCCCAGGAACTTATGTTCTTGTTTCCTTATCTCTAAAGTGAGAATGATCATATCCACATCCCAGGTGCTATGAGAATTGATTGAGTAAATGTATATGAATATCCCCACCCCATTACTGTGAGCACGCAAAGAGCTTTCACATATTTTTGTGTCTGTATTCACACAGAAGATAGGAAGAATTGGTAATTTGAGTGTAATCAGAAAAACATTTAATCACACAATAATCTCTGGAAGAATTATCTCTAATTTTACTTTTCAACATACCACAGAGACTCACATTATGCATAGTAATTAACCTTAGGAAGGACAGTCTCTGGTCATGCTTGGACTAAATGACTAATGATTTATGTCATCTATAAACATATTTATATATCACTGTGTGGGGGGCATACTTACATTTAATTTTCATGCTCACGATTAGTCTTGAATGTTAAAGGAGGCATCTTATGTCAAAAGAGGTGTCTTGTGACCAAAAATTTGGTTCCAATTTTTATAAAATCTCATAAAATCGCTATAAGCCTCAACATTTTCATTTGTCTCTTTAAGTTAATGACATTTACTATCTTTTGACTAATGGGAATATGGTTATAATATTACTGTTTGTAAGGTGTTGAAACATAATGATTACTCTTTATAGAAAATACTAATGTTTAAGATGCTTCAATGCTGCTGAAAACCTTACCTTATAGATGATCACAATGATGTTTAGGATTTTTCAGAAATAATTCCATTTTCAAGCTGGCCTCTTCTTTAATAGTAAACTTTCAGTGTGAAAGTTAGAACACACCTCAGACACAGACTTATTTAGGTAATTTGATAACAAATCAAAGGTCCTTGAGAAGGTGTTTCTCCCAGTCTAAATCTTTCCTTCTAGCCTAAAGCCTCAAAATTCCTTATTGAAAATCTGGGATTTGAATTTGGAATGAATTCTTTTGAAACACTATGGAGACATGATCTCCAGATGGCTCTGTTCCCATAGACAAGAGGCAAGAAATGTGGAGAAAACACTTTCAAATGGGTCATTCTTCTCATAATGAATCTTGCTCTGGAAATGTAACCCCCCACAATATTTTCCTTTGGCACTGCATGGATATTTAAAGAGGTTTCCAAAAAAAGTTCAAGGACCTTGGCTTAGAACTGCTGTTTCTCTCCCTGGAACTAATTATCTCTTTTGATGGAAAGGCTTTGTCTTAGAAACAGGTATGCCGAAGAGACATGTTTGAAAATCACCCAATTTCGAATAGGGAATTGCATTCCCTCTGCTTGGAACCCAACCATGCAAGAATCCCCTTTCTCTTTGTGAACTTTGGTTTCCAAGAAAGCTAAATATCATGGGAATAGGAAAAATGGAATGATTTGGGTATGGAGACCTGTAATGTTTTAACCTGTTGACTCAGGTCACAGAGAACCTGCCTCCCTAACAATATTACATTTCTAGAAACCCGTTATTGATTGCATTAGAGCTAGTGCAGTGAGGGCTTAAAATCAGTGGAATGGCAGTCATTAAAGTCCTTGTCTCCAAATGTTGTTTTTCATTTTCATCAGAGGGCTATGAAATTAAACGGAAGCTCTAATAGGCTCCTAATTAGTAATCTCTGGGACTCATAGTAATCTCTATGAACTCATGGGTTCATAAGGAATACTAGGCAACATTAAAATTGTGGAGAGATATCAAAATACAAGCAGAAAGTTCTAATTTTAATCCCAAGAATTGTTCCATATTTTTGTCACTTGGTATTGTTATTTTCCACGTCATCATTCAAGGAGGTATGTGGTGATATATTATTGTGGTTTTAATTTGCTTTCCCTGATGACTAATGATGTTGAGCATTTGTACATTTTTAAAAGTATAGAGTCTAGTTACTTAACATACATTATAATAATAGTTTCATGTGTAGTATATAGAGATTCAAAACTTCCACAACACCTGGGGCTCATTACAGGTGTTCTTCTTAATTCCCATCATTTACTGTCGCCCACTTCCCTTCTAGTAACCATCATTTTGTTCTCTATGGTTAAAATTCCATTTTTTTTTGCCTCCCTCTCCCCCTGCCGCCATACTGTATGTTTTATTTCTTATTTGTACATATGATTGAAATCTTTTAGTATTTGTATTTCTCTGACTGACTCATTTTACTTAGCATAATTCTTTCTAACTCCATTCATGTCATTGCAAATGGCAAGATTTCATTCTTTTTATGGCTGAGTAATATTCTATCATATGTATATATCATATATATATTATACATACATGTAAATATATACAAGGTTTTATATCTACCACATCTTTGTTATCCATTCATCAGTTGATGGATACTTGGGTTGTTTCCACAATTTGGCTATTGTAGATAAACACTGGGATGCATTACCCCCTTGAATTAGTATTTTGTATTCTTTGAGCAAATACCTACCAGTGCAAGGTATTGGATAGTTGGATAGGTATCTGGATAGATGAGTACCATCCAAGTACCATCTATAAATAGAACTTCTAAAACTCAATACCCCAAATACAATTAATTCAATTAACAAAGGGGCAGAAGACTTCAATAGACATTTTTCCAAAGAAGACATTCATATTGCTAATAGACACATGAAAAGAACCTCAACATCACTTATTATCAGGGAAATACAAATCAAAGCTATAATGAGATCTCACCTCACACTTGCCAGAATGGCTAAAATTAACAATACAAGTGCTCAGAGATGGGGATGGGGATGAGGAGAAAGGGGAAGACTCTTGGCCTGTCAGTGGGAATGCAAAGCAGTGCAGCCACTCTAGGAAATGGTATTAGGGTTCTCAAAAAGGTAAAAATAGAACTACGCTATGATCAAGCATTTGTAGATCTTTTTCTGGAAGTTTCTTTTTACATCCTTTGTACAATATAAAGATAGTCATTCTGGGTTTCTAATTACTAAAGTCTGAACGTTCTTTATATATTCTAGAATAGGCCTTTTAATCATATATATATATCTTAAATATTAAAAATAAAGTATATATTTATATAAAATTTATATATATAATAATATATATGAATTGTATGTAAAATGTTTATATACTTTACACAATTCTTTGTGTGTCTATATATGTAGTTTTTTCCTAGTCCATGGATTGCTTTTTCATTTTTAAAAAGATGTCATTCAGGGAGTAAAAGAGTTAAAATATTAACAAGTTTCAATTTTCAGTTTTACTTATAGTTCATGCTTACAGTGAGATATTTATTTAAAGATTTTACTCATTCATTCATGAGAGAAAGAAGGGAGTCAAAGATAGGCAGAGGGAGAAGCAGACTTCTTGCAGGGAGCCTGATGCAGGACTCCATCCCTGGATCCTAGGATCATGCCCTGAGGCTAAGGCAGCCTCTCAACCTTTGAGCCACCCAGGTATCCCATTGTGAGATATTTAATAAACATTGATCTACCCCAAAGTTTAAAATACTCTTTCTAGTATTTTTATAGGTTTGTTTTTAACATGTAGGTCTCTGACTCATTTTGAGTTTATTTTGGGGTATGATATGAAGTAGTAGTTGAGGTTCATTTTTTTTTTCCCATATGGGTATGTAATTGGCCCAGCATAATCAGTAGGGAAAAAAGTCTATTCTTTCCTTCATTGAATTACCTAGACTTCTTTACTAAAAACTCATACATTTAGGTCTATTTATGGACACCTAATGTTTCAATGATCTATATGTTTATCCTTATAGCAATACCACACAGCACTGTTTATGGGAGCTTAATAAAAATCTTTTATTTAGATAGATTAAGTTCTTTAACTTCTCTTTTTTCTCCTTAGATTAAGTTCTCTTTTTTCCTTCCAGATTTTACATAAAAGTGATAGCATACCATATTTGTCTTTCCCCTTTTGGCTTCTTTTATATAGTGTAATGCTCCCAGTTTACCATGTCATTGCAAATGGTAGGATTTCCTTTTTTTTTTAATGGCTGAATAATATTTATCTTCTTTATTCATCCATTTATTGAAGAATTTTTATGTTTTCCCCATATTACAGCTTTTGTGAATAATGTTAGAGTAAACATGGGTGTGCAGTTATCTTCATGATACTGGTTTTTAAAAAAATGACTTTTTTTTTCTTAAGCCTCACACATAGGTGAGGCTTAAGCTCCAGGCCCTAGGATCAAGGGTCTCATGCTCTACAAACTAAGACAGCCAGGCACCCCCAAGGTACTGAATTTATGTCTTTTAAATACACCCACAAGTAGGATTGGCACATCATATCTACCAGTAGTACATTTTAAAATTTTTTGAAAACTCAGCATATTGTCTTCCCTAATGGTCGTGCCATTTTGAATTTTCACTAACAGTGTATAAAAGTTTTCTTTTGTCCACATTCTTGCTAATATTTGTTATCTTTAGTGTTGTTTTAAATAACAGTCTGAACAGGTGTAAGGTGATATTCAATTGTAGTTTTGATTTACATTTCCCTGATAGTGATGTTGAGCACCTTTTCATATATCCTTGGCCATCTATAAGTTTTCTTTGACAAAAATGGCTATTTGGTTTTTTAGCTCAATTTTAATTGAATTATTTATTTACTTGCTATTAAGTTGTATGAATTCAATATGTGTTTTCTTTTATGATTTTTAAACTTATCAGTTACATATTTTGTGAATATTTCCCCATTCTGTAGTTTGCCTTTCAATGTCCTGTTGCCTTTTCTGTGCAGAATTCTTTGTTTTAATGTAGTCCCACTTGTTCATTTTGCTTTTTTTTCTGTCTAATCCAACATATAATTTACAAGCTTAATGTCAAAAATCTTTTCTCGCTGTTTCCTTTGGGTAATTTTATCTTATTAGGTCTTCTGTTTAAGACTTTTATTCACGGGATCCCTGGGTGGCGCAGCGGTTTGGCGCCTGCCTTTGACCCAGGGCGTGATCCTGGAGACCTGGGATCAAATCCCATGTTGGGCTCCTGGTGCATGGAGCCTGCTTCTCCCTCTGCCTGTGTCTCTGCCTCTCTCTCTCTCTATGACTATCCTAAGTAAATAAAAATTAAAAAAAATTAAAGACTTTTATTCACTACAAGTTAATTTTGTGATTCGTATAAGATAGGTGTCCTATTTTATTCTTTTTCATGAATATCCAACTTCCTCAAAACCTGTTTTTGAAGATTCTATTAGTTCCTTATTGTGTGTTTTGGAACCCTTGTCAAAAATCAGCTGACTGTATATGTGTATGTAATTGTCCTGGTTCTTCATTCTGTGACACTGGCTTAATGTGCTTGTTTTTTATGTCAATATCATACTGATTGATTATCATACCTTTGTCATATAGCTTGAAATCAAGTATGGGATGTCTCCAGATTTTTCTTTTTTTTAATATATTTTTAGTTGAAGTTTGATTTGCCACCATATAGTATAACACCCAGTGCTCATCCTCTCAAGTGCCCTCCTCGGTGCCTGTCACCGAATCACCCCATACCCCCACCTGCCTCCCCTCCACTTTCCCTTGTTCATTTCCCAGAGTTAGGGGTCTCTCAGGAGGGTGTTTTGTCACCCTCTCTAATTTTTCCCACTCATTTTTCCTCCTTTCCCCTATAATCTCTTTCACTATTTCTTATACTCCCCATATGAGTGAAACCATATAATGATTGTCCTTCTCCAATTGACTTACTTCACTCAGCATAATACCTCAGCATATTCAGGTTATTATTCTTTCTCAAGATTGCTTTGGTCATTCAGGGTATTTTTGTGGTTCCAAAGAAACTAACACTAGTTTTTTTTTCCCCTCTTCATGTGAAAAATGCCTTTGGAATTTTGATCAGGATTGCATTGAATCAATAGATTGCTTTGGGTTGTCTGGACATTTTCACAATATTAATCTTACTAATACATGAGCACAGGCTATCTTTCCATTTATTTATGCATTCTTCCATTTGTATCATCTGTGCCTTATGGTTTTCAGTCTACAAGCCATTCCCTTCCTCGGTTAAATTTATTCCAAAGTATTTTATTGATTTTGAAGCTATTGTACATGGGATTGCTTTCTTCATTTCTCTTTCAAGTAGGTTGATGTTTGCATCTGAAATGCAACTGACTTGTGTTAATATTTTTATCCTTCAACTTTATTGAATTCACTTATTATTTCTCATAATTTTTGGTGGAAGCTTTAGGATTTTCTATATATGAGATCATGTCATTTGTTAATAGAAATAGTTTTACTTCTTCCTTTCTCAATAGGATGCTTTATTTATTTTTTAACCTAATTTCTCTAGTAAAAGTCTTTTCATAAAACATTGAACATAAATATTGAGAGTGGACATCCTGGTAATGTTCTGACTTTATGAGGGAATTATGTTTTGAATTGTGTTTGCTGGGTGACAAAGTGATTTTTCAAAGTTATTTTTCAGGGACACCTGGGTGGCTCAGTGGTTAAGTGTCTGCCTTCAGCTCAGGTCATGATCCTGGAGTCCCAGAATTGAGTCCCACATCAGGCTCTCTGCATGGAGCCTGCTTTTCCCTTTGCCTGTGTCTCTGCTTCTCTGTGTGTGTGTGTGTCTCTCAGGAATAAATATATAAAATCTTTTAAAAAATAAAGTTATTTTTCTAAAATCTATATTATCTTCTATGTGTGGTTATTGAACTGTCTCTTGCATTAAGGATGACATAGGGAGGAACACGAAAATTGTTTTTACATATTAAATTGAGCAATAGAAGAAAACATGTTTAAAAAATGTTTGCTACTCCCTTGTAAAGAAGATTAACCGTTACTAAGAAGACGTAGGGAGATACACTTTTATTGTTTTCCATTATGAACTAAACTAATTAATTCAACTGGAAAATTAGAAGGATTCCATATTTTTATCATTACTGAAGGCTCTAATAAAAATGATATCTGTTATCTTGCAGCAGCAAGTTGTAAAGGTAAAAAACTATAAAATTCCGAGTGGTGACTGCCAAGGCTGTGATCATATGTCTATGAAATAGAATGGTATAAACCAGATTTATCCTTAATGAAAGTGGGGAGAATCTAGGTTCTAATAATTTTTAGTCATCTTTTCCAAGAATCCAAGAGTAGATTTTCTGAGTTCTTCAGTTTGGGATTGACGCTGAGGACCTTATTCAATAGGAATAAATGTATAAAGCCAAGGATAGAAACTAGAATACTATTTCATATACCCTGCTTCTTGGTCTTTGAGAGTAAAAAATTTACAACCTTTACCTTCTTAGGGACAGGTATAAGAAAATATAAGTATATCATGTATCATCCAGTCCTGCTGCTTCCAAATTAAGTGCTCAGATGTGCTACTGACTGTAATAATTATGAGACGAGCTTGTTATAATTATAGATTTTGAATACCCCATAACTATCGCCTAATGGATTAGAAACTCATAACACAGATATTGTTATCTGTTCAAAAATTTCTCCAAATGACACCCATGATCAAACAAGTTTGAGAAACATTGATCTAGTCATCATTAAACAATGAACAGGTGGAAGTCCATTGAGATTCCAAGCTGGGACAATAAGCATGATTTTGTGTGCTTCCAGGGCCAGGGTTTCTTAATTATAACTTCTACCAAAAATGGTGATAACTTAGGTCTTTCTTATCTTTAGCTCTGTGAATGCATCACCATCAGAGATTTTTTTTAAAGCACTATGTGCAGTTCTTAATGAGATGTATACACACAGAAACACACCCGCACAAACACACACTCCACCATAAATACCCAGGTACAAGCAATAACTAGAATAATCAGATTTTTTAAAAAAGACAATTAAAAGAAATGAGAGTACTATTCAGTGATGTGTTCATTTATTAGAGAAAAATATATATGAAATTCCGTTTGCAGGAAGTGAAGGAGAGATGTGTGATACATGGCTCACTGTATTCAGTAAAGCCTGTTTGATTATCACATTGGAGAAAATATCTTTTCCTAGCCATGCATTTCAGCATTGTATTTGCCCTATTGTTTGAATCAAGTCACCTACTCTATCGGATGTTCTTGTTTTCATTCAGTTTCTTCAGTTTTTCATTTTAGTCCCTTTATGTAGGTTGTGGACTACTAGCTACAAGAGAAGTCATGATTAGTCAGGTAGCAGAACATATGAATGGGATCTTAGAATTACAGTGGGGATCTTTAATGTGATCCCCCCTCCATTACTTACTTTTTTGGGTAAAGAAAATGAATGGAATTCTAGAGAATGGAAAACTTTCTCTCAAGAGCAGAGGATTAGAACAGGTGCTTTGTTTTTTAAGTGTTTTATCTCTTTTTCATATGCTCATACCACTCCTCCCTTTGGAACCTTGCTAGGTTTAGTTTCTACTGTGTTTTGCAGGACTTAGATCAGAACCCTATAGCTCAGATCTCTGTTATTTTCCTGTATCCTATTGTGTATCCAACATATCCATATTGAGCGCTCACTACATTTCTATCACAGTTCTAAATGCTAGAAAGTGACCTTAAATATTTCACAGTAGATCCTCATTCTTTAAGGAAAATGGAAAAGAGGTCAAAATGGGAAGAAGAAACGGTGGTGCCAAGTCCTGCTGAGCTTCGGAGTTTAAGAAGATACCTATGGGATCATTCAGAAAATTTATCTACTAAAAAAATTATCTACATATGAAATATCAGAAAAAATATAATAAAGCTGATGATAAATAATACCTCAGTTGTGCAGCATGTGTTATTTTCTTTTTACCTCCAAAACCCATATAAGCTTATTATTACTGTTTTCATTGAACATATGAGAAAATTTAAGATCATCCAGCTTAAATGTTATGTTCAATAGTTTCCATTAGTTTCCATTAGCCTCTGAGTAAACCTTCCTGCCCCACAGTCTTTTCATTGCAGTCCTTACTTCTGAATGTGATTAAAGTTGACTCTTGACCACTAATATTCTTTCTTATTCTTCTTCTATCCTACACTTTCCATTCTCCTCATTCTTGCTTTTCTTGCTTTTCTCTTCCTACTTTCATCAAACCTACTTCCTTTTTCATACAATGTCCAACACACCAGACCCTTCCCACTTTCTACTCTTAGAGGGAACTTACAAGCTTCTTACCCCTGGCTAGTTTTATCACATACAGAGCTGATTTCTTGATAGACCTTTTAAGAGAGACTATGTGCTCCTTTTCCAATATGTAAATAGCCACAAAGTGGGAAACTGTAGCAATTGACTTTTCCTTCCCACTGGCCAAAGTTTACCCCACTGTGGGCCATTTGCACTGTTCTCTGGCCATGTCACTGGACCCGGCCTGCAGTTGAAGGAAAAGACAGAGCTCAAATTAGCGGCAGGGACATTCATACAGAAAACAAGCTTGATGGGATAGCCACTGAGCAGCTTTAGGTGCCAATCATGTCGCACAGTATCTACTACCTCAGCAGCACAAGGGATATCTGTGGATAGGGTTCAGAAGTGCCCACATGGATGTGAGCTAAAGTCCTGTCAGGTCAGGCCCCTGAGTGACCTAAAGATGAAGAAGAGTTTCCATAACTCTCTTCATTTATGGTCTCTTAGTATCATGATGAAATATAGGCCACTGCTAAGACATCTCTGGCTACAAGCAAGAGGAGTGCAGGAATCTGAGTGATGCACAAAAATCTGGGTGTCATGCTTGATCTGCCTCACACTCAGCTGTTAGCTCTCAGTTGCTTGAATGGTCAGGTGACATTCACTATCACCCCAAAGGGATTTGACTCTTTCCTTCTTTGCCTTTGTCAGTAGGTCCTCCTGAAACTAGTCATCTTTATAGTAACATAATAAAAGATTTGGAATCTTTGTTCCATATAATTGTATGTTCCTTCCCAAATTTAAAGCCCATAAAATACTGTGTCTCTTTTCAAGTGATAGGAGATGTGAATAGAAAACACTTTTTGATTTTGGGGTCTCTACATCCCACAGGCTACAGGACTCTTAAGAACTCTACTCATGTGATAATCCCCTGAAACTTCACAGTGTTTATCTTCTACTTTCTGCCTTGTGTGAGCTTAGTAGGTGTGTAAGTTACCTACTCCTATATACTGGGAACTATCACTAAACCAAAAATTAGTGGCTTACAACTACAAATTTAATCCTGGAATTAGTTTTATTTTTTTAAGTTTATTTATTTATTTATTTATTTATTTGTTTGTTTGTTTGTTTATTTATTTATTTAAGAGAGAGAAAGAGAGAGAGAACACAGAAGGACAGTGAAAGGGAGAAGCAGATTCTGGTTGGCTAGATCCCAGGACCGTGAGATCCTGACCTGGGCTTAAGGCAGGTGCTTAAGGGACTGAGCCACCCAGGCACCCCCACCCCAATTAATGGCTTTAAAGTGCAAAATCAAAACTTAAAGGTTAATTTATTTCTTTTTTAAAGATTTTATTTATTTTTTCATGAGAGACAGAGAGAGAGAGAGAGGCAGAGATATAGGCAAAGGGAGAAGCAGGCTCCCCGCAAGGATGTCAATATAGGACTTGATCCTGGGACTCCAGGATCACACCCTGAGCCAAAGGCACAGTCTAAGCTGCTGAGCCACCCAGCCATCCCCAAACTTAAAGGTTTAACATAAAAGCAATTTATTTGAATGATTCTGCAATGTGGGTTGGATTCAGCTGTGTGGTCCTTCTCCTAGTTTCTCACTGAAACATTCTCAATGGCATGGATGGAGTAGGAATGGAGTACATGGTCCAAGATGGCCTCCTTCATACAACCGGATGTCTGCTCAGGTATGTCTGTTCTCATTCACTCTTCAGGATTGTAGATTGGGCTATACCACGCCACAGTTGTTTCAGGGCATTGGCTGTTTCACAAAAGAAAAAGTTTTAAATCCTTTCACACCAACTTTTAGGGATTATACAACATGATTTTTACCTCCTTCTCTTCATGTGGTTAAAGGTTACATGCGACATGTGTCACAAGTTTAGCCCAGATAAAAGCATGGAGACATAGGTTCCCTCTTTATTAAAATTAAAATCAATTAGAATAGAATATTTTTAATGGTTCCAGGTATAAAAACTAATGATTCAATATTGTATATATTTCAAAAGGATCATCACAAAATCTAGGTAGCATCCACCACCACACATTGTCATAATTTTTTTCTTGTGATAAAACCATTTAAGAGCTACTCTTTGCAATTTTCAAATAAAGAATATAGTGTTAACTAGAGTTACTCTGTGTACATTATTACACTCAATTATGTAAGATTTTATAACTGGAAGTTTCTTCCTTGACCACCTTCACCCATTACATAATCCCTTCCTACCCCTCACTCTGGCAACCTCCAAACTGCACTCTGTATCTGTGAGTTCAGTTTATTGCTTTTTTTTTTAAGATTCTACATGTAAATGAGATCATATGGTATTTGTCTTTATGTTTATTTATTTAGCATAAGGCCCATAAAGATGCGTCTATACTGTTATAAATGGTAATATTCAAAAGCAGACCAATATCTAATTTTTATGAGGGCAGACATTGGGGCTGTTTTGTTGGAGCTAGACCTGTCAGGATCTCCTGACTATATAATGTTTGGTCCTCACATCCCTCAGCTCCAGTTGGGGCTTTGTGCTGTGCTCCTTAAGCCCCTGGGGCATGTACTTCTCCAGCAGCATAACGAAACTTCACCTTTAGTGTGTAGCACTGGGCTCTACACTTGGCTGTTGAAGCAGATATCCTGGATATAGGTCACATGGCACCATTTTGCAGATTAGAAACAGATGACCTTTTCTTATGCCACAACCTATTTATTTCCTGATAACAAAATTTCTGAGTCATTCTGTATAAATGAATCAAATTATCAAATGAAATGTTGATCACTTAACATTTTAGTTCTAAAAGAGATCCAAAGTCATTATTATGCAGTGATTTTTAATACAACATTTACATAACTTCTGTTCATGATATTTTTAGTAATAGTTGCTGTATGGCCTTTTATTCTGTACAAATGATCATTATATTTAATGTTTATCTGGGTTTTTAAAAATTATTGTATTTTTATTTAAATTCAGTTAGACTACATATACCTCATCATTCATTTCAAATGCAGTTTTCAATAATTTATCTGTTTTTAGCAGCTTATTGAAATAGAATCTACGCATATCATACAATTCAATTATTTAAGGTATATAATTTGATGGTATACAATTTAAAGTATGAAATAATCAACACTGTCTAATTTTACAATATCTTTGCCCCCACAACAAGAAATTGCATAGCCATTCACAGTCACTTATTCCTCTCCATCACCATCAGCAGCACTCCTAGACAAATACAATCTACTTTCATTTTTTTTCTTGTTTTTTTTTTTTTTTTCCTGAGAGTGAGAGGACATATGTGTGTGTTGGGGAGTGGTGAGGTGCAGAGAGAGAGATTCTTAAGCAGACTCTGTGCTGAGCTCTGTATTGTCTACTCTATAACCTTATGTAAATTGAAACACAGCATTTACTCATCATGCATGTTCTCTTTGTTCTGAACTTTATCATACTGACTTGTGTATCATTAGTCCATTACTTAGCTGAAGATTATTCTATCTTGGCAACTTCTGCCTTTCAAGTGTAGTGTATTTGCATTTAATGTACTTGTTAATTATTTTGGCATAAGGTCATCTCTTTGTAGTTTACTTTTTGTCCCCTTTAGAACCTATTTTATTTCTTTAACTTTATTTATTTATTTATTTATTTATTTATTTATTTATTTATTTAACTTTTGAGTTAATTTAGATGATTTTTGTCTAATAGTCAATCATATCATTTTAATATCTTTTAAAATAATAGACTTTATTTTTAAGACAGTTTCAGGTTTACAGGAAAATTGAGAGAAGCTATGGAGATTTCCTTCATCTCTGATTTATAAATAGGCAGAGGGACTGAATAGGCATTTTTGCAAAGGCATACAGATACATCAAAAGGAGCACAGCATCACTCATCACCATGAAAAGGCAAATGAATATCATGAGATATCATTTCACATCTGTTAGAATGACTATTATTGGGAAGATAAAGATCAGTAATGTTGGTCAGCATGTAGAATAAAGGTATCTCATCTATGTCATTGATGAGTATGTAAATTACTACAGTCATTAGAGAAAATTGCATAGAGGTCCCTCAGAAAATTAAAACTAGAACTGCTGCCCACCAATCCTACTGTTGGATATATATCCAAAGGATCTGAAATCATGATTGTGAAGGGCTATCTGCATTCCTAGGTTCAATGCATCATTATTCACAGTAGCCATGGTGTGAACGCAACCTCATCCTTGACTGATGAATCAATATAGAAAATGTGAGATATATACGATTCAGACTTTAAAAAGAAGAGAGTTCTGCCATTTGCAATAACATAAAGAGCTGGGAGACTTTATGTTAAGTGAAATCTTGCATGAACTCCCAAATAGGTTGAAATGCTATAGTTCACTTCACAGAAGCAGAGAGTAGAATGGTGGTTACCAGGGGCCAGGGATGGGAAAATGAAGAGAAGTTGGCCCACGGTTATAAGGCTTCAGTTATGGAGAGTGAATAAATTCTAGAGATCTAATATATAGCATGGTCACTATGGTTAACAATGCCATAATATATACTTGAAATTACAAAAAGGATAGATAGATCTTAAATAAAATCTTACACACACACACACACACACATATACGCAAAGGTAACTATATAGAGAAAATAGATATGCTACTTAAATTGTGGTGATGTTTTCACATTATATGTATATCAAAATAACATTTTACAACTGAAATATATATTGTATGTCAATATGCCATCTTTGGAACACTAACGCAGGCACTAAGCTTCATAATATCCCAGAAAGCAAAAACTAGTGAGAACAGTGAAAACGTGATATTTTAATGAACTTGTTTTAAAATAATCCTTGACAGGAGGAAAATATTGGTATTGAAAAGGTTTTCCAGGTAAATAATGAAAAGCAGAATTAAACATGAAATGGATTCTTGTAATAGTTACTAAGCACGTGGTACCCTTGAATACACTGAAATCAAGGAGTTTATTTATTTATTTCAAAATGTATATTTAAATTCCATTTAGTTAGCATTCAATGTAATAAAAGTTCCAGGTGTACAAATTAGTAATTCAACACTTACACCAACACTCAGCTTATCACAACAAGTGTATTCCTATTTCCCATCATCTATTTAACCCATCCTCCTACCCACCTCCCCTCTGGCAACCATCAGTTTATTCTCTATATTTAAGAGTCTATTTCTTTATTTGACCCCTTTCTCTTTTTTTCCTGATAGTTATTTGTTTTGTTTCTAAAATTCCACATAAGTGAAATCATATTTCTAGGAGTTGCTTCACTTAGCATAATACTCTCTAGCTCTTTCCTTGTCATTGCAAATAACTATTGCAGATAATGCTTCTATAAACATCTGGGTGCACATATCCCATTGGTTTAGTATTTATGTATCCACAGAAATCAATTAATTTTAAAGATTCATGATATTACACCTGGCATGCCCATATTCAAGGCATGGCTTTTAATCCTTCTGGTCACTGTGAGCATCAATATTCTATTGGCAACTCTAACTTGTGAGTAGACACTATTCCTTTATTAGTAAAGGACAAACAGGAAAGAAAGTGGCTTCCTTTTTTTAAGATTTTATTTTATTTATTCACAAGATACACACAGAGAGAATGAGAGAGAGAGAGAGAGAGAGAGAGAGAGAGAGAGAGAGAGAGAGGCAGAGACACAGGCAGAGGGAGAAGCAGGCTTCATGTAGGAAGCCCGATGTGGAACTCGATCCTGGGTCTCCAGGATGAGTCCCTTGGCTGAAGGTGGCGCTAAACCGCTGAGCCACAGGGGCTGCCCAAGAAAGCGTCTTCCTACTGCTAAAGTAGGTTCTCTCTAACTTCATTAAAGAGAGACAAGCCAAATGAGTTTTTATGAATGTTTCTGGTACTTCCTTTTAATCCATCAATAGAACCCAAATTTAAATGAAATAATATACATTTCCCCCCTCATTTTATCTATCATCTATCTATCATCTATCATCTATCTATCATCATCATCTATCTCTTTATTTATTTTTATTGGAAATCGATTTGCCAACATACAGTGTAACACCCAGTGCTCATCCCATCAACTGCCCCCACTCAGTGCCTGTCACTCAGTCATCCCATCCCCCCGCCCACCTCGCCTTCAACTACCCCTTGTTCCTTTCCCAGAGTTAGGAGTCTCTCATGATCTGTCTCCCCCTCTGATATTTCCCACTCATTTTCTCTCCTCTCCCCTATAATCCCTTTCACTATTTTTTATATTTCCCAAATGAATGAGACCAAATAATGTTTGTCCTTCTCCGATTGACTTACTTCCCTCAGCATAATACCCTCCAGTTCCATCCACGTTGAAGCAAATGGTGGGTTTTCATCGTTTCTAACAGCTGAGTAATATTCCAGTGTGTACATAGACCACATCTTCTTTATCCATTCATCTTTCGATGGACACCGAGGCTCCTTCCACAGTTTGGCTATTGTGGACATTGCTGCTAGAAACATCGGGGTGCAGGTGTCCTGCCGTTTCACTGCATCTGTGTCTTTGGGGTAAATCCCCAGCAGTGCAATTGCTGGGTCCTAGGGTAGGTCTATTTTTAACCCTTTGAGGACCCTCCATACAGTTTTCCAGAATGGCTGTACCAGTCTGGATTCCCACCAACAGTGCAAGAGGGTTCCCCTTTCTCCATATACTCTCCAACATTTGTTGTTTCCCGTCTTGTTAATTTTTACCATCCTCAGTGGTGTGAGGTGGTATCTCATTGTGGTTTTGATTTGTATTTCCCTGATGGCAAGTGATGCAGAGCATTTTCTCATGTGCTTGTTGGCCATGTCTATGTCTTCTTTGGTGAAGAATTATTCCCATTTCATGATTCAGTTGTTTGTTTCTCTGCTGTTGAGTTTAATCAGTTCTTTATTTTTGGATACCAGCCCTTTATCTGATGTGTCATTTGCAAATACCTTCTCCTATTCTATAGGTTGTCTTTTCATTTTGTTGACTGTTCATAGATATATCTTGCAGGAAGTTGCTGTGGCCAATTCAAAAAGGGTGTTGCCTGTGCTCTCCTCTAGGATTTTTTTTAAATAATAAATTTAATTTTTATTGGTGTTCAATTTGCTAACATACAAAATAACACCCAGTGCTCATCCCGTCAAGTGCCCCCCTCAGTGCCCGCCACCATTCACCCCCACCCAACCCCCGCCCTCCCCCCTTCTACCACCCTTAGTTCATTTCCCAGAGTCAGGAGTCTTCATGTTCTGTCTCTCTTTCTGATATTTCCCACACATTTCTTCTCCCTTCCCTTATATTCCCTTTCACTATTATTTATATTCCCCAAATGAATGAGACCATATAATGTTTGTCCTTCTCTGATTGACTTATTTCACTCAGCAAAATACCCTCCAGTTCCATCCATGTTGAAGTGAATGGTGGGTATTTGTCATTTCCAATGGCTGAGTAATATTCCATTGTATACATAGACCACATCTTCTTTATCCATTCATCTTCTGATGGACACCGAGGCTCCTTCCACAGTTTCGCTATTGTGGACATTGCTACTAGAAACATCGGGGTGCAGGTGTCCCAGCGTTTAACTGCATCTGTATCTTTGGGGTAAATCCCCAGCAGTGCAATTGCTGGGTCGTAGGGCAGGTCTATTTTTAACTCTGAGGAACCTCAGCACAGTTTTCCAGAATGGCTGTACCAGTCTGGATTCCCACCAACAGTGCAAGAGGGTTCCCCTTTCTCCGCATCCTCTCCAACATTTGTGGTTTCCTGCCTTGTTAATTTTCCCCATTCTCACTGGTGTGAGGTGGTATCTCATTGTGGTTTTGATTTGTATTTCCCTGATGGCAAGTTATGCAGAGCATTTTCTCATGTGCATGTTGGCCATGTCTATGTCTTTCCTCTGTGAGATTTCTCTTCATGTTTTGCCCATTTCATGATTGGATTGTTTGTTTCTTTGCTGTTGAGTTTAATAAGTTCTTTATAGATCTTGGAAACTAGCCCTTTATCTGATATGTCATTTGCAAATATCTTCTCCCATTCTGTAGGTTGTCTTTTAGTTTTGTTGACTGTATCCTTTGCTGTGCAAAAGCTTCTTATCTTGATGAAGTCCCAATAGTTCATTTTTGCTTTTGTTTATTTTGCCTTCATGGATGTATCTTGCAGGAAGTTACTGTGGCCGAGTTCAAAAAGGGTGTGGCCTGTGTTCTCCTCTAGGATTTTGATGGAATCTTGTCTCACATTTAGATCTTTCATCCATTTTGAGTTTATCTTTGTGTATGGTGTAAGAGAATGGTCTAGTTTCATTCTTCTGCATGTGGATGTCCAATTTTCCCAGCACCATTTATTGAAGAGACTGTCTTTCTTCCAATGGATCATCTTTCCTCCTTTATCGAATATTAGTTGACCATAAAGTTGAGGGCCCATTTCTGGATTCTGGATTCTGTTCCATTGATGTTTCTGTTTGTGTGCCAGAACCACACTGTCTGGATGATCACAGCTTTGTAGTACAACTTGAAATCCAGTATTGTGATGCTCCCAGCTCTGGTTTCCTTTTTCAATATTACCCTGCCTATTTGGGGGTCTTTTCTGGTTCCACACAAATCTTAAGATTATTTGTTCCAACTCTCTGAAGAAAGTCCATGGTATTTTGATAGGGATTCCATTAAACGTATAAATTGCCCTGGGTAGCATTGACATTTTCACAATATTAATTCTTCCAACCCATGTGCACAGGATATATCTTTCCATCTCTTTGTGTCTTCCTCAATTTCTTTCAGAAGTGTTCTGAAAAGTGTTCTTAGGGTATAAATCCTTTACCTCTTTGATTAGGTTTATTCCTAGGTATCTCATGCTTTCAGGTGCAATTGTAAATGGGATGGACTCCTTAGTTTCTCTTTCTTCAGTCTCATTGTTAGTGTATAGAAATGCCCCTGATTTCTGGGCATTGATTTTCTATCCTGCCATAGGCCTAATTGCTGTATGGGTTCTAGCAATCTTGGGGTGGAGTCTTTTGGGTTTTGTATGTACAGAATCATGTCATCTGTGAAGAAGGAGAGTTTTACTTCTTCTTTGCCAATTTGAATGCCTTTTATTTCTTTTTGTTGTCTGATTGCTGAGACTAGGACTTCTGGTACTATGGTGAATAACAGTGCTGAGAGTGGACATCCCTGTAGTGTTCCTGATCTTAGGTCAAAGGCACTCAGTGTTTCTCGTTGAGAATGGTATTTGCTGTGGGCTTTTCATAGATGGCTGTTAAGATGCTGAGGAATGTTCCCTTTATCCCAACACTCTGAAGAGTTTTGATCAGGAATGGATACTGTATTTTGTCAAGTGCTTTCTTTGCATCCTTTGAGAGGATCATAAGGTTCTTGTTTCCTCTTGTTGATATGACCTGTCATGTTGATTATTTTACTACTGTTGAACCACCTTGCATTCGGGGATAAATGCCACTTGGTCTTGGTGAATAATCTTCTTTTTTTTTAATTTTTTATTTATTTATTTATTTATGAGAGAGAGAGAGAGAGAGAGAGAGAGAGAGGCAGAGACACAGGCAGAGGGAGAAGCAGGCTCCATGCTCTGGGAGCCCGACGTGGAACTCGATCCCGGGTCTCCAGGATCGCGGCCTGGGCCAAAGGCAGACGCCAAACCGCTGCGCCACCCAGGGATCCCGGTGAATAATCTTCTTAATGTATTGTTGGATTCTATTGGCTAGTATCTTGCTGAGAATTTTTGCATCGGTGTTCACCAGGATATTGGTCTATAATTCTTTTTGGTAGGGTCTTTGTCTGATTTTGGAATTAAGGAGATGCTGGCCTCATAGAACGAGTTTGGAAGTAATCCATCCCTTTCTATCTTTTGGAACAGCTTTAGTAGAATTGGTATTGTTTCTTCTTTAAATGTTTGATAGAATTCCCCTGGGAAGCCTTCTAGCCCTGGACTTTTATGCCTTGGGAGGTTTTTGATGACTGCTTCAATTTCCTCTTTGGTTATTGGCTTGTTAAGGTTTTCTATTTCTTCCCGTTCCAGTTTTGGTAATTTGGGGTTTTTCAGAAATGCATCTATTTCTTCTAGTTTGCCTAATTTATTGATGTATAGCTGCTCATAATACATTTTAAAATCGTTTGTATTTCCTTGGTATTGGTTGTGATCTCTCTGTTTTCATTCATGATTTTATTAATTAGAGTCTTTTCTCTTTTGTTTTTATAATGCTGGTAATGGTTTATCTATCTTATTAATTCTTTCAAAGAACCAAGTCCTGGTTTTGTTGAACTGTTCTATAATTCTTCTGATCACTGTTTCACTGGGTTCTTCTCGAATCTTTATTAACTCTCTTCTTCTGCTTGGTGTAGGTTTTATTTGCTGTTCTTTCTCCAGTTCCTTTAGGTGTGTGGTTAGCTTATTTATTTGAGTTTTTCCCATTTTTTTGAGGTATGCCTCAATTGCGAAGTATTTCCCTCTTAGGACTGCTTTTGCTGTATCCCAAAGATTTTGAATGGTGGTATCTTCATTCTCATTAGTTTCCATGAATTTTTTAAATTCTTCTCTAGTTTCCTGGTTGACACTTTCATCTTTCAGCAGGATGGTCTTTAAACTCCATGTGTTTGAATTTCTTCCAAATTTCTTTTTGTGATTTAGTTCTAGTTTTAAAGCATTATGGTCTGAAAATATGCAGGGGACAATCCCAATATTTTGGTATCAGTTGAGACCTGATTTGTGACTCAGTATGTGGTCAATTCTGGGGAAAGTTCCATGTACACTTGAGAAGAATGGGTATTCGGTTGCATTCAGATTTAAAGTTCTGTATATATCTGTGAAATCGATCTCGTTCAGTGTATCATTTAAAGTTCTTGTTTCTTTGGAGATGTAACGAGATAATCTGTCATTTGCAGAGAGTGCTGTGTTGAAGTCTTCTACTACTAGTGTATTATCATCTAAGTATGTCTTTATTTTGGTTATTGATTGCCTTACTTGGCAGCTCCCACATTAGGGGGATAAATATTCATGATTGTTAGGTCCTCTTATTGGACAGAGCACTTAAGTAAAGTATCATATAGTGTCCATCTTCATCTCTTACTCCAGTCATTGGGATAAACTTTAATTTATCTGACATGAGGATTGCTACCCCAGCTTTCTTTTGAGGAACATTTGAATGGTAAATGTTTCTCCAACCTTTCCATTTTCAGCTGTAGGTGTCCATCGGTCCAAAATGAGTCTCTTGTTGACAGCAAATAAATGGGTTTTGCTTTTTTATCCAGTCTGAAACCTTGCATCTTTGTGATAGGATCATTTAGCCCTTCACGTTCAGAGTTACTATTGAAGTACATGAATTTAGTGTCATCATACTTCCTATTCATTACCTGTTTTTGTGGATTATTTCTTTGTGCTTCCACTTTCTTTTACAGGGTCCCCCTTCCTATTTCGTGCAGAGATGGTTTGGCGGTCACATATTCTTTCAGTTTCTGCCTATTTTTGAAGCTCTTTATATCTCTTTTTATTGTGAATGAGAGCCTTGCTGGATAAAGTATTCTTGGCTGCAGTTTCTTCTCATTTAGGACCCTGAATATAACCTGCCAGCCCTTTCTGGCCTGCCAGGTCTCTGTAGGGAGGTTTGTTGTTAATCTAATATTTCTCCCCATATAAGTTAGAGATCTCTTCCCTCTTGCTTCTTTAAAGATAGATTTTCTCTTTATCTTTGGAATTTCCAAGTTTCACTATTAAATGTTGAGGTGTTGAATGGTTTTTACTGATTTTAGGGGGATACCTCTCTCTCTCCTGTTCTGCTTCCCTCCCCAAGTTAGGGAAGTTCTCAGCTATGATTTGTTCAAATTCTTTTCTGGCCCTCTAGCCCCCTTGGCACTCTCTGGAAACCCAAATATATGTAGATTTTTCCTTCTGGGGCTATCATTTATTTCCTTTAACCTTTCCTGATGGTCTTTTAATTGTTTTTATCTTTTTTTCCCAGCTTCCTTGCTTGCCATCAACTTGTCTTCTATGTCATGCAATTTCTTCCACCTCATTAACCCTCATCGTTACCAGTTTGGATTGCATCTCCTTTATTTGATTAATCTCATCCTGATTAGATCTAAATTCTGCAGTCATGAAGTCTCTTGAATCCTTTATGCTTTTTCCCAGAGCCACTAGTAGCTTTATAATTTTGCTTCTGAAATGGCTTTCTGACATTTAATTGTAATCCAAATTTTGTAACCCTACGGCAGAGTACTGTTTCTGATTCTTTTTTTGTGGAGAGTTCTTTCTTCTAGTCATTTTGCTCAGTGCAGAGTGGCTGTATGAATGGTCTGAGTCAAGAATACCAAGCACAACCTAAGTAAATTTAACCCTAAATGATTCTGCCAATGTCAAAGACCAGAAGACATAGACCAGAATGTAATAATACAAAGGACCACTAAAGTGACAAACACATTTTAAAACAAAGTAGTAGGGCAGCCCTGGTGGCACAGTGGTTTAGAGCCACCTTCACCCCTGGGTGTGATCCTGGAGACCCGGGATCAAGTCCCACATCCGGCTCCCTGCAAGGAGCCTGTATCTTCCTCTGCCTGCGTTTCTGCCTCTCTTCTCTCTGTATCTCTCATGAATAAATAAATAAAATCTAAAAGAAAAGCAAAGTAGTAAAAAATAAAAGGCCAAGGATCACAAAGAAGAAGAAGAAAAAAGAAGAGGAAAAAAGGAAGCATAAAGAGGAAAAAAAAGAAAAAAAAAGGAGAGGAATTAAAGGCGGGGGGAGGGGGGACTGGGAGATGGTGGTGGTGATGATATTGTAGTGGAGGGAGAATATAGTCTACCTGACAGGTCCTAGAGTGTGATCGTCTTGGTTCTGAGTATATTGTTTTGTATTTTAGAAGATGCTCAGTCCCAAATTTATATAAACCAGAAATACTGGTAGAAAGCCCCAAAATTGTTTGCCAAAGCATAAATGAGATAAAAAGAGGGGGCAGAATGGGAATGAAGAATCTTACAGAATGAACCAGTGCTGTATACCACTTAGTTCTGGGTGCATGCTGGTCATGTTTAGAAGGTATTAACTTCTGCCATTGTAGAACAAATGAGGCAGAGGAAACAAAAAAACACAAAACAAAACAAAACAAAACAAAAACATATCTTATATATCTCCTAAAATTAAGTTGAGTATGTTGAAGGGAATCTAGAAGTGGAAAATATATCTAAAAACTGTAATTGTAGAAATATGAAAGTGAAAAAGGAAGAAACAAAAATGGTAAAATATTGTAGCTAAGGTCGGAAAAGTGAAAAAAAAAAAACCTAGAAATTTACAGTCTGATATAAAAACAAGTTGAACTTGAAAAGGGAAAAAAACGAAAAGGAGGGGTGCCCTCTAGTTCTATATACTGTAAGTCCCTCGACTTCTCCTGGAGGTTTCCAGCACTGCTGGGTAAAGAACTTGCTCTTCCCCTGTCCTTCCAGGTGGTCTTCTGGGGGAGGGGCCTGTTGTGCTGATTCTCAGGTGTGTGTACCTAGAGAGCTGCCCTCCCTACCACTGGGTTCCAGGCTCAGTGGGAGCTGTTTATCCTGTGAGGCCCTAGTCCCCTGACGGCCCCGCCCCTCCCAGGCACAGGGTGACACCAGGAGGAACAACCCCACTGGTGTCGGCCTGCTCTCCAGCCCTGGTGTCAGCTCCCTCAGTAACTCCCGCAGGTCCCAAGGGGCCTGGATGCTCCAGGGGGTCGGGGGTCGCTGACCTGTACAGCTCGGGGCACCCTGCAGCAGGAGCATCCTTGCTGTCCTGTGCTCTCCCCACCTCCGCCTGTCCTGGGGGAGCCGCAGGATCCTGGCCTCTACCCCCTGTGCCCTGGGATCCCGGGCCTGTGCTGCTGGAATCGCGCTCCCTGCTCCACGGCCCCGAAGGCAGCAGGGCACAGCCCCCTCCACGTGGAGCCGTGGCCTGAGCTGCTCCCGAGGCCCCACCGGGCGTGCTCCAGCCCTTTATCGCTCTTGGCCAATGGTGTGTGGGGCGCTCTCCCCTGGGCGCACTTCCTCTGTGACTGCGGGAGACTGGGGGCTCCACGATCCTGCACCAGTTCCCTGCTAAGCGCCCTTCCATCCGGGAAGAATCCCGTGCAAAATTTTAAAGTTCCCCC
Organism: Nyctereutes procyonoides; assembly: GCF_905146905.1. Lineage (NCBI taxonomy): Eukaryota > Metazoa > Chordata > Mammalia > Carnivora > Canidae > Nyctereutes > Nyctereutes procyonoides. The sequence goes on from NW_026575108.1 coordinate 228,083, forward strand.
TTCTCCGGGGCGGGGCTTTGCTGTCCCCGAGGCTCCCGCCGCCCCCTTAGACCGACTCCTCGTGGGGCCCCTCCCCCACTTGATTCTTTTTTATTTTTCTCCACCTTCCGACCTTGTTAGAAGCCAAAACCTTTCTCTCTATAGGGTACAGGCTGTTCTATCTTTAAATCTCAGGCCAAATTCGTAGGTTTTCAGGATAGTTTGAAGTTATCTTCCGTAACTTTTGGAAGTTGGTGGGGCCAGGTGAATTGAGGCTCCTACTCCTCTGCCATCATGCTCATTTTTCCCTTCAAACTAGGTTTTACCTTTCTGTACTTCGATCTCAGAAAATATGTTGTATCTATGGTGCATTTTAAATTCTTATTTAGTCTTGCCAGCCTAGATTATTTTGCCTCCTTCCCTCTTTGGTTTATAGAATTCTCTTGATATATACCAATCACACAAATTAGCTGAATATCTCAAGATCTTTCTAATAAAACACTTCAAAACCCCATGCATAATGTGTCAAATATGTTAATAGCGAAAAGAAACAATAAGAAAAAATATGTATATAAATCTACACACACACACACACACACACACACACACACACACACACACACACTTTTAGGCCTTTGGTTCACTTGTATGGAACTTTGTAAAGATAAACTAATGGGGGATCCCTGGGTGGCTCAGTGGTTTAGAGCCTGCCTTTGGCCCAGGGCCTGATCCTGGAGTCCCAGGATCTAGTCCCACATCAGGCTCCCTGCATAGAGCCTGCTTCTCTTTCTGCCTGTGTCTCTGCCTCTTTCTCTCTGTGTCTCTCATGAATAAATAAATAAATAAAATCTTAAAAAAATAAAAAAATAAAGACAAACCAATGATGTAATGTAAAGAATTTCTAATGCAAAAAAAAAAAAATTCCCATTGCTCTGAATGTGTTGAAAAGACAGTAGGATACCTTTTTTGAAACTTGCTATACAGGTAATTACAAGTCATAAAATATTTTATTTATGGATGAACATTTTTTGAACAGTTGTGATTGTATAAATACCTTTCTTATTAATATACCAGAGTGTAGACAGAGTTTTGAGCAGTATTTCACAATCAGCAACATTGGAAGTGAGCTCTCAATAAAAGAAAGAACCAGGCTGGCAATATCAGGGAAGCTACTAGTTTAAGGGCAGAAGTACGGAAAAGAGTAAGGAACTCTGGTGTGATATATTAGAGTGTGTTGGGTAAATCAGGATACACAGTATCATATTTGATATCTGTACAGATTAAGTAATCAACCAAAATCCTCAATTCATCTTCTGCTTTCTGAGGTAATCTTGATATGCCATAACTTTCTCATGGCATTTTTCACTTCTGCATTCCTCAGTGTGTAGATAAGTGGATTGAGAAAAGGTGTCCCAATAGTATAAAATACAGTTACCATCTTGTCCATGAAGTAGGTGGTTGGAGGCCGTGTATATATGAATATGCATGGACCAAAGCATAAGACTACTACGATGATGTGAGAAGTGCAAGTAGAGAGAGCTTTTTTCCTCCCTTCCGCACTGTGGTTTCGCAGGGAATGCAAGATGACAATGTAGGAGATCATCAGAATCACAAAACTGCTTGAGCAAATGGCCCCACTATTAGACACCAACAGTAGGTTGATCACATAAGTGTCCATGCAAGCAAGTTTCAGCAAGGGCTGCAAATCACAGCAGTAATGATCAATCAAATTGGGTCCACAGAAGGGCAATCTCAAAGCCAGGATAATCTGGGCTGTAGAATGGATAAAAGATCCAATCCATGCCAGAACAATTAGGATGGTGCAGACCCGCCGGCTCATGATGGTTGGGTAGTGTAAGGGCTTGCAGATGGCCACATACCGGTCAAAGGCCATGAGGAGGAGGACAAAAACCTCCATGCAACCAAAGAAATGTAGTGCAAAGACTTGAGTCATGCATGCATTGTAAGTTATGGTATTTTTTGCAGAGAGTGAATCCACAATTAGTCTAGGGGCTGTGGAAGTTGAAAAGCAGGAATCAGCAAAGGACAAATAAAATAGGAAAAAGTACATGGGGCTCCCAAGTGTCCGGCTGGACTTGATGGTCACAATAATAAGCAAATTCCCAACCACAGTTCCCAAATAAAAAATGAAAAATATTACAAATACCGTTTTCTTTTTCATAGGATCTTGGGTCAATCCTAACAGTATGAACTCAGCAGTACTGTTATTTTGCTGCATTATTTCAGGCAAAGTGGAGAAAATGTAGGTTAGAAATAATTAATCTGCAAGGAAACTTTCTGTGAAATGAACACTCCATATTTGGAGGTTTAATCCATATGTTTGATCCTTGAAGTGCCACTACCAGTATATAATCCACCATTCATGTTGTTTTCTCCTGAATAAAGTGGAAACCACAATATTTATTCACAACTTATTAACTTGGTTGCTTATGAAACAAGAAATATATCAATAACTATAGAGACCTGATTATTCAGGCATAATAAGCATTAATTTAGGGATTCGATAGAAGAGGGCATCTTTCTGAGCTGAATGTGTTTTTTTTTTTTTTTTTTTTTTAGTTTCTAGCAAGGACCTATTTGGATACAAGTCTACAAAATGGGGAAAATTCATCATATTTACATAATGCACTTTCACACTACTTCAACATGGTAGTTTAGTAATAAGGTATCTTACAATAAATATTCTGAACATTCAAGGATCATGTAGAAACATTTGATAGTGTTTTCCTTAATGAAACCTAAAAGAAAGAAAGAGACAGGCAGAGAGGACAAGAGATAAACAATCAATATTTTAGCAGTGAATATTCAGTCAATTGGTCAGTCCATTGTGAAACGTATTTTTTAATCTGTTACCTCGACTGAGTTTAATTCACTGTTACTAATTCTTTTTTTCACTGTTACTAATTCTTAATAATTTCTATTTTTACAGTTCTAAATTCAGTTTCTTTTTTTTTTGTATATTGTTTTCTTGGAGTTCGATATGCCAACATATAGTGTAATACTCAGTGCTCATCCCGTCAAGTGTCTCCCTCAGTGCCTATCATAAAACATTTTACTTTTTGTTTTAATTTAAAAAATTATTACTTTTTTTGAGAGATCACTGACAGAGAGTGAGAGAGAGTAAACATGACTGCAGTGGAGGGAGGAGCTGAGGGATGAAGTTTAGCCTTTCTCCTGAGAAGGGGGTTTGATACAGTGTTTGATCCCTGGACCCTGAGTTCATATCTGGGGCATAAGCCGATGTTTAACCAAGAAAGCCACTTGGAACCCCTAAAACCTTGTACTTTTAAAATTATACATTATTGTATTAAAGTATTAGATATAATAGTAAATTATATACATACATATCACTGGATATGTATATATATTCATTTATTTATATGTTGTATTTTTGGAATAGAAGTTAGGAGGATGACCTTCTCCATAATATATTTCATTTGCGAGTTCAAAATATGCCATAGTCATGCTACATTAAAAATAAAGCTTTAAAAACCTAATCCTTGTAGATTGTTTATTAATCACCTTGGCATATTACTAGTTCATACAAACTGTCTTCTGACATGGGCTGCGGGAAAAGCAAGATTCCCAGGGCCACATGAAGGTTTAAGTGTTTGAGAAGGTGGGTGAGTCAACTGTAGAGCTAATTCTGGACTCAGGGACTTTACCAACTCATGCCCCAACAACAATGCCATTCACTACAGGTTCCACTGTAGTTTCAAGAGATGGCAAATACGTTCTTTGTCCAAATCCAGCAAAGAGTAATGAAATCTTGTTCATGGTATCTAACAATTAAGTATTATAAAAGGATTATCTATCTATCGTTGCATCAGTCCACCTATTGATCTATCATCTATATACCCATCTACCTATCTACTTGATAGAATTATAGTTCAAGACATTTGTATAGTTCACATAATAATAGAAGAGTTACATACATGAAAGAAGCAAAATAAAGTGATTTTTATCTGTTCACTGTTGATTTTAAGCATCTAGAAAGAAGTACATATTTAATAATAAGAATTCATAAAATGAATGAAAGATTTAAGAGAATTTACTATTGATACAACCCAATATCTTTGGTCCTATTCAATACTCAGTTACCACTGAAAAAGGCTCCTACTTCTTCCAAAATAAAATCATCATCTCCGTGGAGTATTTTCTGGGACACTCAAATAGGTATTATTTCTATGTGATTATCTCTCCACCGGGAGCTGCTTTCCATTTCTTTTATTTCAACTTCTCACCTTAGACTGTAAAACACTTCTAGAAAATTCTCTAAACCTTCTATCTTTCCACAAATTTAATACGTAAAAACGTGTTAGGTGTGCACTGTAGCATTGATCAGATAAATTTTCTCTGAGTATTAAATACAAGTTAATCCCCAACACAAATCTCACCAGTTTTGATAAGAGCTTATTCAAAAGTTAGGATGCTCAGTCAACCTCTTTTCTTCTCAAGAAAGAAAAGAATTTCTCACTCGCATGATAATTTAAAAAACAAAAAGTGTTCTAAAATTCTGTCTGACCTCTTTGCTGTCACTGAGGCTCAGGTTCTTGCCTGCATGCCAAAGATAAAGTTGGTCTTGATTTCATCCCACACCTTCTGAAATCAACTCTCACATGGAATTTTTGCTGGTAAATGCTTCTCTTTTGCCTTTCCTGCAGCAGTATTTAAACAGGAATGATGTATAATATAGGAGTCTGGGGAAAGTCATTCCCTAAAGTGTCCCTTCTCTTTTAATTAAAGCACATGAACTGGGTGTGATACAGAACTTAAAGTTCAATATATATTAATAGATTACGGGGAAAAGGTGATCTCTTCTTGTAACTAAGGGTGTGTAATAGGGTCATAAATAATATCTTTTGAATAGAATGAAAAACCTGTGATTACATAGTAATCTAGAGTCCAGGACTTGTTATCTGATATCATTATTCAAGCAAATGAATTAATACTTCTTAAAGAAATAGCTGATTCAAAAGATAAAAATTAAAAAAAAGAAATGGCTGATTCTAAGTTTTGGGCAAGGAATGTACAAGATGAATTGGAGTATCTTGTAATGCTAGAAGGTAAGGATGCTAACACATTCACACACATGCACAGTCGCTCACACTGCAATGAGAATATTACAAAGGGACACAAGAGCCAATGGAAAGCCCTCCCACTGCCCAGTGCCAAAAACTGGAAAAAAATATTGAGCAACACAATAAATGACAATGAATTGAAATGTACCTCATAGTGTAAAAAATCCACAAGTTGTTATTGATATAACCACTTAAATAAATAACTAATAAATCAGAGGCAATAGATAAATCTCACATTAAAAAGAATTTCTGGGCAGCCCTGGTGGCTCAGCAGTTTAGTGTCGCCTTCAGCCCTGGGTGTGATCCTGGAGACCTGGGATCGAGTCCCATGTCAGGCTTTCTGTATGGAGCCTGCTTATCTCTCTGCCTATGTCTCTGCCCCCCTCTCTCTCTATCTGTGTGTGTGTGTGTCTCATGAATAAATAAATAAAATCTTAAAAAAAAAGAATTTCTAATGATTTTGTAGGTTCCTCTCAAAGGGTTATAGGATAACTCTTAATCTCTTATTTGTGGCCTCTACCCAAGTTAAGTTCCTTCCAAAAGTCACATTTTGGGATGAGGAAAGGGGAGTAAACCTATAGAGGAGAAATCTAGCAACACCACCTCAGCCAGGTGATCAGGCTTAAAGCAGTGGTGATGAGTCACACTGAAAGTATGTACCTACTGGTATGATGTGATGCAAATGGCACTTTGTCTCAGTAACCTTTGTCCCATAACCCACAACCCAAGTCTAATCCTGAGTACAGTACCAAACTCCATGTGGAGATTTTATAAAATGTCCGAATAGTTCTCCTCAAAACTGTCAAGTTCATCAAAACAAAAAAATGTAAGGGACCCCCGGGTTGCTCTGTTGGGTAAGCCTCCCACTCTTGTTTTGGCATGATCTCAAGGTACTGGGATCCAGCCCGAGTAGTGCTCTACAATAAGCTTGGAGCCTGCTTCTCTGCACCCTCTCTCTCTCCCTCTGCCTTTCCCTCTGATTGCACACACACACACGCACACACACACTCTCTCGTAAATAAATAAATAAATAAATAAATAAATAAATAAATAAATAAATATTTTAAAACTCAAGAAAATTTAAGAATACACTTACTGTAATGGGCACTGAGTAAGCTATAGAATTGTTGAATCATACTACACCTGAGACTACTAGTGCTGTATGTAATCATACCTGAAATAAAGAAAGAAAAGAACATTAGGAGAAACTGTTATGTCTAGAGGTGCAGTAGAAGACATGACAACTGCATGCAATGTGGTATGCTGGCTGAGATTCTGGCAGTGAAAAATGGCATTGATTGAAAACAAAGTAAATGAATAAAGTACAGATGTTAATTAAAACTAGTATGTTCATATTTGTGAAAAATGTCCCATGTTATTTAGGATGATAACTGGGGAAACTGAGAGCAGAGTATATGGGAACTCTGTATCATTTCCACAATTTTCCTGTAAATATAAAACTGAATAAAATATAAATTTATTAAAAATAGATAACTTATTTCAATTAATAATGTCATCAAAGTTTATCTGTTTGTAGCATGGGTCAGAAACTCCTTCCTTTTCAATGCTGAATATTCCGTTGTACACATGCCACAAAACTGAACTGCAAAGTCTATGAACCATTTTGAGTCTAAAGACTAGAACGTGCTATAAACCAGTAAGAGGTGATGTCCCAGTTTAATCTATAAGCAGGAGGAACCTGAGAATCAAGAAGAATTAATGTGAAAGTGACACGCCCTGAGACATGAAGAGCTAATGGTTCATAAAATAAAACCATAAAATGGTTTATATGTCATAAAAGTTTATCTGTGTTGTAGCATGGATCCGAAATACTTTCCTTTTCAATACCAAATAAAACTCTATTGTATGTATAGCACAGTTTGTTTATTCCTATGTTGATGGACGCTTGGGTTGCTTACACATTTTGACTATCATGACTAAAGCTGATATGGAGAACATGGGTGTACACAGATCTCTTCTGGTGCCCACTTTCAATGTTTTTGGCATATACCCAGAAGTGGAAATGCTAGGTCAGTTGGTAACTTTTTTTTTTTTTTTTTACTTTCTGATGAATGTCATACTGCCTTTAACAGTGATTGCACCATTTTTATATTCTTATGAACATTGAGTTTGTTTAGTGATGTTCGGTATTTTTTTTCATGTGTGCTCTTTCTCTATTGTATATATATTTTTGAGATGTTTATTCAAGTCTTTTTTTGATATTTAGTTGTAGGAATCCCATGAATTGCATTTTCATTCTTTTGATTGTGGACTTTGATGCATAGAAGTTTTTAATTTTAAAGTAGTTTAATTAATTAATTTATTTCTCTGTAGCCTGGGTTTTTGTGTCATATTCAAGAAATTATTGACTAAGATAATGTCCTGAAGCTTTCTTTTTAATTTATATTTTCTTCTAAACATTTTATAGTTTTAGCTCTTATACTTAGGTCTTTGATTCATTTTGAGTTTATTTTGTAGATAGTAAAGTTAGGGGTCTGCCTTCATTCTACAAGTGAATATTTAGTTTTTCGAAAACTACTTTTTGAAAAAAACTACCTTTCCCTAATGGATGATTTTGGAACCCCTGTAGAAAGTCATTTGACCATATATGTGATAGTGTATTACTGGGCTTTCCAATCTATTCCATTTGTTATATATGCCAATATTTGTATTTCTGCCAGTACCATACTGTTTAGAACACTGTAAATTTTTTTAATAATAAATTTATTTTTTATTGGTGTTCTATTTAACAACATACAGAATAACACCCAGTGCTCATCCCATCAAATGCCCCCCTCAGTGCCTACCACCCAGTTACCCCCCCCCTGCCCTCTTCCCCTTGCACCACCCCTAGTTCGTTTCCCAGAGTTAGGAATCTTCCATGTTCTGTCTCCCTTTCTGATATTTCCCACTTATTTTTTCTCCTTTCCCCTTTATTCCCTTTCACTATTATTTATATTCCCCAAATGAATGAGACCATATAATGTTTGTCCTTCTCCGATTGACTTCACTCAGCATAATACCCTCCAGTTCCATCCACGTCGAAGCAAATGGTGGGTATTTGTCGTTTCTAATGGCTGAGCAATATTCCATTGTATACATAGACCACATCTTCTTTATCCATTCATCTTTCGATGGACACCGAGGCTCCTTCCACAGTTTGGCTATTGTGGACATTGCTGCTAGAAACATCCAGGTGCAGGTGTCTCCGCGTTTCATTGCATCTGTATCTTTGGGGTAAATACCCAGCAGTGCAATTGCTGGGTCGTAGGGCAGGTCTATTTTTAACTCTTTGAGGAACCTCCACACAGTTTTCCAGTGTGGCTGCACCAGTTCACATTCCCACCCACAGTGTAAGAGGGTTCCCTTTTCTCCGCATCCTCTCCAACATTTGTGGTTTCCTGCCTTGTTAATTTTCCCCATTCTCACTGGTGTGAGGTGGTATCTCATTGTGGTTTTGATTTGTATTTCCCTGATGGCAAGTGATGCGGAACATTTTCTCATGTGCATGTTGGCCATGTCTATGTCTTCCTCTGTGAGATTTCTCTTCATGTCTTTTGCCCATTTCATGATTGGATTGTTTGTTTCTTTGCTGCCAGATTTCAGGTTGTACATCAAAGCTGTGGTCATCAAGACAGTGTGGTACTGGCACCAAAACAGACACATAGATCAATGGAACAGAATAGACAATCCACAAGTGGCCCCTCAACTTTATGGTCAACTAATATTCAACAAAGGAGGAAAGACTATCCACTGGAAGGAAGACAGTCTCTTCAATAAATGGTGCTGGGAAAATTGGACATCCACATGCAGAAGAATGAAACTGGACCATTCTCTTACACCATACACAAAGATAAACTCAAAATGGATGAAAGATCTAAATGTGAGACAAGATTCCATCAAAATCCTAGAGGCGAACACAGGCAACACCCTTTTTGAACTTGGCCACAGTAACTTCTTGCAAGATACATCCAGGAAGGCAAAAGAAACAAAAGCAAAAATGAACTATTGGGACTTCATCAAGATAAGAAGCTTTTGCACAGCAAAGGATACAGTCAACAAAACTAAAAGACAACCTACAGAATGGGAGAAGATATTTGCAAATGATGTATCAGATAAAGGGCTAGTTTCCAAGATCTATAAAGAACTTATTAAACTGAACACTGTCAATTTAAAATGAGTTTTAAAATCAGGAGATGTGAGAACTACAACTTTTTCAAGATTTTTTTTGATTACATATCCCTTGAGATTCCATGTGAATCTTTAAGCTGATTTTTCTATATCTGCAAAAATTGTCATTGGGGTTTTAATAGGGGTTGTATTATTTGTGTGTTGTTTCAGATATTATTGACATTTAAACAATATTGAATCTTCTGATCCATGAAAATGTGATATCTTTCAGAGCACACACACACACTGTTTTTTATAATATGATTTTCTATACCTACATACCTGTGATATGGATTAATTTCTAAATTAGGCACAGTAAGAGATTAACAACAATAATAAAATAGAAAAATTACCACAATACACTATAACAAAATTTATCTGAATATAGTCTGTGTGTGTGTGCACGTGTGTCTTTCTCAAATACCTGAATTTACTGTACTCACCCTTCTCCTTGGGATGATGTGAGATGAGAAAATGCTGTTGTGATGAGGTGAAGTGAGGGGAATAACACAGACATTGTATTATAGCATGACTCTACTACTGACCTTTTGACAATATGTGAAAAGGATCATCTGCTTCTGAACTCAAGATAATTATAACCATGGAAAGCAAAACCATGAGTCACTTGATAAATAGACCATAGTAAAACACTCAAATGAAGAATCTGTTGCCTTGCCAATCTAAAGGGGCCTACTGGCTGTTGTGCATCATTTTAGTGTTGGAGGGGATAGTTGGGACAAGATATTCTTCACTTTAAAAGGGATATCTTTTGGTTTGGTTTTATTTAAATTCAAGTTAGTTAACATATAGTGATTTTAAATTTGGAGGTAGAAATTAGTGATATATCAGTTGCATGGAACACCCAGTGCTCATCACCTCATGTGCCCTCCTTAATGCCCATCATCCAATTACCCCAACTCCCCACTCACCTCCCTACCAGCAACCCTCAGTTTTTTCTGTTTACTTAAGTGTCTCTTATGAATTTTCTCCCTCTCTGTTTGTATCCCATTTTATTTCTACTTCAAAAGAACTATCTTGATATGCTTTATATCCCTTAGACCATGGAAATTTCACTAAGCTTCATTTACTTGAATTTTATTTTTATTTTTTTGCATCCTGTGACTGCATCCACAGAAGTGTCTTACCAATAAGTCTAGAGTAGATATCTCTTGATCATTGGATCCACTCAGTGTAATGTCATCCGTACGATTGACCAGTATGGATACCTTGTATAATGAAAGACAATCAAGGTTCCTACAAATTAAATTATGACATTATGCCTGAGAGTTGACATATCCCTGAGAGAGGTCAGTGAAGGCATGTGGCTGGCCTTGTAGTGAAATAAAATATTAAAGGAGATCTCTTAAGGCAAAAACAAACAAACAAACAAACAAACAAACAAACAAAGAAACAAACATGCCTGGTGTCAGAGAGAGGAGTCCATAAGTTGTGTAACCTCTATGAGTCTCAAAGTTTTCATTTCCCAAATTAGGTTAATGATATTTAACAACTATCTTTTTTTTAAACTATCTTCCTGGGGATCCCTGGGTGGCGCAGCGGTTTGGCGCCTGCCTTTGGCCCAGGGCGCGATCCTGGAGACCCGGGATCGAATCCCACGTCGGGCTCCCGGTGCATGGAGCCTGCTTCTCCCTCTGCCTGTGTCTCTGCCTCTCTCTCTCTCTCTCTGTGACTATCATAAATAAAGAAAGAAAAAAATAAACTATCTTCTTTTTAGTAATAAATTTATTTTTTATTGGTGTTCAATTTGCCAACATACAGAATAATACCCAGTGCTCATCCCATCAAGTGCCCCCCTCAGTACCCACCACCCAGTCACCCACACCCCCCGCCCTCCTCCCCTTCCACCACCCCTAGTTCGTTTCCCAGAGTTAGGAGTCTTCCATGTTCTGTCTCCCTTTCTGATATTTCCCACCCATTTCCTCTCCCTTCCCCTCTATTTCCTTTCACTATTGTTTATATTCCCCAAATGAATAAGATCATATAATGTTTGTGCTTCTCTGATTGACTTATTTCACTCAGCATAACACCCTCCAGTTCCATCCATGTCGTAGCAAATAGTGGGTATTTGTCATTGCTAATGGCTGAGTAATATTCCATTGTATACATAAACCACATCTCCTTTTTGAAGAATTGGACTGAGTCTAAAATACTATACTATTTGAAAACTGTTGAAACATAATGTTTACTATATATAGAAAATACCAGTCTTTAAGATGCTACTGAAAACCCTACCTTATAGACTTAGATGATCTCAATGATATTTAGGGATTTTCAGGAATAATTACACCTTCAAATTGACCTTTTCTTGGATAGTAAACTTTTGATATGAAAGATAAGACACACTCAGACACAGACTATTTAGGCAATTAGATACCAATTAACGATTCTTGAAAAGTGTTTCTATTGTTCTAAATCTTTCCTTCTAGCCTAAAGCATCAAAATTCTTCATCGAAAATCTGGGATTTGAATTTAGAATGAATTATTTTGAAACACTGTGGAGAAATGGTCTCCAGATGGCTCTGGTCCCATAGGCAAGAGACAAGAAATGTGGAGGAAACTCTTTCTTTCTTTCTTTCTTTCTTTCTTTCTTTCTTTCTTTCTTTCTTTCTTCTTTCTTTCTTTCTTTCTTTCTTTCTTTCTTTCTTTCTTTCTTCTTCTTCTTTCTTTCTTCTTCTTTCTTTCTTTCTTTCTTTCTTTCTTTCTTTCTCTTTCTTTCTTCTTCTTCTCTCTTTCTTTCTTTCTTTCTTCTTTCTTTCTTTCTTTCTTTTTCTTTCTTCTTTCTTTCTTCTTTCTTTCTTCTTTCTTTCTTTCTCTTTCTTTTCTTCTTTCTTTTCTTTCTTTCTTTTTTTTTTCCCCCAATTGGTCATTCTTGTAATGAATCTTGGTCTGGAAATGCAAGCCTCCCACAATATTTTCCTCTGGCATCACAGGGATATTTAAAGAGTTTTCCAAAAAGATTCAAGGACCTTGGCTTAGAGCTGCTGCTTTCTCGCTCTGGAATGATCTCCTGTGACGGAAAGACTTTGTCTTAGAAGCAGGTATGCTAAAGAGTCATGATTGAGAAACACCCAATTTTGAATAAGGAATTGCATTCCCTCTACTGGGAACCCAACCATGCAAGAATGCCCTTTCTTTTTGTGAACTTTGGTTTCCAAGAAGGCTAAAGGTAATGTGAATAGGAAAATGGCATAATTTGGGTGTGGAGTCCTGTGATGTTCTAAACCTGTTGACTAAAGTCACAGAAAGACCTTTTGCCTCCCTAACAATATTAAAACATTTCTGGAAACTTGCTATTAATTGCATCAGAGCTAGAGCAATAAAATCAATGGAATGAAATTAAACAGAAGCTCTAATAGGCTCCTAATTAGAAATCTCTGGAACTCATGGTCTGGTCAGTAAGGAATACTAGGCAACATTAAAGTTGTGGAGAGATATCAAAACACAAGCAGAAAATTCTAATTTTAACCACAAGAATTGTTCCACATTCTTGTTGCTTGGTATTGTTATTTTTCATGTAGTCATTCAAGGAGGTATGTGGTGATATAGTATTGTGGCTTTAATTTGCTTTCCCTGATGACTAATGATGCTGAGCATTTTTTTCATGTTATTTTTGGCCATTTCCATATTTTTTTAAGTTTTCATTTAAATTCCAGTTAACATACGAGGTAATATTAGTTTCAGGTGTACAATATAGTGATTCAAATCTATCAGGCTCATCACAAGTGCTCTCCTTATCCCTCCGTACTTATTTAACACCCCCCCATCTCCCTTCTGGTAACCATCATATTGTTCTCTATTCTCTATTCTTCTATTTAGAAGTCTGTTTCTTGGTTTGCCTCCCTCTCTCTGTCTCTCCCTCCCCACATACTTCTTTGCTTTATTTCTTAAATTTCACATATGACTGAAATCATATGGTATTTATATTTCTCCAACTGACTTATATTGCTAAGCATAATACTTTCTTGCTCCATGTATGTCATTGCAAATGTAAGTTTTCATTCTTTTTGATGGTTGAGTATTCCATTTTATACATATGGATATATATATATATATATATATATATATATATATATATATCATACCACATAAAATCCAACACATTTATCCATTTATGGGGTGATGGATTCTTGAACAGTTTCCATGATTTGGCTATTGTAAATAATGCTGCTGTAAATATTGGGATGCGTGTATCCTTTGAATTAGTACTTTTGTATTCTTTTTCCTTTTTTAAAAGATTTTATTTATTTATTTATTTTTAATTTTTTTTCTTTATTTATTTATGATAGTCACAGAGAGAGAGAGAGAGAGGCAGAGACACAGGCAGAGGGAGAAGCAGGCTCCATGCACCGGGAGCCCGACGTGGGATTCGATCCCGGGTCTCCAGGATCGCGCCCTGGGCCAAAGGCAGGCGCCAAACCGCTGCGCCACCCAGGGATCCCCAGGAAGATAGTTTAAAAAAAAGATAGTTGTTAAATATCATTAACCTAATTTGGGAAATGAAAACTTTGAGACTCATAGAGGTTACACAACTTATGGACTCCTCTCTCTGACACCAGGCATGTTTGTTTCTTTGTTTGTTTGTTTGTTTGTTTGTTTGTTTGTTTTTGCCTTAAGAGATCTCCTTTAATATTTTATTTCACTACAAGGCCAGCCACATGCCTTCACTGACCTCTCTCAGGGATATGTCAACTCTCAGGCATAATGTCATAATTTAATTTGTAGGAACCTTGATTGTCTTTCATTATACAAGGTATCCATACTGGTCAATCGTACGGATGACATTACACTGAGTGGATCCAATGATCAAGAGATATCTACTCTAGACTTATTGGTAAGACACTTCTGTGGATGCAGTCACAGGATGCAAAAAAATAAAAATAAAATTCAAGTAAATGAAGCTTAGTGAAATTTCCATGGTCTAAGGGATATAAAGCATATCAAGATAGTTCTTTTGAAGTAGAAATAAAATGGGATACAAACAGAGAGGGAGAAAATTCATAAGAGACACTTAAGTAAACAGAAAAAACTGAGGGTTGCTGGTAGGGAGGTGAGTGGGGAGTTGGGGTAATTGGATGATGGGCATTAAGGAGGGCACATGAGGTGATGAGCACTGGGTGTTCCATGCAACTGATATATCACTAATTTCTACCTCCAAATTTAAAATCACTATATGTTAACTAACTTGAATTTAAATAAAACCAAACCAAAAGATATCCCTTTTAAAGTGAAGAATATCTTGTCCCAACTATCCCCTCCAACACTAAAATGATGCACAACAGCCAGTAGGCCCCTTTAGATTGGCAAGGCAACAGATTCTTCATTTGAGTGTTTTACTATGGTCTATTTATCAAGTGACTCATGGTTTTGCTTTCCATGGTTATAATTATCTTGAGTTCAGAAGCAGATGATCCTTTTCACATATTGTCAAAAGGTCAGTAGTAGAGTCATGCTATAATACAATGTCTGTGTTATTCCCCTCACTTCACCTCATCACAACAGCATTTTCTCATCTCACATCATCCCAAGGAGAAGGGTGAGTACAGTAAATTCAGGTATTTGAGAAAGACACACGTGCACACACACACAGACTATATTCAGATAAATTTTGTTATAGTGTATTGTGGTAATTTTTCTATTTTATTATTGTTGTTAATCTCTTACTGTGCCTAATTTAGAAATTAATCCATATCACAGGTATGTAGGTATAGAAAATCATATTATAAAAAACAGTGTGTGTGTGTGCTCTGAAAGATATCACATTTTCATGGATCAGAAGATTCAATATTGTTTAAATGTCAATAATATCTGAAACAACACACAAATAATACAACCCCTATTAAAACCCCAATGACAATTTTTGCAGATATAGAAAAATCAGCTTAAAGATTCACATGGAATCTCAAGGGATATGTAATCAAAAAAAATCTTGAAAAAGTTGTAGTTCTCACATCTCCTGATTTTAAAACTCATTTTAAATTGACAGTGTTCAGTTTAATAAGTTCTTTATAGATCTTGGAAACTAGCCCTTTATCTGATACATCATTTGCAAATATCTTCTCCCATTCTGTAGGTTGTCTTTTAGTTTTGTTGACTGTATCCTTTGCTGTGCAAAAGCTTCTTATCTTGATGAAGTCCCAATAGTTCATTTTTGCTTTTGTTTCTTTTGCCTTCCTGGATGTATCTTGCAAGAAGTTACTGTGGCCAAGTTCAAAAAGGGTGTTGCCTGTGTTCGCCTCTAGGATTTTGATGGAATCTTGTCTCACATTTAGATCTTTCATCCATTTTGAGTTTATCTTTGTGTATGGTGTAAGAGAATGGTCCAGTTTCATTCTTCTGCATGTGGATGTCCAATTTTCCCAGCACCATTTATTGAAGAGACTGTCTTCCTTCCAGTGGATAGTCTTTCCTCCTTTGTTGAATATTAGTTGACCATAAAGTTGAGGGGCCACTTGTGGATTGTCTATTCTGTTCCATTGATCTATGTGTCTGTTTTGGTGCCAGTACCACACTGTCTTGATGACCACAGCTTTGATGTACAACCTGAAATCTGGCAGCAAAGAAACAAACAATCCAATCATGAAATGGGCAAAAGACATGAAGAGAAATCTCACAGAGGAAGACATAGACATGGCCAACATGCACATGAGAAAATGTTCCGCATCACTTGCCATCAGGGAAATACAAATCAAAACCACAATGAGATACCACCTCACACCAGTGAGAATGGGGAAAATTAACAAGGCAGGAAACCACAAATGTTGGAGAGGATGCGGAGAAAAGGGAACCCTCTTACACTGTGGGTGGGAATGTGAACTGGTGCAGCCACACTGGAAAACTGTGTGGAGGTTCCTCAAAGAGTTAAAAATAGACCTGCCCTACGACCCAGCAATTGCACTGCTGGGTATTTACCCCAAAGATACAGATGCAATGAAACGCGGAGACACCTGCACCTGGATGTTTCTAGCAGCAATGTCCACAATAGCCAAACTGTGGAAGGAGCCTCGGTGTCCATCGAAAGATGAATGGATAAAGAAGATGTGGTCTATGTATACAATGGAATATTGCTCAGCCATTAGAAACGACAAATACCCACCATTTGCTTCGACGTGGATGGAACTGGAGGGTATTATGCTGAGTGAAGTCAATCGGAGAAGGACAAACATTATATGGTCTCATTCATTTGGGGAATATAAATAATAGTGAAAGGGAATAAAGGGGAAAGGAGAAAAAATAAGTGGGAAATATCAGAAAGGGAGACAGAACATGGAAGATTCCTAACTCTGGGAAACGAACTAGGGGTGGTGCAAGGGGAAGAGGGCAGGGGGGGGGGTAACTGGGTGGTAGGCACTGAGGGGGGCATTTGATGGGATGAGCACTGGGTGTTATTCTGTATGTTGTTAAATAGAACACCAATAAAAAATAAATTTATTATTAAAAAAATTTACAGTGTTCTAAACAGTATGGTACTGGCAGAAATACAAATATTGGCATATATAACAAATGGAATAGATTGGAAAGCCCAGTAATACACTATCACATATATGGTCAAATGACTTTCTACAGGGGTTCCAAAATCATCCATTAGGGAAAGGTAGTTTTTTTCAAAAAGTAGTTTTCGAAAAACTAAATATTCACTTGTAGAATGAAGGCAGACCCCTAACTTTACTATCTACAAAATAAACTCAAAATGAATCAAAGACCTAAGTATAAGAGCTAAAACTATAAAATGTTTAGAAGAAAATATAAATTAAAAAGAAAGCTTCAGGACATTATCTTAGTCAATAATTTCTTGAATATGACACAAAAACCCAGGCTACAGAGAAATAAATTAATTAATTAAACTACTTTAAAATTAAAAACTTCTATGCATCAAAGTCCACAATCAAAAGAATGAAAATGCAATTCATGGGATTCCTACAACTAAATATCAAAAAAAGACTTGAATAAACATCTCAAAAATATATATACAATAGAGAAAGAGCACACATGAAAAAAAATACCGAACATCACTAAACAAACTCAATGTTCATAAGAATATAAAAATGGTGCAATCACTGTTAAAGGCAGTATGACATTCATCAGAAAGTAAAAAAAAAAAAAAAAAGTTACCAACTGACCTAGCATTTCCACTTCTGGGTATATGCCAAAAACATTGAAAGTGGGCACCAGAAGAGATCTGTGTACACCCATGTTCTCCATATCAGCTTTAGTCATGATAGTCAAAATGTGTAAGCAACCCAAGCGTCCATCAACATAGGAATAAACAAACTGTGCTATACATACAATAGAGTTTTATTTGGTATTGAAAAGGAAAGTATTTCGGATCCATGCTACAACACAGATAAACTTTTATGACATATAAACCATTTTATGGTTTTATTTTATGAACCATTAGCTCTTCATGTCTCAGGGCGTGTCACTTTCACATTAATTCTTCTTGATTCTCAGGTTCCTCCTGCTTATAGATTAAACTGGGACATCACCTCTTACTGGTTTATAGCACGTTCTAGTCTTTAGACTCAAAATGGTTCATAGACTTTGCAGTTCAGTTTTGTGGCATGTGTACAACGGAATATTCAGCATTGAAAAGGAAGGAGTTTCTGACCCATGCTACAAACAGATAAACTTTGATGACATTATTAATTGAAATAAGTTATCTATTTTTAATAAATTTATATTTTATTCAGTTTTATATTTACAGGAAAATTGTGGAAATGATACAGAGTTCCCATATACTCTGCTCTCAGTTTCCCCAGTTATCATCCTAAATAACATGGGACATTTTTCACAAATATGAACATACTAGTTTTAATTAACATCTGTACTTTATTCATTTACTTTGTTTTCAATCAATGCCAGTTTTCACTGCCAGAATCTCAGCCAGCATACCACATTGCATGCAGTTGTCATGTCTTCTACTGCACCTCTAGACATAACAGTTTCTCCTAATGTTCTTTTCTTTCTTTATTTCAGGTATGATTACATACAGCACTAGTAGTCTCAGGTGTAGTATGATTCAACAATTCTATAGCTTACTCAGTGCCCATTACAGTAAGTGTATTCTTAAATTTTCTTGAGTTTTAAAATATTTATTTATTTATTTATTTATTTATTTATTTATTTATTTATTTACGAGAGAGTGTGTGTGTGCGTGTGTGTGTGTGCAATCAGAGGGAAAGGCAGAGGGAGAGAGAGAGGGTGCAGAGAAGCAGGCTCCAAGCTTATTGTAGAGCACTACTCGGGCTGGATCCCAGTACCTTGAGATCATGCCAAAACAAGAGTGGGAGGCTTACCCAACAGAGCAACCCGGGGGTCCCTTACATTTTTTTGTTTTGATGAACTTGACAGTTTTGAGGAGAACTATTCGGACATTTTATAAAATCTCCACATGGAGTTTGGTACTGTACTCAGGATTAGACTTGGGTTGTGGGTTATGGGACAAAGGTTACTGAGACAAAGTGCCATTTGCATCACATCATACCAGTAGGTACATACTTTCAGTGTGACTCATCACCACTGCTTTAAGCCTGATCACCTGGCTGAGGTGGTGTTGCTAGATTTCTCCTCTATAGGTTTACTCCCCTTTCCTCATCCCAAACTGTGACTTTTGGAAGGAACTTAACTTGGGTAGAGGCCACAAATAAGAGATTAAGAGTTATCCTATAACCCTTTGAGAGGAACCTACAAAATCATTAGAAATTCTTTTTTTTTAAGATTTTATTTATTTATTCATGAGACACACACACACACAGATAGAGAGAGAGGGGGGCAGAGACATAGGCAGAGAGATAAGCAGGCTCCATACAGAAAGCCTGACATGGGACTCGATCCCAGGTCTCCAGGATCACACCCAGGGCTGAAGGCGACACTAAACTGCTGAGCCACCAGGGCTGCCCAGAAATTCTTTTTAATGTGAGATTTATCTATTGCCTCTGATTTATTAGTTATTTATTTAAGTGGTTATATCAATAACAACTTGTGGATTTTTTACACTATGAGGTACATTTCAATTCATTGTCATTTATTGTGTTGCTCAATATTTTTTTCCAGTTTTTGGCACTGGGCAGTGGGAGGGCTTTCCATTGGCTCTTGTGTCCCTTTGTAATATTCTCATTGCAGTGTGAGCGACTGTGCATGTGTGTGAATGTGTTAGCATCCTTACCTTCTAGCATTACAAGATACTCCAATTCATCTTGTACATTCCTTGCCCAAAACTTAGAATCAGCCATTTCTTTTTTTTAATTTTTATCTTTTGAATCAGCTATTTCTTTAAGAAGTATTAATTCATTTGCTTGAATAATGATATCAGATAACAAGTCCTGGACTCTAGATTACTATGTAATCACAGGTTTTTCATTCTATTCAAAAGATATTATTTATGACCCTATTACACACCCTTAGTTACAAGAAGAGATCACCTTTTCCCCGTAATCTATTAATATATATTGAACTTTAAGTTCTGTATCACACCCAGTTCATGTGCTTTAATTAAAAGAGAAGGGACACTTTAGGGAATGACTTTCCCCAGACTCCTATATTATACATCATTCCTGTTTAAATACTGCTGCAGGAAAGGCAAAAGAGAAGCATTTACCAGCAAAAATTCCATGTGAGAGTTGATTTCAGAAGGTGTGGGATGAAATCAAGACCAACTTTATCTTTGGCTGCAGAACCTGAGCCTCAGTGACAGCAAAGAGGTCAGACAGAATTTTAGAACACTTTTTGTTTTTTAAATTATCATGCGAGTGAGAAATTCTTTTCTTTCTTGAGAAGAAAAGAGGTTGACTGAGCATCCTAACTTTTGAATAAGCTCTTATCAAAACTGGTGAGATTTGTGTTGGGGATTAACTTGTATTTAATACTCAGAGAAAATTTATCTGATCAATGTTACAGTGCACACCTAACACGTTTTTACGTATTAAATTTGTGGAAAGATAGAAGGTTTAGAGAATTTTCTAGAAGTGTTTTACAGTCTAAGGTGAGAAGTTGAAATAAAAGAAATGGAAAGCAGCTCCCGGTGGAGAGATAATCACATAGAAATAATACCTATTTGAGTGTCCCAGAAAATACTCCACGGAGATGATGATTTTACTTTGGAAGAAGTAGGAGCCTTTTTCAGTGGTAACTGAGTATTGAATAGGACCAAAGATATTGGGTTGTATCAATAGTAAATTCTCTTAAATCTTTCATTCATTTTATGAATTCTTATTATTAAATATGTACTTCTTTCTAGATGCTTAAAATCAACAGTGAACAGATACAAATCACTTTATTTTGCTTCTTTCATGTATGTCACTCTTCTATTATTATGTGAACTATACAAATGTCTTGAACTATAATTCTATCAAGTAGATAGGTAGATGTGTATATAGATGATAGATCAATAGGTGGACTGATGCAACGATAGATAGATAATCCTTTTATAATACTTAATTGTTAGATACCATGAACAAGATTTCATTCCTCTTTGCTGGATTTGGACAAAGAACGTATTTGCCATCTCTTGAAACTACAGTGGAACCTGTAGTGAATGGCATTGTTGTTGGGGCATGAGTTGGTAAAGTCCCTGAGTCCAGATGAGTTGTAAGTCCTCTACAGTTGACTCACCCACCTTCTCAAACACTTAAACCTTCATGTGGCCCTGGGAATCTTGCTTTTCCCGCAGCCCATGTCAGAAGACAGTTTGTATGAACTAGTAATATGCCAAGGTGATTAATAAACAATCTACAAGGATTAGGTTTTTAAAGCTTTATTTTTAATGTAGCATGACTATGGCATATTTTGAACTCGCAAATGAAATATATTATGGAGAAGGTCATCCTCCTAACTTCTATTCCAAAAATATAACATATAAATAAATGAATATATATACATATACAGTGATATGTATGTATATAATTTACTATTATATCTAATACTTTAATACAATAATGTATAATTTTAAAAGTACAAGGTTTTAGGGGTTCCAAGTGGCTTTCTTGGTTAAACATCGGCTTATGCCCCAGATATGAACTCAGGGTCCAGGGATCAAACACTGTATCAAACCCCCTTCTCAGGAGAAAGGCTAAACTTCATCCCTCAGCTCCTCCCTCCACTGCAGTCATGTTTACTCTCTCTCACTCTCTGTCAGTGATCTCTCAAAAAAAGTAATATTTTTTTAAATTAAAACAAAAAGTAAAATGTTTTATGATAGGCACTGAGGGAGACACTTGATGGGATGAGCACTGAGTATTACACTATATGTTGGCATATCGAACTCCAAGAAAACAATATACAAAAAAAAAGAAACTGAATTTAGAACTGTAAAAATAGAAATTATTAAGAATTAGTAACAGTGAAAAAAAGAATTAGTAACAGTGAATTAAACTCAGTCGAGGTAACAGATTAAAAAATACGTTTCACAATGGACTGACCAATTGACTGAATATTCACTGCTAAAATATTGATTGTTTATCTCTTGTCCTCTCTGCCTGTCTCTTTCTTCCTTTTAGGTTTCATTAAGGAAAACACTATCAAATGTTTCTACATGATCCTTGAATGTTCAGAATATTTATTGTAAGATACTTTATTACTAAACTACCATGTTGAAGTAGTGTGAAAGTGCATTATGTAAATCATGATGAATTTTATCCATTTTGTAGACTTGTATCCAAATAGGTCCTTGCTAGAAACTAAAAAAAAAAAAACACATTCAGCTCAGAAAGATGCCCTCTTCTATCGAATCCCTAAATTAATGCTTATTATGCCTGAATAATCAGGTCTCTATAGTTATTGATATATTTCTTGTTTCATAAGCAACCAAGTTAATAAGTTGTGAATAAATATTGTGGTTTCCACTTTATTCAGGAGAAAACAGCATGAATGGTGGATTATATACTGGTAGTGGCACTTCAAGGATCAAACATATGGATTAAACCTCCAAATATGGAGTGTTCATTTCACAGAAAGTTTCCTTGCAGATTAATTATTTCTAACCTACATTTTCTCCACTTTGCCTGAAATAATGCAGCAAAATAACAGTACTGCTGAGTTCATACTGTTAGGATTGACCCAAGATCCTATGAAAAAGAAAACGGTATTTGTGATATTTTTCATTTTTTATTTGGGAACTGTGGTTGGGAATTTGCTTATTATTGTGACCATCAAGTCCAGCCGGACACTTGGGAGCCCCATGTACTTTTTCCTATTTTATTTGTCCTTTGCTGATTCCTGCTTTTCAACTTCCACAGCCCCTAGACTAATTGTGGATTCACTCTCTGCAAAAAATATCATAACTTACAATGAATGCATGACTCAAGTCTTTGCACTACATTTCTTTGGTTGCATGGAGGTTTTTGTCCTCCTCCTCATGGCCTTTGACCGGTATGTGGCCATCTGCAAGCCCTTACACTACCCAACCATCATGAGCCGGCAGGTCTGCACCATCCTAATTGTTCTGGCATGGATTGGATCTTTTATCCATTCTATAGCCCAGATTATCCTGGCTTTGAGATTGCCCTTCTGTGGACCCAATTTGATTGATCATTACTGCTGTGATTTGCAGCCCTTGCTGAAACTTGCTTGCATGGACACTTATGTGATCAACCTACTGTTGGTGTCTAATAGTGGGGCCATTTGCTCAAGCAGTTTTGTGATTCTGATGATCTCCTACATTGTCATCTTGCATTCCCTGCGAAACCACAGTGCGGAAGGGAGGAAAAAAGCTCTCTCTACTTGCACTTCTCACATCATCGTAGTAGTCTTATGCTTTGGTCCCTGTATATTCACATATACACGCCCCCAACCACTTACTCCATAGACAAGATGGTAGCCGTATTTTATACTATTGGGACACCTTTTCTCAATCCACTTATCTACACACTGAGGAATGCAGAAGTGAAAAATGCCATGAGAAAGTTATGGCATATCAAGATTACCTCAGAAAGCAGAAGATGAATTGAGGATTTTGGTTGATTACTTAATCTGTACAGATATCAAATATGATACTGTGTATCCTGATTTACCCAACACACTCTAATATATCACACCAGAGTTCCTTACTCTTTTCCGTACTTCTGCCCTTAAACTAGTAGCTTCCCTGATATTGCCAGCCTGGTTCTTTCTTTTATTGAGAGCTCACTTCCAATGTTGCTGATTGTGAAATACTGCTCAAAACTCTGTCTCCACTCTGGTATATTAATAAGAAAGGTATTTATACAATCACAACTGTTCAAAAAATGTTCATCCATAAATAAAATATTTTATGACTTGTAATTACCTGTATAGCAAGTTTCAAAAAAGGTATCCTACTGTCTTTTCAACACATTCAGAACAATGGGACTCTTTTTTTTTTTTGCATTAGAAATTCTTTACATTACATCATTGGTTTGTCTTTATTTTTTTATTTTTTTAAGATTTTATTTATTTATTTATTCATGAGAGACACAGAGAGAAAGAGGCAGAGACACAGGCAGAAAGAGAAGCAGGCTCTATGCAGGGAGCCTGATGTGGGACTAGATCCTGGGACTCCAGGATCAGGCCCTGGGCCAAAGGCAGGCTCTAAACCACTGAGCCACCCAGGGATCCCCCATTAGTTTATCTTTACAAAGTTCCATACAAGTGAACCAAAGGCCTAAAAGTGTGTGTGTGTGTGTGTGTGTGTGTGTGTGTGTGTGTGTGTGTAGATTTATATACATATTTTTTCTTATTGTTTCTTTTGGCTATTAACATATTTGACACATTATGCATGGGGTTTTGAAGTGTTTTATTAGAAAGATCTTGAGATATTCAGCTAATTTGTGTGATTGGTATATACCAAGAGAATTCTATAAACCAAAGAGGGAAGGAGGCAAAATAATCTAGGCTGGCAAGACTAAATAAGAATTTAAAATGCACCATAGATACAACATATTTTCTGAGATCGAAGTACAGAAAGGTAAAACCTAGTTTGAAGGGAAAAATGAGCATGATGGCAGAGGAGTAGGAGCCTCAATTCACCTGGCCCCACCAACTTCCAAAAGTTACGGAAGATAACTTCAAACTATCCTGAAAACCTACGAATTTGGCCTGAGATTTAAAGATAGAACAGCCTGTACCCTATAGAGAGAAAGGTTTTGGCTTCTAACAAGGTCGGAAGGTGGAGAAAAATAAAAAAGAATCAAGTGGGGGAGGGGCCCCACGAGGAGTCGGTCTAAGGGGGCGGCGGGAGCCTCGGGGACAGCAAAGCCCCGCCCCGGAGAAGGGGGAACTTTAAAATTTTGCACGGGATTCTTCCCGGATGGAAGGGCGCTTAGCAGGGAACTGGTGCAGGATCGTGGAGCCCCCAGTCTCCCGCAGTCACAGAGGAAGTGCGCCCAGGGGAGAGCGCCCCACACACCATTGGCCAAGAGCGATAAAGGGCTGGAGCACGCCCGGTGGGGCCTCGGGAGCAGCTCAGGCCACGGCTCCACGTGGAGGGGGCTGTGCCCTGCTGCCTTCGGGGCCGTGGAGCAGGGAGCGCGATTCCAGCAGCACAGGCCCGGGATCCCAGGGCACAGGGGGTAGAGGCCAGGATCCTGCGGCTCCCCCAGGACAGGCAGAGGTGGGGAGAGCACAGGACAGCAAGGATGCTCCTGCTGCAGGGTGCCCCGAGCTGTACAGGTCAGCGACCCCCGACCCCCTGGAGCATCCAGGCCCCTTGGGACCTGCGGGAGTTACTGAGGGAGCTGACACCAGGGCTGGAGAGCAGGCCGACACCAGTGGGGTTGTTCCTCCTGGTGTCACCCTGTGCCTGGGAGGGGCGGGGCCGTCAGGGGACTAGGGCCTCACAGGATAAACAGCTCCCACTGAGCCTGGAACCCAGTGGTAGGGAGGGCAGCTCTCTAGGTACACACACCTGAGAATCAGCACAACAGGCCCCTCCCCCAGAAGACCACCTGGAAGGACAGGGGAAGAGCAAGTTCTTTACCCAGCAGTGCTGGAAACCTCCAGGAGAAGTCGAGGGACTTACAGTATATAGAACTAGAGGGCACCCCTCCTTTTCGTTTTTTTCCCTTTTCAAGTTCAACTTGTTTTTATATCAGACTGTAAATTTCTAGGTTTTTTTTTTTTCACTTTTCCGACCTTAGCTACAATATTTTACCATTTTTGTTTCTTCCTTTTTCACTTTCATATTTCTACAATTACAGTTTTTAGATATATTTTCCACTTCTAGATTCCCTTCAACATACTCAACTTAATTTTAGGAGATATATAAGATATGTTTTTGTTTTGTTTTGTTTTGTGTTTTTTTGTTTCCTCTGCCTCATTTGTTCTACAATGGCAGAAGTTAATACCTTCTAAACATGACCAGCATGCACCCAGAACCAAGTGGTATACAGCACTGGTTCATTCTGTAAGATTCTTCATTCCCATTCTGCCCCCTCTTTTTATCTCATTTATGCTTTGGCGATCAATTTTGGGGCTTTCTACCAGTATTTCTGGTTTATATAAATTTGGGACTGAGCATCTTCTAAAATACAAAACAATATACTCAGAACCAAGACGATCACACTCTAGGACCTGTCAGGTAGACTATATTCTCCCTCCACTACAATATCATCACCACCACCATCTCCCAGTCCCCCTCCCCCCGCCTTTAATTCCTCTCCTTTTTTTTTTCTTTTTTTTCCTCTTTATGCTTCCTTTTTCCTCTTCTTTTTTCTTCTTCTTCTTTGTGATCCTTGGCCTTTTATTTTTTACTACTTTGCTTTTCTTTTAGATTTTATTTATTTATTCATGAGAGATACAGAGAGAAGAGAGGCAGAAACGCAGGCAGAGGAAGATACAGGCTCCTTGCAGGGAGCCGGATGTGGGACTTGATCCCGGGTCTCCAGGATCACACCCAGGGGTGAAGGTGGCTCTAAACCACTGTGCCACCAGGGCTGCCCTACTACTTTGTTTTAAAATGTGTTTGTCACTTTAGTGGTCCTTTGTATTATTACATTCTGGTCTATGTCTTCTGGTCTTTGACATTGGCAGAATCATTTAGGGTTAAATTTACTTAGGTTGTGCTTGGTATTCTTGACTCAGACCATTCATACAGCCACCCTGCACTGAGCAAAATGACTAGAAGAAAGAACTCTCCACAAAAAAAAAGAATCAGAAAAAGTACTCTGCCATAGGGTTACAAAATTTGGATTACAATTAAATGTCAGAAAGCCATTTCAGAAGCAAAATTATAAAGCTACTAGTGGCTCTGGGAAAAAGCATAAAGGATTCAAGAGACTTCATGACTGCAGAATTTAGATCTAATCAGGCTGAAATTAATCAATTAAAGGAGATGCAATCCAAACTGGTAACGATGAGGGTTAATGAGGTGGAAGAAATTGCATGACATAGAAGACAAGTTGATGGCAAGCAAGGAAGCTGGGAAAAAAAGATAAAAACAATTAAAAGACCATCAGGAAAGGTTAAAGGAAATAAATGATAGCCCCAGAAGGAAAAATCTACATATATTTGGGTTTCCAGAGAGTGCCAAGGGGGCTAGAGGGCCAGAAAAGAATTTGAACAAATCATAGCTGAGAACTTCCCTAACTTGGGGAGGGAAGCAGAACAGGAGAGAGAGAGGTATCCCCCTAAAATCAGTAAAAACCATTCAACACCTCAACATTTAATAGTGAAACTTGGAAATTCCAAAGATAAAGAGAAAATCTATCTTTAAAGAAGCAAGAGGGAAGAGATCTCTAACTTATATGGGGAGAAATATTAGATTAACAACAAACCTCCCTACAGAGACCTGGCAGGCCAGAAAGGGCTGGCAGGTTATATTCAGGGTCCTAAATGAGAAGAAACTGCAGCCAAGAATACTTTATCCAGCAAGGCTCTCATTCACAATAAAAAGAGATATAAAGAGCTTCAAAAATAGGCAGAAACTGAAAGAATATGTGACCGCCAAACCATCTCTGCACGAAATAGGAAGGGGGACCCTGTAAAAGAAAGTGGAAGCACAAAGAAATAATCCACAAAAACAGGGAATGAATAGGTAGTATGATGACACTAAATTCATGTACTTCAATAGTAACTCTGAACGTGAAGGGCTAAATGATCCTATCACAAAGATGCAAGGTTTCAGACTGGATAAAAAAGCAAAACCCATTTATTTGCTGTCAACAAGAGACTCATTTTGGACCGATGGACACCTACAGCTGAAAATGGAAAGGTTGGAGAAACATTTACCATTCAAATGTTCCTCAAAAGAAAGCTGGGGTAGCAATCCTCATGTCAGATAAATTAAAGTTTATCCCAATGACTGGAGTAAGAGATGAAGATGGACACTATATGATACTTTACTTAAGTGCTCTATCCAATAAGAGGACCTAACAATCATGAATATTTATCCCCCTAATGTGGGAGCTGCCAAGTAAGGCAATCAATAACCAAAATAAAGACATACTTAGATGATAATACACTAGTAGTAGGAGACTTCAACACAGCACTCTCTGCAAATGACAGATTATCTCGTTACATCTCCAAAGAAACAAGAACTTTAAATGATACACTGAACGAGATCGATTTCACAGATATATACAGAACTTTAAATCTGAATGCAACCGAATACCCATTCTTCTCAAGTGTACATGGAACTTTCCCCAGAATTGACCACATACTGAGTCACAAATCAGGTCTCAACTGATACCAAAATATTGGGATTGTCCCCTGCATATTTTCAGACCATAATGCTTTAAAACTAGAACTAAATCACAAAAAGAAATTTGGAAGAAATTCAAACACATGGAGTTTAAAGACCATCCTGCTGAAAGATGAAAGTGTCAACCAGGAAACTAGAGAAGAATTTAAAAAATTCATGGAAACTAATGAGAATGAAGATACCACCATTCAAAATCTTTGGGATACAGCAAAAGCAGTCCTAAGAGGGAAATACTTCGCAATTGAGGCATACCTCAAAAAAATGGGAAAAACTCAAATAAATAAGCTAACCACACACCTAAAGGAACTGGAGAAAGAACAGCAAATAAAACCTACACCAAGCAGAAGAAGAGAGTTAATAAAGATTCGAGAAGAACCCAGTGAAACAGTGATCAGAAGAATTATAGAACAGTTCAACAAAACCAGGACTTGGTTCTTTGAAAGAATTAATAAGATAGATAAACCATTACCAGCATTATAAAAACAAAAGAGAAAAGACTCTAATTAATAAAATCATGAATGAAAACAGAGAGATCACAACCAATACCAAGGAAATACAAACGATTTTAAAATGTATTATGAGCAGCTATACATCAATAAATTAGGCAAACTAGAAGAAATAGATGCATTTCTGAAAAACCCCAAATTACCAAAACTGGAACGGGAAGAAATAGAAAACCTTAACAAGCCAATAACCAAAGAGGAAATTGAAGCAGTCATCAAAAACCTCCCAAGGCATAAAAGTCCAGGGCTAGAAGGCTTCCCAGGGGAATTCTATCAAACATTTAAAGAAGAAACAATACCAATTCTACTAAAGCTGTTCCAAAAGATAGAAAGGGATGGATTACTTCCAAACTCGTTCTATGAGGCCAGCATCTCCTTAATTCCAAAATCAGACAAAGACCCTACCAAAAAGAATTATAGACCAATATCCTGGTGAACACCGATGCAAAAATTCTCAGCAAGATACTAGCCAATAGAATCCAACAATACATTAAGAAGATTATTCACCGGGATCCCTGGGTGGCGCAGCGGTTTGGCGTCTGCCTTTGGCCCAGGCCGCGATCCTGGAGACCCGGGATCGAGTTCCACGTCGGGCTCCCAGAGCATGGAGCCTGCTTCTCCCTCTGCCTGTGTCTCTGCCTCTCTCTCTCTCTCTCTCTCTCTCTCTCTATCATAAATAAATAAATAAAAAATTTAAAAAAAGAAGATTATTCACCAAGACCAAGTGGCATTTATCCCTGAATGCAAGGTGGTTCAACAGTAGTAAAATAATCAACATGACAGGTCATATCAACAAGAGGAAACAAGAACCTTATGATCCTCTCAAAGGATGCAAAGAAAGCACTTGACAAAATACAGTATCCATTCCTGATCAAAACTCTTCAGAGTGTTGGGATAAAGGGAACATTCCTCAGCATCTTAACAGCCATCTATGAAAAGCCCACAGCAAATACCATTCTCAACGAGAAACACTGAGTGCCTTTGACCTAAGATCAGGAACACTACAGGGATGTCCACTCTCAGCACTGTTATTCACCATAGTACCAGAAGTCCTAGTCTCAGCAATCAGACAACAAAAAGAAATAAAAGGCATTCAAATTGGCAAAGAAGAAGTCAAACTCTCCTTCTTCACAGATGACATGATTCTGTACATACAAAACCCAAAAGACTCCACCCCAAGATTGCTAGAACCCATACAGCAATTAGGCCTGTGGCAGGATAGAAAATCAATGCCCAGAAATCAGGGGCATTTCTATACACTAACAATGAGACTGAAGAAAGAGAAACTAAGGAGTCCATCCCATTTACAATTGCACCTGAAAGCATGAGATACCTAGGAATAAACCTAATCAAAGAGGTAAAGGATTTATACCCTAAGAACACTTTTCAGAACACTTCTGAAAGAAATTGAGGAAGACACAAAGAGATGGAAAAATATCCTGTGCACATGGGTTGGAAGAATTAATATTGTGAAAATGTCAATGCTACCCAGGGCAATTTATACGTTTAATGGAATCCCTATCAAAATACCATGGACTTTCTTCAGAGAGTTGGAACAAATAATCTTAAGATTTGTGTGGAACCAGAAAAGACCCCCAAATAGGCAGGGTAATATTGAAAAAGGAAACCAGAGCTGGGAGCATCACAATACTGGATTTCAAGTTGTACTACAAAGCTGTGATCATCCAGACAGTGTGGTTCTGGCACACAAACAGAAACATCAATGGAACAGAATCCAGAATCCAGAAATGGGCCCTCAACTTTATGGTCAACTAATATTCGATAAAGGAGGAAAGACGATCCATTGGAAGAAAGACAGTCTCTTCAATAAATGGTGCTGGGAAAATTGGACATCCACATGCAGAAGAATGAAACTAGACCATTCTCTTACACCATACACAAAGATAAACTCAAAATGGATGAAAGATCTAAATGTGAGACAAGATTCCATCAAAATCCTAGAGGAGAGCACAGGCAACACCCTTTTTGAATTGGCCACAGCAACTTCCTGCAAGATATATCTATGAACAGTCAACAAAATGAAAAGACAACCTATAGAATAGGAGAAGGTATTTGCAAATGACACATCAGATAAAGGGCTGGTATCCAAAAATAAAGAACTGATTAAACTCAACAGCAGAGAAACAAACAACTGAATCATGAAATGGGAATAATTCTTCACCAAAGAAGACATAGACATGGCCAACAAGCACATGAGAAAATGCTCTGCATCACTTGCCATCAGGGAAATACAAATCAAAACCACAATGAGATACCACCTCACACCACTGAGGATGGTAAAAATTAACAAGACGGGAAACCACAAATGTTGGAGAGTATATGGAGAAAGGGGAACCCTCTTGCACTGTTGGTGGGAATCCAGACTGGTACAGCCATTCTGGAAAACTGTATGGAGGGTCGTCAAAGGGTTAAAAATAGACCTACCCTAGGACCCAGCAATTGCACTGCTGGGGATTTACCCCAAAGACACAGATGCAGTGAAACGGCAGGACACCTGCACCCCGATGTTTCTAGCAGCAATGTCCACAATAGCCAAACTGTGGAAGGAGCCTCGGTGTCCATCGAAAGATGAATGGATAAAGAAGATGTGGTCTATGTATACACTGGAATATTACTCAGCTGTTAGAAACGATGAAAACCCACCATTTGCTTCAACGTGGATGGAACTGGAGGGTATTATGCTGAGGGAAGTAAGTCAATCGGAGAAGGACAAACATTATTTGGTCTCATTCATTTGGGAAATATAAAAAATAGTGAAAGGGATTATAGGGGAGAGGAGAGAAAATGAGTGGGAAATATCAGAGGGGGAGACAGAATATGAGAGTCTCCTAACTCTGGGAAAGGAACAAGGGGTAGTTGAAGGCGAGGTGGGCGGGGGGATGGGATGACTGAGTGACAGGCACTGAGTGGGGGCAGTTGATGGGATGAGCACTGGGTGTTACACTGTATGTTGGCAAATCGATTTCCAATAAAAATAAATAAAGAGATAGATGATGATGATAGATAGATGATAGATAGATAGATAGATGATAGATAGATAGATGATAGATAGATGATAGACGATGATAGATGATAGATGATAGATAGATGATAGATAAAATGAGGGGGGAAATGTATATTATTTCATTTAAATTTGGGTTCTATTGATGGATTAAAAGGAAGTACCAGAAACATTCATAAAAACTCATTTGGCTTCTCTCTTTAATGAAGTTAGAGAGAACCTACTTTAGCAGTAGGAAGACGCTTTCTTGGGCAGCCCCTGTGGCTCAGTGGTTTAGCGCCACCTTCAGCCAAGGGACTCATCCTGGAGACCCAGGATCAAGTTCCACATCGGGCTTCCTACATGAAGCCTGCTTCTCCCTCTGCCTGTGTCTCTGCCTCTCTCTCTCTCTCTCTCTCTCTCTCTCTCTCTCTCTCTCTCTCATTCTCTCTGTGTGTATCTTGTGAATAAATAAAATAAAATCTTAAAAAAAGGAAGCCACTTTCTTTCCTGTTTGTCCTTTCCTAATAAAGGAATAGTGTCTATTCACAAGTTAGATTTGCCAATAGAATATTGATGTTCACAGTGACCAGAAGGATTAAAAGCCATGCCTTGAATATGGGCATGCCAGGTGTAATATCATGAATCTTTAAAATTAATTGTTTTCTGTGGATACATAAATACTAAATCAATGGGATATGTGCACCCAGATGTTTATAGAAGCATTATCTGCAATAGTTATTTGCAATGACAAGGAAAGAGCTAGAGAGTATTATGCTAAGTGAAGCAACTCCTAGAAATATGATTTCACTTATGTGGAATTTTAGAAACAAAACAAATAACTATCAGGAAAAAAAGAGAAAGGGGTCAAATAAAGAAATAGACTCTTAAATATAGAGAATAAACTGATGGTTGCCAGAGGGGAGGTGGGTAGGAGGATGGGTTAAATAGATGATGGGAAATAGGAATACACTTGTTGTGATAAGCTGAGTGTTGGTGTAAGTGTTGAATTACTAATTTGTACACCTGGAACTTTTATTACATTGAATGCTAACTAAATGGAATTTAAATATACATTTTGAAATAAATAAATAAACTCCTTGATTTCAGTGTATTCAAGGGTACCACGTGCTTAGTAACTATTACAAGAATCCATTTCATGTTTAATTCTGCTTTTCATTATTTACCTGGAAAACCTTTTCAATACCAATATTTTCCTCCTGTCAAGGATTATTTTAAAACAAGTTCATTAAAATATCACGTTTTCACTGTTCTCACTAGTTTTTGCTTTCTGGGATATTATGAAGCTTAGTGCCTGCGTTAGTGTTCCAAAGATGGCATATTGACATACAATATATATTTCAGTTGTAAAATGTTATTTTGATATACATATAATGTGAAAACATCACCACAATCTAAGTAGCATATCTATTTTCTCTATATAGTTACCTTTGCGTATATGTGTGTGTGTGTGTGTGTGTGTGTGTGTAAGATTTTATTTAAGATCTATCTATCCTTTTTGTAATTTCAAGTATATATTATGGCATTGTTAACCATAGTGACCATGCTATATATTAGATCTCTAGAATTTATTCACTCTCCATAACTGAAGCCTTATAACCGTGGGCCAACTTCTCTTCATTTTCCCATCCCTGGCCCCTGGTAACCACCATTCTACTCTCTGCTTCTGTGAAGTGAATGAACTATAGCATTTCAACCTATTTGGGAGTTCATGCAAGATTTCACTTAACATAAAGTCTCCCAGCTCTTTATGTTATTGCAAATGGCAGAACTCTCTTCTTTTTAAAGTCTGAATCGTATATATCTCTCATTTTCTATATTGATTCATCAGTCAAGGATGAGGTTGCGTTCACACCATGGCTACTGTGAATAATGATGCATTGAACCTAGGAATGCAGATAGCCCTTCACAATCATGATTTCAGATCCTTTGGATATATATCCAACAGTAGGATTGGTGGGCAGCAGTTCTAGTT
Organism: Nyctereutes procyonoides; assembly: GCF_905146905.1. Classification (NCBI taxonomy): domain Eukaryota; kingdom Metazoa; phylum Chordata; class Mammalia; order Carnivora; family Canidae; genus Nyctereutes; species Nyctereutes procyonoides. Next base: position 261,501 of record NW_026575108.1, read on the forward strand.
TTAATTTTCTGAGGGACCTCTATGCAATTTTCTCTAATGACTGTAGTAATTTACATACTCATCAATGACATAGATGAGATACCTTTATTCTACATGCTGACCAACATTACTGATCTTTATCTTCCCAATAATAGTCATTCTAACAGATGTGAAATGATATCTCATGATATTCATTTGCCTTTTCATGGTGATGAGTGATGCTGTGCTCCTTTTGATGTATCTGTATGACTTTGCAAAAATGCCTATTCAGTCCCTCTGCCTATTTATAAATCAGAGATGAAGGAAATCTCCATAGCTTCTCTCAATTTTCCTGTAAACCTGAAACTGTCTTAAAAATAAAGTCTATTATTTTAAAAGATATTAAAATGATATGATTGACTATTAGACAAAAATCATCTAAATTAACTCAAAAGTTAAATAAATAAATAAATAAATAAATAAATAAATAAATAAATAAAGTTAAAGAAATAAAATAGGTTCTAAAGGGGACAAAAAGTAAACTACAAAGAGATGACCTTATGCCAAAATAATTAACAAGTACATTAAATGCAAATACACTACACTTGAAAGGCAGAAGTTGCCAAGATAGAATAATCTTCAGCTAAGTAATGGACTAATGATACACAAGTCAGTATGATAAAGTTCAGAACAAAGAGAACATGCATGATGAGTAAATGCTGTGTTTCAATTTACATAAGGTTATAGAGTAGACAATACAGAGCTCAGCACAGAGTCTGCTTAAGAATCTCTCTCTCTGCACCTCACCACTCCCCAACACACACATATGTCCTCTCACTCTCAGGAAAAAAAAAAAAAAAAACAAGAAAAAAAATGAAAGTAGATTGTATTTGTCTAGGAGTGCTGCTGATGGTGATGGAGAGGAATAAGTGACTGTGAATGGCTATGCAATTTCTTGTTGTGGGGGCAAAGATATTGTAAAATTAGACAGTGTTGATTATTTCATACTTTAAATTGTATACCATCAAATTATATTCCTTAAATAATTGAATTGTATGATATGCGTAGATTCTATTTCAATAAGCTGCTAAAAACAGATAAATTATTGAAAACTGCATTTGAAATGAATGATGAGGTATATGTAGTCTAACTGAATTTAAATAAAAATACAATAATTTTTAAAAACCCAGATAAACATTAAATATAATGATCATTTGTACAGAATAAAAGGCCATACAGCAACTATTACTAAAAATATCATGAACAGAAGTTATATAAATGTTGTATTAAAAATCACTGCATAATAATGACTTTGGATCTCTTTTAGAACTAAAATGTTAAGTGATCAACATTTCATTTGATAATTTGATTCATTTATACAGAATGACTCAGAAATTTTGTTATCAGGAAATAAATAGGTTGTGGCATAAGAAAAGGTCATCTGTTTCTAATCTGCAAAATGGTGCCATGTGACCTATATCCAGGATATCTGCTTCAACAGCCAAGTGTAGAGCCCAGTGCTACGCACTAAAGGCGAAGTTTCGTTATGCTGCTGGAGAAGTACATGCCCCAGGGGCTTAAGGAGCACAGCACAAAGCCCCAACTGGAGCTGAGGGATGTGAGGACCAAACATTATATAGTCAGGAGATCCTGACAGGTCTAGCTCCAACAAAACAGCCCCAATGTCTGCCCTCATAAAAATTAGATATTGGTCTGCTTTTGAATATTACCATTTATAACAGTATAGACGCATCTTTATGGGCCTTATGCTAAATAAATAAACATAAAGACAAATACCATATGATCTCATTTACATGTAGAATCTTAAAAAAAAAAGCAATAAACTGAACTCACAGATACAGAGTGCAGTTTGGAGGTTGCCAGAGTGAGGGGTAGGAAGGGATTATGTAATGGGTGAAGGTGGTCAAGGAAGAAACTTCCAGTTATAAAATCTTACATAATTGAGTGTAATAATGTACACAGAGTAACTCTAGTTAACACTATATTCTTTATTTGAAAATTGCAAAGAGTAGCTCTTAAATGGTTTTATCACAAGAAAAAAATTATGACAATGTGTGGTGGTGGATGCTACCTAGATTTTGTGATGATCCTTTTGAAATATATACAATATTGAATCATTAGTTTTTATACCTGGAACCATTAAAAATATTCTATTCTAATTGATTTTAATTTTAATAAAGAGGGAACCTATGTCTCCATGCTTTTATCTGGGCTAAACTTGTGACACATGTCGCATGTAACCTTTAACCACATGAAGAGAAGGAGGTAAAAATCATGTTGTATAATCCCTAAAAGTTGGTGTGAAAGGATTTAAAACTTTTTCTTTTGTGAAACAGCCAATGCCCTGAAACAACTGTGGCGTGGTATAGCCCAATCTACAATCCTGAAGAGTGAATGAGAACAGACATACCTGAGCAGACATCCGGTTGTATGAAGGAGGCCATCTTGGACCATGTACTCCATTCCTACTCCATCCATGCCATTGAGAATGTTTCAGTGAGAAACTAGGAGAAGGACCACACAGCTGAATCCAACCCACATTGCAGAATCATTCAAATAAATTGCTTTTATGTTAAACCTTTAAGTTTGGGGATGGCTGGGTGGCTCAGCAGCTTAGACTGTGCCTTTGGCTCAGGGTGTGATCCTGGAGTCCCAGGATCAAGTCCTATATTGACATCCTTGCGGGGAGCCTGCTTCTCCCTTTGCCTATATCTCTGCCTCTCTCTCTCTCTCTGTCTCTCATGAAAAAATAAATAAAATCTTTAAAAAAGAAATAAATTAACCTTTAAGTTTTGATTTTGCACTTTAAAGCCATTAATTGGGGTGGGGGTGCCTGGGTGGCTCAGTCCCTTAAGCACCTGCCTTAAGCCCAGGTCAGGATCTCACGGTCCTGGGATCTAGCCAACCAGAATCTGCTTCTCCCTTTCACTGTCCTTCTGTGTTCTCTCTCTCTTTCTCTCTCTTAAATAAATAAATAAACAAACAAACAAACAAATAAATAAATAAATAAATAAATAAATAAACTTAAAAAAATAAAACTAATTCCAGGATTAAATTTGTAGTTGTAAGCCACTAATTTTTGGTTTAGTGATAGTTCCCAGTATATAGGAGTAGGTAACTTACACACCTACTAAGCTCACACAAGGCAGAAAGTAGAAGATAAACACTGTGAAGTTTCAGGGGATTATCACATGAGTAGAGTTCTTAAGAGTCCTGTAGCCTGTGGGATGTAGAGACCCCAAAATCAAAAAGTGTTTTCTATTCACATCTCCTATCACTTGAAAAGAGACACAGTATTTTATGGGCTTTAAATTTGGGAAGGAACATACAATTATATGGAACAAAGATTCCAAATCTTTTATTATGTTACTATAAAGATGACTAGTTTCAGGAGGACCTACTGACAAAGGCAAAGAAGGAAAGAGTCAAATCCCTTTGGGGTGATAGTGAATGTCACCTGACCATTCAAGCAACTGAGAGCTAACAGCTGAGTGTGAGGCAGATCAAGCATGACACCCAGATTTTTGTGCATCACTCAGATTCCTGCACTCCTCTTGCTTGTAGCCAGAGATGTCTTAGCAGTGGCCTATATTTCATCATGATACTAAGAGACCATAAATGAAGAGAGTTATGGAAACTCTTCTTCATCTTTAGGTCACTCAGGGGCCTGACCTGACAGGACTTTAGCTCACATCCATGTGGGCACTTCTGAACCCTATCCACAGATATCCCTTGTGCTGCTGAGGTAGTAGATACTGTGCGACATGATTGGCACCTAAAGCTGCTCAGTGGCTATCCCATCAAGCTTGTTTTCTGTATGAATGTCCCTGCCGCTAATTTGAGCTCTGTCTTTTCCTTCAACTGCAGGCCGGGTCCAGTGACATGGCCAGAGAACAGTGCAAATGGCCCACAGTGGGGTAAACTTTGGCCAGTGGGAAGGAAAAGTCAATTGCTACAGTTTCCCACTTTGTGGCTATTTACATATTGGAAAAGGAGCACATAGTCTCTCTTAAAAGGTCTATCAAGAAATCAGCTCTGTATGTGATAAAACTAGCCAGGGGTAAGAAGCTTGTAAGTTCCCTCTAAGAGTAGAAAGTGGGAAGGGTCTGGTGTGTTGGACATTGTATGAAAAAGGAAGTAGGTTTGATGAAAGTAGGAAGAGAAAAGCAAGAAAAGCAAGAATGAGGAGAATGGAAAGTGTAGGATAGAAGAAGAATAAGAAAGAATATTAGTGGTCAAGAGTCAACTTTAATCACATTCAGAAGTAAGGACTGCAATGAAAAGACTGTGGGGCAGGAAGGTTTACTCAGAGGCTAATGGAAACTAATGGAAACTATTGAACATAACATTTAAGCTGGATGATCTTAAATTTTCTCATATGTTCAATGAAAACAGTAATAATAAGCTTATATGGGTTTTGGAGGTAAAAAGAAAATAACACATGCTGCACAACTGAGGTATTATTTATCATCAGCTTTATTATATTTTTTCTGATATTTCATATGTAGATAATTTTTTTAGTAGATAAATTTTCTGAATGATCCCATAGGTATCTTCTTAAACTCCGAAGCTCAGCAGGACTTGGCACCACCGTTTCTTCTTCCCATTTTGACCTCTTTTCCATTTTCCTTAAAGAATGAGGATCTACTGTGAAATATTTAAGGTCACTTTCTAGCATTTAGAACTGTGATAGAAATGTAGTGAGCGCTCAATATGGATATGTTGGATACACAATAGGATACAGGAAAATAACAGAGATCTGAGCTATAGGGTTCTGATCTAAGTCCTGCAAAACACAGTAGAAACTAAACCTAGCAAGGTTCCAAAGGGAGGAGTGGTATGAGCATATGAAAAAGAGATAAAACACTTAAAAAACAAAGCACCTGTTCTAATCCTCTGCTCTTGAGAGAAAGTTTTCCATTCTCTAGGATTCATTTTCTTTACCCAAAAAAGTAAGTAATGGAGGGGGGATCACATTAAAGATCCCCACTGTAATTCTAAGATCCCATTCATATGTTCTGCTACCTGACTAATCATGACTTCTCTTGTAGCTAGTAGTCCACAACCTACATAAAGGGACTAAAATGAAAAACTGAAGAAACTGAATGAAAACAAGAACATCCGATAGAGTAGGTGACTTGATTCAAACAATAGGGCAAATACAATGCTGAAATGCATGGCTAGGAAAAGATATTTTCTCCAATGTGATAATCAAACAGGCTTTACTGAATACAGTGAGCCATGTATCACACATCTCTCCTTCACTTCCTGCAAACGGAATTTCATATATATTTTTCTCTAATAAATGAACACATCACTGAATAGTACTCTCATTTCTTTTAATTGTCTTTTTTTAAAAAATCTGATTATTCTAGTTATTGCTTGTACCTGGGTATTTATGGTGGAGTGTGTGTTTGTGCGGGTGTGTTTCTGTGTGTATACATCTCATTAAGAACTGCACATAGTGCTTTAAAAAAAATCTCTGATGGTGATGCATTCACAGAGCTAAAGATAAGAAAGACCTAAGTTATCACCATTTTTGGTAGAAGTTATAATTAAGAAACCCTGGCCCTGGAAGCACACAAAATCATGCTTATTGTCCCAGCTTGGAATCTCAATGGACTTCCACCTGTTCATTGTTTAATGATGACTAGATCAATGTTTCTCAAACTTGTTTGATCATGGGTGTCATTTGGAGAAATTTTTGAACAGATAACAATATCTGTGTTATGAGTTTCTAATCCATTAGGCGATAGTTATGGGGTATTCAAAATCTATAATTATAACAAGCTCGTCTCATAATTATTACAGTCAGTAGCACATCTGAGCACTTAATTTGGAAGCAGCAGGACTGGATGATACATGATATACTTATATTTTCTTATACCTGTCCCTAAGAAGGTAAAGGTTGTAAATTTTTTACTCTCAAAGACCAAGAAGCAGGGTATATGAAATAGTATTCTAGTTTCTATCCTTGGCTTTATACATTTATTCCTATTGAATAAGGTCCTCAGCGTCAATCCCAAACTGAAGAACTCAGAAAATCTACTCTTGGATTCTTGGAAAAGATGACTAAAAATTATTAGAACCTAGATTCTCCCCACTTTCATTAAGGATAAATCTGGTTTATACCATTCTATTTCATAGACATATGATCACAGCCTTGGCAGTCACCACTCGGAATTTTATAGTTTTTTACCTTTACAACTTGCTGCTGCAAGATAACAGATATCATTTTTATTAGAGCCTTCAGTAATGATAAAAATATGGAATCCTTCTAATTTTCCAGTTGAATTAATTAGTTTAGTTCATAATGGAAAACAATAAAAGTGTATCTCCCTACGTCTTCTTAGTAACGGTTAATCTTCTTTACAAGGGAGTAGCAAACATTTTTTAAACATGTTTTCTTCTATTGCTCAATTTAATATGTAAAAACAATTTTCGTGTTCCTCCCTATGTCATCCTTAATGCAAGAGACAGTTAAATAACCACACATAGACGATAATATAGATTTTAGAAAAATAACTTTATTTTTTAAAAGATTTTATATATTTATTCCTGAGAGACACACACACACAGAGAGAAGCAGAGACACAGGCAAAGGGAAAAGCAGGCTCCATGCAGAGAGCCTGATGTGGGACTCAATCCTGGGACTCCAGGATCATGACCTGAGCTGAAGGCAGACACTTAACCACTGAGCCACTCAGGTGTCCCTGAAAAATAACTTTAAAAAATCACTTTGTCACCCAGCAAACACAATTCAAAACATAATTCCCTCATAAAGTCAGAACATTACCAGGATGTCCACTCTCAATATTTATGTTCAATGTTTTATGAAAAGACTTTTACTAGAGAAATTAGGTTAAAAAATAAATAAAGCATCCTATTGAGAAAGGAAGAAGTAAAACTATTTCTATTAACAAATGACATGATCTCATATATAGAAAATCCTAAAGCTTCCACCAAAAATTATGAGAAATAATAAGTGAATTCAATAAAGTTGAAGGATAAAAATATTAACACAAGTCAGTTGCATTTCAGATGCAAACATCAACCTACTTGAAAGAGAAATGAAGAAAGCAATCCCATGTACAATAGCTTCAAAATCAATAAAATACTTTGGAATAAATTTAACCGAGGAAGGGAATGGCTTGTAGACTGAAAACCATAAGGCACTGATGATACAAATGGAAGATTGCATAAATAAATGGAAAGATAGCCTGTGCTCATGTATTAGTAAGATTAATATTGTGAAAATGTCCAGACAACCCAAAGCAATCTATAGATTCAATGCAATCCTGATCACAATTCCAAAGGCATTTTTCACATGAAGAGGGGAAAAAAAAACTAGTGTTAGTTTCTTTGGAACCACAAAAATACCCTGAATGACCAAAGCAATCTTGAGAAAGAATAATAACCTGAATATGCTGAGGTATTATGCTGAGTGAAGTAAGTCAATTGGAGGACAATCATTATATGGTTTCACTCATATGGGGAGTATAAGAAATAGTGAAAGAGATTATAGGGGAAAGGAGGAAAAATGAGTGGGAAAAATTAGAGAGGGTGACAAAACACCCTCCTGAGAGACCCCTAACTCTGGGAAATGAACAAGGGAAAGTGGAGGGGAGGCAGGTGGGGGTATGGGGTGATTCGGTGACAGGCACCGAGGAGGGCACTTGAGAGGATGAGCACTGGGTGTTATACTATATGGTGGCAAATCAAACTTCAACTAAAAATATATTAAAAAAAGAAAAATCTGGAGACATCACATACTTGATTTCAAGCTATATGACAAAGGTATGATAATCAATCAGTATGATATTGACATAAAAAACAAGCACATTAAGCCAGTGTCACAGAATGAAGAACCAGGACAATTACATACACATATACAGTCAGCTGATTTTTGACAAGGGTTCCAAAACACACAATAAGGAACTAATAGAATCTTCAAAAACAGGTTTTGAGGAAGTTGGATATTCATGAAAAAGAATAAAATAGGACACCTATCTTATACGAATCACAAAATTAACTTGTAGTGAATAAAAGTCTTTAATTTTTTTTTAATTTTTATTTACTTAGGATAGTCACAGAGAGAGAGAGAGGCAGAGACACAGGCAGAGGGAGAAGCAGGCTCCATGCACCAGGAGCCCAACATGGGATTTGATCCCAGGTCTCCAGGATCACGCCCTGGGTCAAAGGCAGGCGCCAAACCGCTGCGCCACCCAGGGATCCCGTGAATAAAAGTCTTAAACAGAAGACCTAATAAGATAAAATTACCCAAAGGAAACAGCGAGAAAAGATTTTTGACATTAAGCTTGTAAATTATATGTTGGATTAGACAGAAAAAAAAGCAAAATGAACAAGTGGGACTACATTAAAACAAAGAATTCTGCACAGAAAAGGCAACAGGACATTGAAAGGCAAACTACAGAATGGGGAAATATTCACAAAATATGTAACTGATAAGTTTAAAAATCATAAAAGAAAACACATATTGAATTCATACAACTTAATAGCAAGTAAATAAATAATTCAATTAAAATTGAGCTAAAAAACCAAATAGCCATTTTTGTCAAAGAAAACTTATAAATGGCCAAGGATATATGAAAAGGTGCTCAACATCACTATCAGGGAAATGTAAATCAAAACTACAATTGAATATCACCTTACACCTGTTCAGACTGTTATTTAAAACAACACTAAAGATAACAAATATTAGCAAGAATGTGGACAAAAGAAAACTTTTATACACTGTTAGTGAAAATTCAAAATGGCACGACCATTAGGGAAGACAATATGCTGAGTTTTCAAAAAATTTTAAAATGTACTACTGGTAGATATGATGTGCCAATCCTACTTGTGGGTGTATTTAAAAGACATAAATTCAGTACCTTGGGGGTGCCTGGCTGTCTTAGTTTGTAGAGCATGAGACCCTTGATCCTAGGGCCTGGAGCTTAAGCCTCACCTATGTGTGAGGCTTAAGAAAAAAAAAGTCATTTTTTTAAAAACCAGTATCATGAAGATAACTGCACACCCATGTTTACTCTAACATTATTCACAAAAGCTGTAATATGGGGAAAACATAAAAATTCTTCAATAAATGGATGAATAAAGAAGATAAATATTATTCAGCCATTAAAAAAAAAAGGAAATCCTACCATTTGCAATGACATGGTAAACTGGGAGCATTACACTATATAAAAGAAGCCAAAAGGGGAAAGACAAATATGGTATGCTATCACTTTTATGTAAAATCTGGAAGGAAAAAAGAGAACTTAATCTAAGGAGAAAAAAGAGAAGTTAAAGAACTTAATCTATCTAATTAAAAGATTTTTATTAAGCTCCCATAAACAGTGCTGTGTGGTATTGCTATAAGGATAAACATATAGATCATTGAAACATTAGGTGTCCATAAATAGACCTAAATGTATGAGTTTTTAGTAAAGAAGTCTAGGTAATTCAATGAAGGAAAGAATAGACTTTTTTCCCTACTGATTATGCTGGGCCAATTACATACCCATATGGAAAAAAAAATGAACCTCAACTACTACTTCATATCATACCCCAAAATAAACTCAAAATGAGTCAGAGACCTACATGTTAAAAACAAACCTATAAAAATACTAGAAAGAGTATTTTAAACTTTGGGGTAGATCAATGTTTATTAGATATCTCACAATGGGATACCTGGGTGGCTCAAAGGTTGAGAGGCTGCCTTAGCCTCAGGGCATGATCCTAGGATCCAGGGATGGAGTCCTGCATCAGGCTCCCTGCAAGAAGTCTGCTTCTCCCTCTGCCTATCTTTGACTCCCTTCTTTCTCTCATGAATGAATGAGTAAAATCTTTAAATAAATATCTCACTGTAAGCATGAACTATAAGTAAAACTGAAAATTGAAACTTGTTAATATTTTAACTCTTTTACTCCCTGAATGACATCTTTTTAAAAATGAAAAAGCAATCCATGGACTAGGAAAAAACTACATATATAGACACACAAACAATTGTGTAAAGTATATAAACATTTTACATACAATTCATATATATTATTATATATATAAATTTTATATAAATATATACTTTATTTTTAATATTTAAGATATATATATATGATTAAAAGGCCTATTCTAGAATATATAAAGAACGTTCAGACTTTAGTAATTAGAAACCCAGAATGACTATCTTTATATTGTACAAAGGATGTAAAAAGAAACTTCCAGAAAAAGATCTACAAATGCTTGATCATAGCGTAGTTCTATTTTTACCTTTTTGAGAACCCTAATACCATTTCCTAGAGTGGCTGCACTACTTTGCATTCCCACTGACAGGCCAAGAGTCTTCCCCTTTCTCCTCATCCCCATCCCCATCTCTGGCACTTGTATTGTTAATTTTAGCCATTCTGGAAAGTGTGAGGTGAGATCTCATTATAGCTTTGATTTGTATTTCCCTGATATTAAGTGATGTTGAGGTTCTTTTCATGTGTCTATTAGCAATATGAATGTCTTCTTTGGAAAAATGTCTATTGAAGTCTTCTGCCCCTTTGTTAATTGAATTAATTGTATTTGGGGTATTGAGTTTTAGAAGTTCTATTTATAGATGGTACTTGGATGGTACTCATCTATCCAGATACCTATCCAACTATCCAATACCTTGCACTGGTAGGTATTTGCTCAAAGAATACAAAATACTAATTCAAGGGGGTAATGCATCCCAGTGTTTATCTACAATAGCCAAATTGTGGAAACAACCCAAGTATCCATCAACTGATGAATGGATAACAAAGATGTGGTAGATATAAAACCTTGTATATATTTACATGTATGTATAATATATATATGATATATACATATGATAGAATATTACTCAGCCATAAAAAGAATGAAATCTTGCCATTTGCAATGACATGAATGGAGTTAGAAAGAATTATGCTAAGTAAAATGAGTCAGTCAGAGAAATACAAATACTAAAAGATTTCAATCATATGTACAAATAAGAAATAAAACATACAGTATGGCGGCAGGGGGAGAGGGAGGCAAAAAAAAATGGAATTTTAACCATAGAGAACAAAATGATGGTTACTAGAAGGGAAGTGGGCGACAGTAAATGATGGGAATTAAGAAGAACACCTGTAATGAGCCCCAGGTGTTGTGGAAGTTTTGAATCACTATATACTACACATGAAACTATTATTATAATGTATGTTAAGTAACTAGACTCTATACTTTTAAAAATGTACAAATGCTCAACATCATTAGTCATCAGGGAAAGCAAATTAAAACCACAATAATATATCACCACATACCTCCTTGAATGATGACGTGGAAAATAACAATACCAAGTGACAAAAATATGGAACAATTCTTGGGATTAAAATTAGAACTTTCTGCTTGTATTTTGATATCTCTCCACAATTTTAATGTTGCCTAGTATTCCTTATGAACCCATGAGTTCATAGAGATTACTATGAGTCCCAGAGATTACTAATTAGGAGCCTATTAGAGCTTCCGTTTAATTTCATAGCCCTCTGATGAAAATGAAAAACAACATTTGGAGACAAGGACTTTAATGACTGCCATTCCACTGATTTTAAGCCCTCACTGCACTAGCTCTAATGCAATCAATAACGGGTTTCTAGAAATGTTGTAATATTGTTAGGGAGGCAGGTTCTCTGTGACCTGAGTCAACAGGTTAAAACATTACAGGTCTCCATACCCAAATCATTCCATTTTCCTATTCCCATGATATTTAGCTTTCTTGGAAACCAAAGTTCACAAAGAGAAAGGGGATTCTTGCATGGTTGGGTTCCAAGCAGAGGGAATGCAATTCCCTATTCGAAATTGGGTGATTTTCAAACATGTCTCTTCGGCATACCTGTTTCTAAGACAAAGCCTTTCCATCAAAAGAGATAATTAGTTCCAGGGAGAGAAACAGCAGTTCTAAGCCAAGGTCCTTGAACTTTTTTTGGAAACCTCTTTAAATATCCATGCAGTGCCAAAGGAAAATATTGTGGGGGGTTACATTTCCAGAGCAAGATTCATTATGAGAAGAATGACCCATTTGAAAGTGTTTTCTCCACATTTCTTGCCTCTTGTCTATGGGAACAGAGCCATCTGGAGATCATGTCTCCATAGTGTTTCAAAAGAATTCATTCCAAATTCAAATCCCAGATCCTTCTCAATAAGGAATTTTGAGGCTTTAGGCTAGAAGGAAAGATTTAGACTGGGAGAAACACCTTCTCAAGGACCTTTGATTTGTTATCAAATTACCTAAATAAGTCTGTGTCTGAGGTGTGTTCTAACTTTCACACTGAAAGTTTACTATTAAAGAAGAGGCCAGCTTGAAAATGGAATTATTTCTGAAAAATCCTAAACATCCTTGTGATCATCTATAAGGTAAGGTTTTCAGCAGCATTGAAGCATCTTAAACATTAGTATTTTCTATAAAGAGTAATCATTATGTTTCAACACCTTACAAACAGTAATATTATAACCATATTCCCATTAGTCAAAAGATAGTAAATGTCATTAACTTAAAGAGACAAATGAAAATGTTGAGGCTTATAGCGATTTTATGAGATTTTATAAAAATTGGAACCAAATTTTTGGTCACAAGACACCTCTTTTGACATAAGATGCCTCCTTTAACATTCAAGACTAATCGTGAGCATGAAAATTAAATGTAAGTATGCCCCCCACACAGTGATATATAAATATGTTTATAGATGACATAAATCATTAGTCATTTAGTCCAAGCATGACCAGAGACTGTCCTTCCTAAGGTTAATTACTATGCATAATGTGAGTCTCTGTGGTATGTTGAAAAGTAAAATTAGAGATAATTCTTCCAGAGATTATTGTGTGATTAAATGTTTTTCTGATTACACTCAAATTACCAATTATTCCTATCTTCTGTGTGAATACAGACACAAAAATATGTGAAAGCTCTTTGCGTGCTCACAGTAATGGGGTGGGGATATTCATATACATTTACTCAATCAATTCTCATAGCACCTGGGATGTGGATATGATCATTCTCACTTTAGAGATAAGGAAACAAGAACATAAGTTCCCGGGAAATGTACCCTGGATAAAAGAAGTTGCAAGTGGAAAAGGCAAGATTCCAATCAGGTCTCTCTGATTTCAAACCAATACAGTACACTTAACGACCATGGTAGTCATTTTCAACATTGTACAGGAAACTCTGGAGACCCATGTTTTTAAAAGGATTGGGTAGGGAGGAAATGGGGCTGCACAAGAGGCCAAGGTAAAAGTGTTCTTCAATGAAAGCATTGAAGCAGTACCTCATTTTCATTAATATTTGGAGACTGCAGTGTGTGGTATGTGTGTGTGTGTGTCTGTGTGTGTGTGTGTCTGTGTGTGTTTGCGTCTATTGATGAAATTACTTCATATATATTTGCCTCTGAAGTACCATTAAAGTCTTTTGATTATGGTCATGTCAAAAGAGATTACTAGTTTACATTGTTTATTATCACAGAACAATGTAGAGCAAGGATCAATAATTTGAAGGAAAAAGGTCACAAGTAAAATTTGATTTAGTCTTGGCTCTCCTCATTTTTATCTGCTTGATCTAGGGCAGGATTCTTAACTTCTCTATGTTTGTATCTCCTGCTGTGTAAAGGAAGTATGATAGTGGTAATTATTTCACAGGAATGTAGTGAGGATTAAACAACCACATTTCTGAAAAAAACGAACACAGCAAGTGTCTACATTTGTGTTGATAGAATTATTATAAAATATATATAATTACATCTTAGTTGATATTATCTTTATTATTATTCTGAAAATCAGTCTCTGCAATCATTTCTTCACTTGCAAAAAAGTATGAAATAATGCTAACCACACAGGTTACTACCATGCCATGCACATAGGAATCAATCATTAAATATATATTTATCAGCTATTATAATATTTGGGGATTTTGAAAACTTGTTGTGTTATCTATTCTTTTATAATAGCTCCTGGAGCCTTTTATTACATTCTCATAAGAAACACACTCTTCCACATTTTTGTTAACTATTATAAATGTTCTGTGACTGGGCTTTCTGTCTCTGGCTGACATCCCCTTACTGAAGCTAATTCAGCTTCATCCAAGACACACAAAGGTCTTTCAGAGTTATATCCAAGAGTCACCATTCCTCCAACCCCTGGTCATTCTTCCACTTCTATTCAGTTACCTTCCATGGTTCCCCATTTCCTAAGGGTAAAGAAAGAATTCCTAGCTTTCCATTCATAGCTTGGACATCCGTTCTTTACCACTCTTTTGAAACTTAGCTGCCAGTATGATTCCTTCAAGATAGGCTCTTCATCATCTCAGATGATGAAGTGTGCCCAGATGGTCTTCAAGAACTCAGAACTTACTTGCTATCTCACAAAACGTCATGAGAATCCACTTCTCATTAGAATACAGGCTGCTGCATTTACTAGATGTGGGAGCTTACTAAATGCAAGGTTACATTAACATAAGGGATTTCTTTTTCAGGTCATGTAATTTAGTATAATATGAAAAAATGGAGACTAGGAACAACGTGACAGAATTTGTGCTACTGGGGCTCACAGAAAATCCAAAGATGCAGAAAATCATATTTGTTGTGTTTTTGGTCATCTACATCGTCTCTGTGGTAGGAAATGTGCTCACCGTGGTCACTATCACTGCCAGCCCATTATCGGGGTCCCCCATGTACTTTTTCCTGGCCTATCTCTCCCTCATTGATGCCTGCTATTCTTCTGTCAATACCCCCACCCTGATCATAGAGTCACTCCGTGAAAAGAAGACCATCCCATTCAATGCATGCATAATCCAAATCTTTGGGGAACATTTTTTTGGAGGTGCTGATGTCATCCTGCTTACTGTGATGGCCTATGACAGATATGTGGCCATCTGCAAGCCACTGCACTACATGACCATCATGAATCGGCGGCTATGTGGCCTGCTCATGGCAGTGGTGTGGGTGGGAGGCTTTCTTCATGCAGCCATACAGATCCTCTTTATCATCCCACTACCTTTCTGTGGCCCTAATGTCATAGATCACTTTATATGTGATCTGAATCCTTTGCTCAGTCTTGCCTGCACTGATACCCACACTCTTGGGTTCTTTGTTGCTGCCAACAGTGGTTTCATCTGTGTCTTAAACTTCCTTCTCCTCATGGTTTCCTATGTGGTCATTCTGCGCTCCCTAAAGAACCACAGCTTGGAGGCGAGGCGCAAAGCCCTCTCCACCTGTGTCTCTCACATCACAGTGGTAGTCCTATTCTTTGTGCCCTGCATATTTGTGTACATGAGACCCGCAGCTACCTTATCCATTGACAAAGCAGTTGCAGTGTTCTATACTACAATAACTCCCATGTTAAATCCTTTAATCTATACCTTGAGAAATGACCAGATGAAAAATGCCATTAGGAAACTGTGTAGTAGGAATGCTAGTGTGGGTGACAAATAAATGTATCTGGAGCTCAACAGTGATTTAACTGAGGCAAAGGTCAAACAGACATGTTGGATGATCTCGGCAAGAAAGACCTATGACAAAACAACAACAACAATGACTGCTATGGATATATTTTGTGTTCAAGAGCCAAAATGGGTGCAAGAAATGGAAAAATAATCCTAGCTCAGGATCTCTCTTTGCATATTTGAATAATGCTAGCAAATTGGGGCTTGTTTTAAGAGCTTCATTCATATGCATGGATTCGTAAGCTTTCATCCTAATTTTAAAAATTAAAAATAGGGACACCTGGCTGGCTCAGCATTTGAGCATCTGCCTTGGATCATGGCATGATCCCGGGATCTGGAATCAGGCTCCCCACAGGGAGCCTGTTTCTTCCTCCACCCATGTCTCTAGGCCTGTCTCTGTGTGTCTCTTATGAATAAATAAATAAAATCATTTTTTAAAAAATTAAAAATATTTTGGTATTGAGCAGTAGTCTTTATAATAATCCAAACAAGTAGGCATTGCTATTATCCCCATTTTATAGGTGAGGAAACAGAAAGGGGGAATTTTCAAAATAATTATACTGAAGATTCACTAATCAGAGACTACCTGATTTCTCAGCCCATGCTCTTAAATGTTGTGATTCAGTGCCAGACAATGAGGACAGAAAGATGATTATAATTCTTACCACTTATTGCGCTAGGCTTTACGCTGGACCACATATATAATATATAGATACAAATATATCTATATATATACATATATAGATATATAATATATATCTTATACATATACGTGTTAAATCATTATGTACATGTACTATATATCATAATAATATAGATGATTATATATATTTATTTCTATTAATTCATTACTTATAATTAAATTCCAAGGATATTTCAGGAATAACTCAGGTCAATTTTAGTTATCATTGTTGTGGATAATATGCCCATTGCAATATTCTGGTATGTATTTACTTTAGGAAATAAAAGTGAAGGCCCATTAACACTGCTGGAGTAGGTGAAGAATATGATACTTTATTTGAAAATTTACTTGTGGGCTTCAGAATCATATCATTGTCATGTCACCCATCTTATGCTGATAAGCTGTTAGAAAATGCATGACTCAAATCAAAGATCATTTCAATGTCAGATGAGAATTTCTACTTTTTAATATATATTTATACTCCATAGATATCTTGCCTGCTACCTAGAATATTTTATACAATTAGAAAAAATGACTAGTGCATGATAAATAATAACTAAAAAATAAAACTATAAAGGAAGGTCAATAAAGTAAATAAAATGTAGAGCAAAAATATATATTGAGCTGTAGGGAATAATCTTCCTATTTTGTCTGATTTGGATTCAAGAATTCTAGCTAGATCTGTTAAACAGACCATAATTTGTTTTAACTCCTGCTTAAACCATGTAATGAGAAAGAAATTGAACCTGACATTCTCATCTCAATTTAAGTAACTGAAACTGAACCTGCTCTCAGCAAGATTACATCATATGAACATGAGTTGTCCATGTTATTCTTCTCTGTTAATTAGTTTACATTGTGGTGACATATCATCATGAAAGGATATTTTTAACAATATGTGGCTCAACCCACACACAAAACAATTTCAGGATAAATATATTCCATTTATCCCATCTATCCATCACCCATTAATCAATAGCAACATCTTGAGCCTGAAGAATAATATATCAGAAACACTGATGATTGTGGGGCTTCAGTGCTAACTAGGGGAACCTGGGTCTTGCCTTCACAGAGCTTCACATCCACTGAGAAAAACCCAGAGGAAAACAGAAAATGACAACACCCTGTTATAAAGGGTAAGGTAGTGACAGCACAAAGTGCTAGGAAAGGATGAATTAGGGACATACAAGAAAGGTTCAGGAAATGTTCCAAGAGGAAAGGACATATGAAAGGGAATTTCAAACTGGAAATCAAGTCAGCAGAGTGAATATGTACACTTCAGTTGGAGTAGGAGCATTCCTAAGAGAGAGAATACATTACAAAGGCCAGGGGGTGAAAATCAGTATGCAGGAATCCTGGTGAATGCAGTGTGACTATGGGTGTTAATATATCTATAAATTCAACATCATTTATTAAACTCTCACCATGTGCCAGGCAGTGTGCTACAAAATGAACCTACCTATATGGGTAAATAGCAGGACATGAACCTGGTGAGACCAGAACAGGGAAGATGCAGAAGGGTCTCATGATCATGTTAAAGCCTACAGCACAATATCATGGGGCAAACATTGGAAGGCCTTTTGAACCAGTGAGTGACGCAGCTGGATTCGAGCTTGAGATGATAGCTGTATGGGTTATCAGTGTGGGAAATGGATTGAAGGGAATAAGAGTGGCAGCAGGATGTTATTGTCATGATGTGGGTGTGAAAGGATGGAGCCTGAACTCTGGTGGTGCCAGTGATGGTGTTGAAGGTGGTAGGCACTGCTGAGTCTGGCTCCACTTCCTTCACTCCTTCAGTGTCCTAGCTCTGTGTCTGGGCTACAAACAGCTCAGAGCTCAAAGCCCCACCTTCTCTGTACATCTGCACCAGAGCAAAATTATAGGCTATACCCACCACTGTGGGACACGGTAGCAGCCAATAGACATCAGGCTGGTTCCTTTGCCTCGGGGTGGAGCCAGTCCTGTATCACGGTGTATACCCTAGATTCCTGTGGCATCAGGCTGAAGTCAATCCCCAGTTGGGGCCACTCCCTTCTTCCTATATTGTAGTAGCTTCCCTCAACCCTTCTCCTTATAAATCACTTTCAGAGAATCCCCATCTCAGAGTATGCATTTAGGAACCCAACTTAACAGAGAGACATAGGAAACTTTAAGAAATATCTAAGTATATAAACAGAACAACTTGACATGGGATGAAGATTTGATAAAGAAGTCATGAATGAAAACCAGACTATTCTTTAAATTACTGGGAGGAGGGCAGCCCTGGTGGTGCAGTGGTTTAGTGCTGCCTGCAGCCCAGGGTGTGATCCTGGAGACCTGGGATGGAGTCTCACATCGGGCTCCTTGCATGAGCCTGCTTCTCCCTCTGCCTGTGTCTCTGCCTCTCTCTCTGTATGTCTCTCATGAATAAATAAACATAATATAAATAAATAAATAATAAATAAATAATAATAATAAATTACTGGGAGGAGGTTAGAACAGAGAAAATGAGTCTTTTTTTGACAGCTCAAGTGGTTTCTACCTCTTTGTACTAAAGGGTTAATGTTGAATTGCCTAAGAAAATGTAATGTTCCCCCTCCAAGGCAGGTGACCTGAGAGAAGGGGCTGATTTTCCTCAGGACTCACTCCCACCATCATCTTTGCTCCTACACCTATAACAAGACACAAAACACATCAGCCGTTAATAGTGAGGTACAAAGTGTAACTCATGAACACAGTACACCCCAAAATAAATGTTTTCTAATGTATGAAGAAAAAAATTAGATAATCATGAAATAAAGTTCAATCAAGACAAATTTCTTGATATTGGTTCACTAGGCAGAGATTCTTCATTTAACATTATAGCTGCGGGACTGAGGTAAAGCTAATGGTATATCTGCTTGGTTGGTGGCTAAAGCGTGAATCTAAAGGGGGCCCAGTGTAAGCAAAGTAGAAATGCCAGATTTGCCTTGATTTAATGTAGAGGGACACATTGAAAGATATGGGGATATCGGAATGTTAGAATGGATTGTCATAAAAAAATGGCTTGTCATTTCAGGGAGGGTCAAGAAGACATACCTTTCTTTTAAAAATTTATTTATTTATTCATGAGAGACACAGAAAGAGAGGCAGAGACATACGCAGAGGAAGAAGCAGGCTCCCTGCGGGGATCCAAATGCAAGACCCAAAATGGGGACCCTAGTTCATACCCTGAGCTGAAGGCAGACCCTAAACCACTGAGCCACCCAGATGTCCCTAGGTGTCATACCTTTCATCATGACCAGAGAAATAAATTTTCAGGCTAGTGCCAGCATCTTTGAAAAACTCTCTGATCACTGTTGTCTGTAGGCCAGACCTTTAGTGTTGCTAAACTGGAAAATCCCAATGCAATGGGAGTGTTTTGATGCCAGATAACAGTTACCAAATGGTAGCACTGAAGCTTCTTAAAGGCAAGGTGGGCATGCTTTCCATTAAGGACAGAAGAATCAAAATAACAATCAGAATAATTAATACAAGCAGATTTACAGTGCTGGCTCTGTCATGTTGGTGTTCCTAGAAGTGAAATAGAGAAGAAAACTATAAAAGCCTTGATCTGTGTTAGCAAAAATGTACAGGTTAAGTAAACTTAATCATAAAAGAGAGATTAGTGGGATCCCTGGGTGGCTCAGCGGTTTAGCACCTGCCTTCAGCCCAGAGCGTGATCCTGGAGTCCCAGGATTGAGTCCCACATTGGGCTCCCTGCATGGAGCCTGCTTCTCCCTCTGCCTGTGTCTCTGCCTTTCTCTCTCTTTGTGTGTCTCTCATGAATAAATAAATAAAATCTTAAAAAAAATAAAAAGAGAGAGATTAGTGATCTTGCAATTAATTCCCAGATGGAACCAGTTTATAAACTCAAAATTCCTAGAATAAAGGGAAGATTGAATCCCCTTGAGGAAGCACCCTGGGACATTGCTAAAAATGTATATATTAATCTTTTTCACCGCATTCCCCAAATGAGGCCTATGGCCTTTTTGTCTGTCAATTTGTACACTGAGGAATAGAAAAATACCTAGAACTTCAAGGACTGCTGGGCACTGGTTGTGACCTGAAACTGATTCCAGGAAACCCAGAACAACAGTGTTCCCCTAGACAGAGCAGAAGTTTCCAGAGGACAGGTGGTCATTGGAGTTTTAGCTCAGGCCTAGTTTGCAATGGGTCCAGTAGGTCACTGGACTCATTCTTTGGTACTTCTCCACCTTCAGAATGCATAATCTGAAGAGATATACTTTGCAACTGGCAAACTTGCAATTTGACATGCAGACTGAGGGCTATTATGGTGAAAGCCAAATGGAAACCTCTAGAATTGCCTCTACCTAGGAAAATAGTAAAGAAAAAGCAATACCACATCCCTGGAGGAATCATGGTGATTAGAGCCACCATCAAGGGCTTGAAAGATGTAGAGGTAGTGATTCGCATAACATACACATTTAACTCACTTATTTGGCCTTCACAGGAGATATATGGATCTTGGAGAATGACAGTTGATACTTATAACTTAACTAGGTGGAGACTCCAAGAATTGCAGCTGCTGTACCAGATGTGGTTTTCTTGCTTGAGTAAATTAACATATTCTTTGGTACCTGGTATGTGGCACATGATTTGACACATGTCTTTAAGATCCACTAGAGGCAATTTGATTGCAGCTTACAAGGCCAGCAATATGCCTTCACTGCCCTCCCTCAGAGTTGTGTCAACTCTCCGGTACTATGCCATAATTCAGTTCATAGAGATCTCCATTGTATTTTATTCTCCTAGATAACCATACCGGTCCATTATACTGATGACAAAACACTGATTGGATCTAGAGGTCAAGGTGTAAATACTCTAAGATTATTAGTAGGACATTTCTATATCAGAGGATGGAAAGTAAATACAATTGAAACTCAGGTAACTGAAACTCAGTAAAATTTCCACAATCCAAGGGGGATAAAGCATATAAGGATAGTTCTTTTGTGGATGACCAATTTTCCCAGCACCATTTATTGAAGAGACTGTCTTTCTTCCAGTGGATCGTCTTTCCATCCACATGCAGAAGAATGAAACTAGACCACTCTCTTGCACCATACACAAAGATAAACTCAAAATGGATGAAAGATTTAAATGTGAGACGAGACTCCATCAAAATCCTAGAGGAGAACACAGGCAACACCCTTTTTGAACTTGGCCACAGTAACTTCTTGCAAGATACATCCACGAAAACAAAAGAAACAAAAGCAAAAATGAACTATTGGGACTTCATCAAGATAAGAAGCTTTTGCACAGCAAAGGATACAGTCAACAAAACTCAAAGACAACCTACAGAATGGGAGAAGATATTTGCAAATAACATATCGGATAAAGGGCTAGTTTCCAAAATCTATAAAGAACTTATTAAACTCAACAGCAAAGAAACAAACAATCCAATCATGAAATGGGCAAAAGACATGAAGAGAAATCTCACAGAGGAAGACATAGACATGGCCAACATGCACATGAGAAAATGCTCTGCATCACTTGCCATCAGGGAAATACAAATCAAAACCACAATGAGATACCACCTCACACCAGTGAGAATGGGGAAAATTAATAAGGCAGGAAACAACAAATGTTGGAGAGGATGTGGAGAAAAGGGAACCCTCTTACACTGTTGGTGGGAATGTGAACTGGTGCAGCCACTCTGGAAAACTGTGTGGAGGTTCCTCAAAGAATTAAAAATAGACCTGCCCTACGACCCAGCAATTGCACTGTTAGGGATTTACCCCGAAGATTCAGATGCAATGAAACGCCGGGGCACCTGCACCCCGATGTTTCTAGCAGCCATGTCCACAATAGCCAAACTGTGGAAGGAGCCTCGGTGTCCATCGAAAGATGAATGGATAAAGAAGATGTGGTTTATGTATACAATGGAATATTACTCAGCCATTAGAAACGACAAATACCCACCATTTGCTTCAACGTGGATGGAACTGGAGGGTATTATGCTGAGTGAAGTAAGTCAATCGGAGAAGGACAAACAGTGTATGTTCTCATTCATTTGGGGAATATGAATAATAGTGAAGGGGAATATAAGGGAAGGGAGAAGAAATGTGTGGGAGATATCAGAAAGGGACACAGAACATAAAGACTTCTAACTCTGGGAAATGAACTAGGGGTGGTGGAAGGGGAGGAGGGCGGGGGGTGGGGGTGAATGGGTGACGGGCACGGAGGGGGACACTTGACGGGATGAGCACTGGGTGTTATTCTGTATGTTGGTAAATTGAACACCAATAAAAATTAATTTATATAAAAAAAGGATAGTTCTTTTGAAGGAAATATAAAATAGTTTAAAAACAGAGGGGGAGACAAACTGTAAGAGAATCTTAACTATACAGAAAAAACTGAAGGTTGCTGGTGGTGAGGTGGGGTACGTTATGGGCATTAGGGAGGCCATTTGATGTAAAGATCAGTGGGTGTTTTATACAAATGATGAATCACTAATTTTTACCCCCAAATTAATAATACACTATATGCAGAGGGAAGGGCAAGATGGCGGAAGAGTAGGGTCCCCGAGTCACCTGTCCCCACCAAATTACCTAGATAACCTTCAAATCATCCTAAAATCTATGAATTCGGCCTGAGATTTAAAGAGAGACCAGCTGGAACGCTACAGTGAGAAGAGTTCGCGCTTCTATCAAGGTAGGAAGACGGGGAAAAAGAAATAAAGAAACAAAAGGCCTCCGAGGGGGAGGGGCCCCGCGAGGAGCCGGGCTGAGGCCGGGGCGAGTGTCCCCAGGACAGGAGAGCCCCGTCCCGGAGGAGCAGGAGCTGCACCAACCTTCCCGGGCGGAAAGGGGCCCGCAGGGAGTTGGAGCAGGACCCAGGAGGACGGGGATGCCCTCGGGCTCCCGGGGACACTAACAGACACCTGCGCCCCGGGAGAGTGCGCGGAGCTCCGTGAAGGGCTGCAGCGCGCACGCATTGACCCGGGAACAGCCCGGAGGGGCTCGGGCGGCGGCTCCACGGAGTGGGCTGCGGCGCAGGAGCGAGAATGCAACAGCGCAGGCCCCGGAGCACAGGGCGCCGGGAACACAGCCCAGGACCCGGCCTCCCCCGGGACAGGCAGAGGCCGGGAGGGCCCAGGACAGCAAGGACGCTCCTGCCCCGAGCTGAGCAGATCAGCGGCCCCGCCCCGGAGCCTCCAGGCCCTGCAGACGGAGAGCCCCGGAGTTCTGCGGAGGCTGAATCCAGGCTTCCAGAGCTGCCATAGCCACTGCGGCTGTTCCTCCTGGGGCCTCACGGGGTAAACAACCCCGCTGAGCCCTGCAGCAGGCAGGGGCAGAGCAGCTCCCCCAAGTGCTAACACCTGAAAATCAGCACGACAGGCCCCTCCCCCAGAAGACCAGCTGGACGGACCAGTTCCAGGGGAAGTCAAGGGACTTAAAGTCTACAGATTCAGAAGATACTCCCCCGTGTTTGTTTGTTTGTTTTTTTGTTGTTGTTTGTGTTGTTTTTTTGTTTTTGTTTTTGATTTGTTTGCTTCCCCCACCCCCTTTTTTCCCTTTCTTTCTTTTTCTTTCTCTTTTTCTTCTTTTTTTTCTTTTTTCTTTTTCTCTTTTCTTTCCTTCTTTCTCTCCTCTCTTTCTCTCCTTTTCCCAATACAACTTGTTTTTGGCCACGCTGCACTGAGCAAAATAACTAGAAGGAAAACCTCACCTCAAAAGAAAGAATCAGAAACAGCCCTCTCTCCCACAGAGTTACAAAATCTGGATTACAATTCAATGTCAGAAAGCCAATTCAGAAGCACTAATATACAGCTACTGGTGGCTCTAGAAAAAAAGCATAAAGGACTCAAGAGACTTCATGACTGCAGAATTTAGATCCAATAAGGCAGAAATTAAAAATCAATTGAATGAGATGCAATCCAAACTAGAAGTGCTAACGACGAGGGTTAACGAGGTGGAAGAACGAGTGAGTGACATAGAAGACAAGTTAATGGCAAAGAGGGAAACTGAGGAAAAAGGAGACAAACAATTAAAGGACCATGAAGACAGATTAAGGGAAATAAATGACAGCCTAAAGAAGAAAAACCTACGTTTAATTGGGGTTCCCGAGGGCGCCGAAAGGGCCAGAGGGCCAGAATATGTATTTGAACAAATCATAGCTGAAAACATTCCTAATATGGGAAGGGAAACAGGCATTCAAATCCAGGAAATAGAGATATCCCCCCCCCAAAATCAATAAAAACCGTTCAACACCTCGACATTTAATAGTGAAGCTTGCAAATTCCAAAGATAAAGAGAAGATCCTTAAAGCAGCAAGAGACAAGAAATCCCTGACTTTTATGGAGAGAAGTATTAGGGTAACAGCAGACCTCTCCACAGAGACCTGGCAGGCCAGGAAGGGGTGGCAGGATATATTCAGGGTCCTAAATGAGAAGAACATGCAACCAAGATTACCTTATCCAGCAAGGCTCTCATTCAGAATGGAAGGAGAGATAAAGAGCTTCCAAGACAGGCAGGAACTGAAAGAATATGTGACCTCCAAACCAGCTCTGCAAGAAATTTTAAGGGGGACTCTTAAAATTCCCCTTTAAGAAGAAGTTCAGTGGAACAATCCACAAAAACAAGGACTGAATAGATATCATGATGACACTAAACTCATATCTGTCAATAGTAACTCTGAACGTGAACGGGCTTAATGACCCCATCAAAAGGCGCAGGGTTTCAGACTGGATAAAAAAGCAGGACCCATCTATTTGCTGTCTACAAGAGACTCATTTTAGACAGAAGGACACCTACAGCTTGAAAATAAAAGGTTGGAGAACCATTTACCATTCAAATGGTCCTCAAGAGAAAGCAGGGGTAGCCATCCTTATATCAGATAAACTAAATCTTACCCCGAAGACTGTAGTGAGAGACGAAGAGGGACACTATATCATACTTAAAGGATCTATCCAACAAGAGGACTTAACAATCCTCAATATATATGCCCCGAATGTGGGAGCTGCCAAATATATCAATCAATTAATAAGCAACGTGAAGACATACTTAGATAATAATACACTTGTACTGGGTGACATCAAGCTAGCCCTTTCTACCCTCGATAGGTCTTCTAAGCACAACATCTCCAAAGAAACAAGAGCTTTAAATGATACACTGGACCAGATGGATTTCACAGATATCTATAGACTTTACATCCAAACTCAACTGTATACACATTCTTCTCAAGTGCACATGGAACTTTCTCCAGAATAGACCACATACTGGGACACAAATCGGGTCTGAACTGATACCAAAAGATTGGGATCATCCCCTGCATATTCTCAGGCCATAATGCCTTGAAATTAGAACTAAATCACAACAAGAAGTTTGGAAGGAAATCAAACACGTGGAGGTTAAGGACCATCTTTCTTAAACCTTGACCATCCTGATGAAAGGGTCAACCAGGAAATTAAGGAAGAATTAAAAAGATTCATGGAAACTAATGAGAATGAAGATACAACCGTTCAAAATCTTTGGGATGCAGCAAAAGCAGTCCTGAGGGAAAAATACATTGCAATACAAGCATCCATTCAAAAACTGGAAAGAACTCAAATACAAAAGCTAACCTTACACATAAAGGAGCTAAAGAAAAAACAGAGAATAGATCCTACACACAGCAGAAGAAGAGAGTTAATAAAGATTCGAGCAGAACTCAACAAAATCGAGACCAGAAGAACTGTGGAACAGATCAACAGAACCAGGAGTTGGTTCTTTGAAAGAATTAATAAGACAGATAAACCATTAGCCAGCCTTATTAAAAAGAAGAGAGGGAAGACTCAAATTAATAAAATCATGAATGAGAAAGGAGAGATCACTACCAACACCAAGGAAATACAAACGGTTTTAAAAACATATTATGAACAGCTCTACACCCATAAATTAGGCAATCTAGAAGAAATGGACGCATTCCTGGAAAGCCACAAACTACCAAAACTGGAACAGGAAGAAATAGAAAACCTGAACAGGCCAGTAACCAGGGAGGAAATTGAAGCAGTCATCAAAAACCTCCCAAGACAGAAAAGTCCAGGGCCAGATGGCTTCCCAGGGGAATTCTATCAAACGTTTAAAGAAGAAACCATACCTATTCTACTAAAGTTGTTTGAAAAGATAGAAAGAGGGATATCTGGGTGGCACAGCGGTTTAGCACCTGCCTTTGGCCCAGGGCACAATCCTGGAGACCTGGGTTCGAATCCCACATCAGGCTCCCGGTGCATGGAGCCTGTTTCTCCCTCTGCCTATGTCTCTGCCTCTCTGTGTGTGACTATCATAAAAAAAAAAAAGATAGAAAGAGATGGAGTACTTCCAAATTCGTTCTATGAGACAGCATCACCTTAATTCCAAAACTAGACAAAGACACCACCAAAAAGGAGAATTACAGACCAATATCCCTGATGAACATGGATGCAAAAATTCTCAACAAGATACTAGCCAATTGGATCCAACAATACATTAAGAAAATTATTCACCATGACCAAGTAGGATTTATCCCCGGGACACAAGGCTGGTTCAACACTAGTAAAACAATCAGTGTGATTCATCATATCAGCAAGAGAATAACCAAGAATCATATGATCCTCTCATTAGATGCAGAGAAAGCATTTGACAAAATACAGCATCCATTCCTGATCAAAACTCTTCAGAGTGTAGGGATAGAGGGAACATTCCTCGACATCTTAAAAGCCATCTATGAAAAGCCCACAGCAAATATCATTCTCAAGGGGAAGCACTGGGAGCCTTTCCCCTAAGATCAGGAACAAGGCAGGGATGTCCACTCTCACCACTGCTATTCAACATAGTACTGGAAGTCGTAGCCTCAGCAATCAGACAAAAAAAAAAAAAGACATTAAAGGCATTCAAATTGGCAAAGAAGAAGTCAAACTCTCCCTCTTCACCGATGACAACATACTCTACATAGAAAACCCAAAAGCCTCCACCCCAAGATTGCTAGAACTCATACAGGAGTTTGGCAGCATGGCAGGATACAAAATCAATGCCCAGAAGTCAGTGGCATTTCTATACACTAATAATGAGACTGAAGAAAGAGAAATTAAGGAGTCCATCCCATTTACAATTGCACCCAAAAGCATAAGATACCTAGGAATAAACCTAACCAAAGAGGTAAAGGATCTATACCCTAAAAACTATAGAACACTTCTGAAAGAAATTGAGGAAGACACAAAGAGATGGAAAAAAATTCCATGCTCATAGATTGGCAGAACTAATATTGTGAAAATGTCAATGTTACCCAGGGCAATTTACACGTTTAATGCAATCCCTATCAAAATACCATGGACTTTCTTCAGAGAGTTAGAACAAATTATTTTAAGATTTGTGTGGAATCAGAAAAGACCCCGAATAGTCAGGGGAATTTTAAAAAAGAAAACCATAGCTGGGGGCATCACAATGCCAGATTTCAGGTTGTACTACAAAGCTGTGGTCATCAAGACAGTGTGGTACTGGCACAAAAACAGACACATAGATCAATGGAACAGACTAGAGAACCCAGAAGAGGACCCTGAACTTTATGGTCAACTAATATTTGATAAAGGAGGAAAGACGATCCACTGGAAGAAAGACAGTCTCTTCAATAAATGGTGCTGGGAAAATTGGTCATCCACATGCAGAAGAATGAAACTAGACCACTCTCTTGCACCATACACAAAGATAAACCCAAAATGGATGAAAAATCTAAATGTGAGACAAGAATCCATCAAAATCCTAGAGGAGAACACAGGCAACACCCTTTTTGAACTTGGTCACAGTAACTTCTTGCAAGATACATCCATGAAGGCAAAGGAAACAAGAGAAAGGGGAGGAGGGCAGGGGGTGTGGGTGAGTGGGTGGCAGGCACTGAGGGGGGCACTTGATGGGATGAGCATTGGGTGTTATTCTGTATGTTGGTAAATTGAACACCAATAAAAAATAAATTTATTAAAAAAAATTAAGTGAAATTTGTTAAATATATATCATTGTTTATAACACAGAAAGAAGCAACACGTCATATCATCTTTACACAACAAGTAAAGTGACTTAGATGCAACAATGAAACTTATAGAAAAATAACACACATACATAGTTATATATATGTAAAATATATTTTTGCAAGGACAAATTGATCATCTAAGCATATATCAAGGACAACAGAGCATGTTTCAAGGTGGGAGAGAAAAATTGGACTGGGGTTGGACAGAAGGAATAAATAAAATTCTGCAATGTGAAAGTACAGAGAAAAAGCAAAATGAAAGCAACAGTGGAAACCATGTCAGTGATGGCAAGTCACTATGTGATGAGAATAATGCCCAGCTAATTTCTACCTTAGAAGGAGGAATAACAATGAAAACAAAAAAAATGAAAATAAAGGAAATAACACATATTTACATAATACATAATTTTTATTCCATTTATAATTTTAAAATAATATAGAACAGAATTTATCATTTCTCTATCATGTCACCCAACCCAGGAGACCACTTGATAAGCCTGACTAAAATACATGACATTTTAATCAAAAGTCCTGTGAAGAAGAGATGAAAAGTTATGTAAGAGTGAAAAATAGCTCTTGTTTCTTTGCTGATCTTCTGCTTAGAATGTCTGCCCATTACCGTGAGTAGGTGTTGAAGTCCCCTACTATTACTGTATTATTATTTATGTTACTTTACTTTGGTTATTAATCATTTGATATAATTGGTTACTCCCAAATTAGAAGCATAAACATTTATAATTATTAGGTCTTCTTGTTGGATAGACCCTTTAAGTATGATGTAGTGTCCCTCTTCATCTCTTACTTAAAATCTTTGGTTTAAAATCTGTCTGATATGAGGATTGCTACCCCAGCTTTGTTTTAAGATCCATTTGAAGTTCTCCACCCCCTCATTTTCAGCCTGGAAGTGTCTTTATGTCTAAAAGGAGTCCCTTATAGACAGCATAAAGTTGGGTCTTGCTTTTTTTTTTTTTTAATCCAATCTGGTACCTTGTGTCTTTTGATTGAAGCATTCAGTTCATTTACATTCAGAGTAACTATTGAAAGATATGATTTAGTGACATTGTATTACCTGTAAAGTCCTTTTTTTCTGTAGATTGCCTGTTTCTTTCTGGCCTATGTTACTCTTGGGCTCCCTCTTTGCTTACAGGAACCCCCTTAATATTTCCTGCAGGAATGGCTTGGTGATCGCATATTCTTTCAGTTTCTGTCTGGCCTGAAAGCTCTTTATCTCTCTTTCCATTCTGAATAACAGTGCCTTACTGGATAAAATATTTTTTTAAGATTTTATTTATTTATTCATGAGACACACACAGAGAGAGAGAGAGAGAGAGACAGAGACAGAGAGAGAGACAGAGAGAGAGACAGAGAGACAGAGGCAGAAACACAGGCAGAGGGAGAAGCAGACTCCATGCAAGGACCCCGATGTGAGACTCGATCTCGGGTCTCCAGGATCACACCCTGGGCTGCAGGCGGCGCTAAACCGCTGTGCCACCAGGGCTGCCCTGGAAAAAATATTCTTGGTTGCATGTTTTTCTCATTTAGTACCCTGAGTATATCACGCCAGCTCTTTCTGACCTGCCAGGTCTCTATCGATAGGTCTACAGTTAGTCTAATATTTCTTGCTGTATATGTTAGGAATCTCTTGTCTCAAGCTGCTTTCAGGATTTTCTTTTTATTTCTGAAATTTGCAAGCTTCACTACTATATGTTGAGGTATTGATCTATTCTTATTGATTTTGGAAGAGATCCTTTGTACCTCTTAGACTTAAATGTCTCTTTCCTTCCCCAGATTAGGGATGTTCGCAGGTATGATTTCCTCAAATATGCCTTCTGGCCATCCTTCTTTCTCTTCACCCTAAGCACTCCAATAATTCTGATGTTGCTTCTTTCCTAGTATCATTGATTTCTCAAAGCCTCTCCTTATGGACTATTAGTTATTTTTCTCTCTTTTCCTCAATTTTCTTCCTTTCCATCAACTAGTCTTCTATGTCACGTACTCTCCCTTCTACCTCATTTACCTGAGGTGTTAGAACATCCAGTTAGGCTGCATCTAAGTTAGAATATATTTTTTTAATTTTGGCCTGTTTAGATCTCATTTCTGCACTAAGAGATTCTCTAGCATCCTTTACGCTTTTTTCAAGCCCAAACTAATGACTTTATCACAGTTATCCTGAACTCCAACTCTGACATTTTACTTAAATTCATATCAATAGATCTATGGCAGAGAGTATTGCCTCTGGTTCTTTCTTTTGTTGTGAATCCCTTCTACTCATTTTGTCCAGAGAAGAATGGATGTACGAGTGAGCAGAATCAAAATATCAACCACGACTAAAGCAAAATACACACTAGACAAATCTGATGAGGTCAGAAAGCAAAACAGAAAAGCAAAAGAAAAAAAAGGGAGGTGTAGAAGAGAGAACATAAACTCACACGGTGGACAAAAGACGGTAATGCCCTTGTTCCTGAGTGGAATTTGGTCTCTGTGTTAGAAGACACTAAATTCCAAATTTTAAGAAAGCAAAACATATATATACAAAAATAAAATTGAATGGAGTGAAAGGAATCCAAAAATGAAGTATATATCTATAAAATGTAAATGTAAAAAAAAGGAAGTTAAAAAAAGACTTAAAAACAAAGACTTGATAAAAATAAGAAACTAATTGAAGAGGGGAAAAAAGAAAAAAAAGAAGAAATGGAATTTTTTAAATTGAAAGATAAATAAATCACGAGAAAAAAAACCCTCAAATTCTATATACTATTTTCCCCTAGCACTGTGAGGTCTGTTTTAGAGTCTTGTGAGGTCTGTAATTTGCTGTGCACCTGCTCTTCCTGCCTTGCACTGTTGGTAGGAATACAAGCTAGTGCAGCCACTCTCGAAAACAGTATGGAAGTTCCTCAGGAAGTTAAAAGTAGAGGTACCCCACAACTCAGCAATTGCACTGCATGGTATTTATCCCAAAGATACAGATGGAGTGAAACAAAGGGACACCTGCACCCCAATATTCATAACTGCAATATCCACAATAGCCCAACTGTGGAAGGAGCCAAGATGTTCATTGACAGATGAATGGATAAGAAAGATGTGGTCTATATAAATAATGGAATATGACTCACCTATCAGAAAGGATGAATACCCACCATTTGCTTCGATGTGGATGGAACTGGAGGGTATTATGCTGAGTGAATTAAATCATCCTAGAAAGACAATTACAATATAGATCTCTCATATGCGGAATATAAGAAATAGTGCAGAGGACCATAGGGAAGGAGGGGAAAACTGAATGGGAAAAAATCAGAGAGGGAGACAAACCAAGAGAGACTCTCTCTTCTTTTAAGATTTTGTTTGTTTATTCATGAGAGACAGAGAGAGAGAGAGACAGAGAGAGAGAGAGATAAGCAGAGGGAGAAGCAGGCTACATGCAGGGAGCTGGATGTGGGACTCGATCCTGGGTCTTCAGGATCATGCCCAGGGCTGAAGGCAGGCGCTAAACCGCTGAGCCATCCAGGCTGCTCCAAGTGAGACTCTTAACTCTGGGAAACAAAGTGATGGTTGATGAAGGGGAGGTCGGTGGGGCATGGGGTAACTGGGTGATGGGAATTAAGGAGGGCACATGGTATGATGAGCACTCGGTGTTATACCCAGCTGATGAATTATTGAAAATTACATCTGAAACTAATGGTGCTGTATATTTGCTAATTCAATTGAAATTTAAAAATGTGAAAAAGAGGAGTGAAATAAAGAAATAAATAAATAAATAGGTGAGATAGATGATAGATTGATGATAGATAGATTATACATATGTAATTTATTCACTGGTGAGTACAAATTTGCTCTGCTTATTAATAGACAACCTCCAGGCTTTTTTTTTTCATCCTCTCATATGCTTCGTGAGAATAAATAAATTGCTTGGCATCCCCTGAGGGAGAGTCTCAAAAGATGAATAGAAACCATATATTATTCTCAATATGCCATGTTAAGAAACACATATAGGAGTCAAGACAAGGTTTCATTACAGGTAAAAATAACAGAATATTTGTGTAGTACCTTATGCTACCAAATATCCACAATGTTTTAGTGATGCTTGTAGCATTCCATTTTATGTCCATGGCCACCCTAGCAAAATGTGACATATCTGATTTAGTTTGCTTTGCTTTATAGTAAACATAATGCCTGAGAAAGAACAGAACTTAACTCCTGTGTCCTTGATTTTAAATTTTTTGAATGTTTTCACACAGGATGAGAGGCCAAATACTCCTGTGCATATTTGAAACTTCATTTTCATATTGTTATAAAATTCTTAGGTTTAATATAAACGATTTTATCTCAAATGGAAGCCAAAACTGACAGCAAGTTATGCACAGTGGAAAAACATGCAATTTTTTTTAATTGGCAACATTAAGAAACTACAGGTATTTTTCTCTTATTTTGATGCCATTCTGAATACTTACTTAGTGAACCTAGTCACTTTTCATGATTCTCTAAAAAATAATTTCGGACTTAATGATTATTTAAATAAATGCATAAATATAATTATCACTTGATATCTTTTTAAGGAAAGAAGGGGTTGCCAACTCACACTGAGTTGTGTGTGCAAAGCATTACTTAGATATTAGGAGACCTTTAAGTACCAAGTTTTACAGTAATGGAAGGATGTTCACGATGTTCTTTCCAGCGGGACCTGACAGAAAGCAGGTATAATTATGTCAAAGAATGTAGCTTTAAAAAAATAAATATCAAATATTCAATAGCTATAGTAAACTATGAAACAGCAATTTGATTCTTTTCGTAGAACTCCAAAGCTGGTGAGAGGAAATGCTTTTATCTTTCTTCACCTCATAGAAAAATTGGTACTTAAAAAAATGCTATTTAAAAGTCAGAGAAAGACAAATATGATTTCACTCATATGTGGAATTTAAGAAACAAAACAGATGAACATAGGAGAAGGGAAGGAAATATAAAATAAAAGGAAAATGGAGAGGGTGACAAACCATGAGACTCTTATGTCTAGGAAACGAACTGATGGTTGCTGGAGGGAAGGTGGGCAGGGGCGGGGTAACTGGGAGATGGACATTAAGGAGGGCACTTGATGGAAAGCACTGGGTGTTACATGCAACTGACGAATCACTAAACTCTACCTCTGAAACTAATAATACACTATATGTTAATTAGATTTAATTTAAGTAAAAAAAATGTTTTAAATGCAATTTAGAGACCCCTGGGTGGTTCATTTGGTTAAGCATCTGACTTTTGATTTAGGCTCAGGTCATGATTTTAGGGTCCTGAGATCAAGCCCCACATCTCTCTCTCTCTTTCACTCTACCCCTATCTCAACTGTCTCTCTCTTCCTTAAAAAAAAAGTAAAAACTTAAAAATTAAATAAATAAAAATTACTAGTAATCTTTATTTCAAAAAAAGCACTATTTATCTTTTAGCCTTCCATGATTGTAAAGGAAAACAAAAAAATGAAAAAAGAATGAAACAAGCAAAACCCAACATTTATACTGCTTTTTGATTGTATTTACTAAATATTTCTCTATTATTATCTACTGACACACATTAGCATATTTCTAATATAAGAAAGGTGTATGTCTCACAGGCATATCGAATATCCAAAGGTCAGAAACATAAGCAAATTTATAAGTAAGTTAAGTGGAAATTACACATAATTACTTTTTATTTAATGTTGTGGAATTGTATGTTTTTGGCTGCTTATATATATCTCATTCAGAGACTTCTGACTTATAATTTCATCGCAGGCAGTACATTCCCACCCTCCTTTTTTTTTTGGAAACAAAAGCATTGATATTCATAATTTTTTAAACCAAAAATAGTATGCGGCCCGGGTGGCTCAGCGGTTTAAGCGTCGCCTTTGGCCCAGGACGTGATCCTGGAGATTCAGGATCGAGTCCCGCATCGGCCTCCCTGAATGGACCCTGCTTCTCCCTCTGCCTGTGTCTCTGCCTCTCTCTCTCTCTCTCTCTCTCTCTCTCTCTCTCTCTGTGTGTGTGTGTGTGTATGTCTCTCGTGAATAAATAAATAAAACCTTTAGAAAAAAAATACTTCTCTTACCTTAAAATGCCATCCACCTCCTACTGTGGCATAATTTTTTTTATCTATGGGTTTTTAGTGTATTACATACATTTTCTGTTGTTACATATATTTTTATCTCCATTATGTGCTATATTATAGTTTGAACGGATTCCTGTGGGCTTCATATATGGAATTTCAAAGTGCATCCAGGGATTTACATATACCTCATCTTTAGTGTATTTTATTTTGTCTCTATGGTATGGTGTATCACAGTGACTGTCAACTTTCTCTTTTTTCTTTAAAGTATTATGTCTTTTAATTCAAAGGGAATTTTTATGAAACTTCATTGCATGAAACCTCTGCCAGTAGTCTTTTTACCCCCCAATTTCACCACGTTCCTGTAGTTTCTTGCTTGATAAAGTACATATGATTTGTTACATACTAGTTAGTATATCTCTATTTTAATGAAAATGCCACAAGGGAAGAATAGTATTTTAAGCAAATCTATATTAAAATAACTTATATTAAAACATTGTTAAAATAAATAATAAAATTGGAAGATAAGTAATCCAAAGAGTAGCAACATTCTTGTTCAAATTTAGTCATGGAATAGCGAGTGGGGTAGGAACTGGGATGAGTTGCAAGTGTTACATCCTGTTTAACAGTTCCTCACTTATTTATACTAGAGCCCCTACAAAGAACTTAAGTCACTGTCCAGAGAATGCACAAGCATGTAAGTAAAGAAAGCAGAAGCATTTCTGATAAGTTATTATCACTGTTAAAAAATAAACAAGCAAGCAAGCAAACAAACAAAAGCCCACAATGTACTTGATTTTTGAGAACTATTTCCAGGTAACATAAACACATTGAGTTATTGAATCCTCATTTATCCTACCCAAAAACTCTTAAGAGAAATGTCAGTTTTACATATGAGAATAAAGAGTTTTAGATAGCTTTCACTTTTTGCCCAAATTTACCTTTTGCCCAAATTTACCTTTTGCATATACTATAAATTAGGATATAGTAGAAACTATATCTCCTGGTATGGTTCACCATATAAATAACTCCCACTATGATCTATTATACTTTTCTTAGTCATACACCTGTCAAATATCTGTCAAAAATGGTAACTTTCCAGGCATAATATCTTTCATAGGACCATGTTTTGAGGAGTAAGTTTTGTGCATTTGGGGAATTTGTGGTTTAAAATTATTATATAATTAACATATGCATTAGGTCATATGACTAATGTATTTTACAAATGTTATTTTGTGATTGTGCCATGTAAATGATAGAATGTGACTAGATGGGAGATGTATAGATATATTCATTGTTATTAGGTATATTATTGTATTGTTTAACATTTTTTTTTTAATTTTTTTTAATTGCAATTTGCCAGCATATAATATGGCACCCAGTATTCAGCTCATCACGTATGTTTAACTTTTTTCATATAGTATATATCTGTTCTACAAATTTAAAGAAAGCAAAATAATCAAAAATAAATTAAAATACAATTTGAAGTACATAAAAATTTCAAATAGATAAAATGTTTTAGATTATAAAGTTCTTTAAAATCGGAGATTCTATAATTTTAATAGATACTCAATAAAGTTTTTTTAATTGAAACAAATAAAGAATAGTAAAATAATCACCCTTATATATAAGTCCTAAATTTTTTACTTGTTTTTTAATTTTTTCTTTACATTCCCTATCTATCATCTATCATCTATCTATCTATCTATCTATCATCTATCATCATCATCTATCTAACTATACCATCAGAGGTTCTTAACTTTTTACTATTGCTGGTCTTGGATGAATATTTTACTGGAAATAGTAAATATATTTTATAATTACTAGTACATATATGTAGAGTATATATATATATATATATATATATATATATATATATCCAGTACAAATAATTACAGTACAATTATTTGTACTGGATATAGTAAAATATTTGTACTGTAAAATTATTGTACTGTAATTATTTGTACTGGATAGAGTAAAATATTTAGCAGCTTAACAAGTGTCTAACCATTAGAAGTCAGTAGCATCCCAGCTTCCAGGTGTGAAAACCAGAGTGTCTCCAGACATTGAAGAATATTCTTTCTGGGCTAAAATGGCTCCAGTTGAGAACTATTCATCTACTTCCATTTCTCTTTCTTTCCCTCTGTATGTATAGTAGTCTTTGATGGCAATGAGTTTGTCTTCAAATATCCTTAAAAAGAAAGCTTGGATGTATCTTATTTATACTAGTTTGCCATACTAAACATTTCCCAGGATTTAATGCATGAAATCTATTGATTATGATGATGTATCTATCCAGAATAGATTTTTAAATAAACCTGGATGGAAAAACACAATCTAACCATGCTCAATGAATTCATTCTCGTGGGAATCACACATCGTCCTGAGCTGCAGGATCCATTATTTGGGCTCTTCTTTATCATCTATTTGATCTCTGTGGTGGGCAACCTGGGCATGATCATCCTCACCAAAGTGGATGCCAGACTACAAACACCCATGTACTTCTTCCTCAAACACCTGGCTTTTACTGACCTTGGTTATTCAACAACCGTGGGACCCAAAATGTTAGTAAATTTTATTGTAGATCACAATACAATCTCCTATTATTTTTGTGCTATGCAACTAGCTTTCTTTCTTGTGTTTATCATCAGTGAACTTTTCATTCTGTCAGCTATGTCCTACGACCGCTACGTGGCCATCTGCAACCCTCTGCTCTACCCCGTCATCATGTCACAGAGGGTGTGTCAGGTGCTGGTGGCAATCCCTTATCTCTACAGCACATTTGTGTCTCTTCTAGTCACCATAAAGATTTTTAGCTCATTCTTCTGTGGCTACAATGTTGTCAATCATTTCTACTGTGACTGTCTCCCCTTGTTATCTTTGCTCTGCTCAAAGACACATGAAACTGAGTTGATGATTTTGATTTTCTCAGTTTTTGATGTGAGTTCATCCCTTCTGATAATTCTTGTGTCTTACCTGCTGATCCTGGTAGCCATTGTCAGGATGAACTCAGCTAAGGGTAGGCTCAAGGCTTTTTCCACCTGTGGATCCCACCTGACAGTGGCCACAGTGTTCTATGGGACTTTGATATTTATGTATGTGCAACCTGAGTCCAGTCATTCCTTTGACACTGATAAAGTGGCGTCCATATTTTACACCCTCGTTATCCCCATGCTGAATCCCTTGATCTATAGCTTGAGGAACAAAGATGTAAAATATGCAGTGCAAACAATGTGGAAAAAACTATGCAATAATTTTTCTTAAAGCTGACATACAATATGATCCCCCAAAATTAGGTTATGGGCTTCAAAATTTCTTCTGTATGTCTCTAGAAGGAATAATTGCAAACACAAGTGAGTTCAATGTACACTTAGAGGTTATCTAAGTGCCAGTCACACTTCTATGTGCTGTAAATACATTAGTATACAAAACAGGAAAAATATTTTCTTTTTTTTTGAGGGAAGGAGATATATTATAAAAATAATAATAATTAGGTACAATTTATAGGACAGTAGGATTGGTTAAGACACCATAAACCATAAGAGTAAGTAGGAGAGTCTTACTACTAAGACTCTTACTAAGGGGCATGAGGAAGAATATAAGGCACAAAAGGGGAGTTCAAATGATTCTTATGTTATTCTCAATTAATAGATTAAATCTCCCAGTGCCTGTGTGTTTGTGCATGTGTGTAAGTATTTCTGTAAGCTCATTTTTCACTTTTAGCCTTTGTACTCTTCTTATTGGAATATGTTGAAATCAAACTGTGATTTCAAGGAGGCTCAGTGTAGCACTATGGTTGGAAATCATCTGTCATGTGAATTTGCTCAAATATTCCAGTACCCAGCTCTTCTCATCAGTGAGTTGCTTCCATATAGAAAGCCTATTAACTCAACATATTTAGCAATTCAGTAACTTACAAGATCGGTGTAACCTCTTTTGTCTTAATCAGTCCATTTCCCTATACCAGGGGAAACACAAATTAAGAGAGATTTTCTTGAATATAGTTAACAGTACTCCATTATATACTTTAAAGTTGCTAAGAGAGTAAATCTTATATGTTCTCATCACGACTTATGAAACATGATGGAGACATTAGCTAATGCTAAAGTGTAATCATATTGCAGTACATAAGTGTATCAAATCAACACATCGTACACTTTATACTTATGTGTCGTTAATACCTCAATAAACTGGGAGAAAAAAAGATAAATTTCTTGAGTCTCCAAAAGAAGCTTCCAATATTTGATTTTTGATTTTATGTTTTATTGGGGTCTTTATTTCTAACTGCTTGTTTTTGTCTAATGCGATGGGTACACTTAATTATTTCTGAAAAATAAGGATACTCATTAAAATTAGTTTTCTAATTGGTTTTTTATCTTTGAAAAAGAGGTCTATTCTATGTTGAATTTGGTTTGTTGCCTTTTTTGGGGGGTGACTTTCCTCAATGTTGGTTCATAAAAATATGTAAAAGATTTCTATTAGGGTCCATTATTTCACTGCATGGATTTGATAATCTTTGTTAAGAAGCAAAAGGAGATAATCCTGTAATTTGACCTATACTATATTTCTAGTAAAAGTTTAGTAAGATATGCAACACTTTATAGAATACTATGTTAAAGCTTCTGGCCTTCTAACTCTTCTAAATTTTGAACTTTTTGTTTATTTTTAGCATATTTTGTCATTATTTACACCACAGAGACACTGGGCTGTTTCTCTGCCTCCATCATGGAATAAAATTTTCTGTATAGTCAAAAAAATTTGAATAAAACTTATTCATTGGAATAATAAAAAACCATCATGTATTTCTATGTAAGGATAATTCTTACTAAAGAGTTTTTATCATTGATTTTTTTTAATTATTGAGAAGAAATATGTACTATGAACTTTGCAACTATAGATATAAGAAAATATTTAGCTTTCTAGGAGCAAACACTAGTTCTTGGTGGCTGCTAAGGTTATGAAAAATGTCTAAAATAATAGTTTTGGTTACATACTTCCCCAAATTATCTTCAGTGAATAATTATGAGTTTTGTAATAGGAGAAAATAAAAGTCTCCAATATCTGGATTTGAAAAATATAAAATAACTCAACATAACTGACTATCCCACTTCTAAAATAAATCTTGTTAGGGATCCCTGGGTGGCTCAGTGGTTCAGCACCTGCCTTTGGCCCAGGGCATGATCCTGGAGTCCCGGGATCGAGTCCTGCCACCAGGCTCCCAGCATGGAGGCTGTTTCTCCCTGTGTCTCTGCCTCTTTCTCTCTCTGTCTATCATGAATAAATATCATGAATAAATAAATAAAATCTTCAAAATAAATAAATAAAATAAAATAAAATAAATCTTGTTAAAAAAAATCTTGTTGTACCTTTCATAGTCCCTCAAATGTTAAACCAGAAAGAGAATAAAATATATTGAGATTTACAAATTGTGATAATGTATTTTATTTATTTTAAAAGTCAGTCTCTATTTCAATATTAAGTACAACAATAACTTATTTCAGAAAGTTCAATATATTTCCATAAAATGGAAACGTTTTTAAAAATTAAAAATTGGTGCATAACTGAAATTTTTATGTGATATTATAAAGAATTTCCAAATTTCATATACTATGAAATGATAATTTGAGAAGATTAACAAAATTGAGAACACAAAAAGTACAAAAAATTTAGAGACATTAAAGGTATCTATAAACAATACATGTTTTAGGTTAGGATATTAAGAATGAATGAATTATATATTTTTATGTATATGGATGCTAAGAAATACTGTATTAAAAAATCCCAGATGAAAAGGATTTCACTATGGCAATATATATGTAAATAACTCTCACTAATCCAAAACTCCAGCCTAGGGGTCTTGACTGAGGAATTCCACTAAGTTCCTGGGAAAATGAGTTATATACATTTTCTTCCAGAATATTGAATTAAATAATTCAATTTAATTGAAGTAAATACTCAACACTGTTTGAGGGGCACTTCCCCCAATATCAAATGCAAAAGCATCAGAAGACGTAATTGTAGCACATAAAAAATTCACTAAAAACAAAAACTTAAAAACAAAAAATTTCAGGTGAAAACGTAGTAGATAATATTTGAGATCTTGGGTTCTGTAAAGATTTCTTTTTTCTTTTTTTAATTATTTATGACAGACACAAAGAGACAGATACATAGGCAGAGGGAGAAGCAAGCTCCCTTTGGGAGCCTGATGCAGAACCCGATTGCAGGACCCCAGGATCATGACTTGAGACGAAAGCAGATGCTCAACCACTGAGCCACCAGGTGGTCCTGTAAAGATTTATTAAATACTGTACTCAAATAAAAGAAATTAAGCGATTTTGATACATTGTAAGACATCAAAATCATATATTATACTCTTCAAAACATACTCTTAAAAAGGTATAAAACCAATTTATGTTCTGGAAGGCAATAGTTTCAGGTAATGTATTTCATAAAGGGCTTGTTCCACAATCTATACAAATGTCTCAAACCTCAATGCTAATATCAACAGACCTCCAGAATGGGCAAAACATTTGGAAAGTATTTCACCAAATAGCACACAAAAAGTTCAAATATGTACATAAAACGTTGCTCAGTATCATTGTTCACTAATAAAATTCAATTTATTTATTTTTTAAAAGATTTTATTTATTTATTCATGAGAGACACAGAGACAGAGGCAGAGACAGAGAGAGAGGGAGAAGCAGGCTCCATGCAGAAAGCCTGATGTCGGACTGCATCCTGGGAGTCCAGGATCACACCCTGAGCTGAAGGCAGATGCTCAACTGCTGGGGGACCCAGGTGCCCCTGAGATTCAATTTAAAACCTCAATGAGATGATAACACTACAAATCTATCAGAACACATATATGCGGAGGAGGGGCTGATGGCGGAAGAGTAGGGTCCCCAAGTCACCTGTCCCCACCAAATTACCTAGATAACCTTCAGATCATCCTGAAAATCTACGAATTCGGCCTGAGATGTAAAGAGAGACCAGCTGGAACGCTACAGTGAGAAGAGTTCGCGCTTCTATCAAGGTAGGAAGACGGGGAAAAAGAAATAAAGAAACAAAAGGCCTCCGAGGGGGAGGGGCCCCGCGAGGAGCCGGGCTGAGGCCTGGGCGAGTGTCCCCAGGACAGGAGAGCCCCGTCCCGGAGAAGCAGGAGCTGCACCAACCTTCCCGGGCGGAAAGGGGCCCGCAGGGAGTTGGAGCAGGACCCCAGGAGGACAGGGATGCCCTCGGG
The DNA here is from genome assembly GCF_905146905.1 of Nyctereutes procyonoides. Classification (NCBI taxonomy): domain Eukaryota; kingdom Metazoa; phylum Chordata; class Mammalia; order Carnivora; family Canidae; genus Nyctereutes; species Nyctereutes procyonoides. The sequence goes on from NW_026575108.1 coordinate 302,937, forward strand.
CTCCCGGGGACACTAACAGACACCTGCGCCCCGGGAGAGTGCGCGGAGCTCCGTGAAGGGCTGCAGCGCGCACGCATTGACCCGGGAACAGCCCGGAGGGGCTCGGGCGGCGGCTCCACGGAGTGGGCTGCGGCGCAGGAGCGAGAATGCAACAGCGCAGGCCCCGGAGCACAGGGCGCCGGGAACACAGCCCAGGACCCGGCCTCCCCCCGGACAGGCAGAGGCCGGGAGGGCCCAGGACAGCGAGGACGCTCCTGCCCCGAGCTGAGCAGATCAGCGGCCCCGCCCCGGAGCCTCCAGGCCCTGCAGACGGAGAGCCCCGGAGTTCTGCGGAGGCTGAATCCAGGCTTCCAGAGCTGCCATAGCCACTGCGGCTGATCCTCCTGGGGCCTCACGGGGTAAACAACCCCCGCTGAGCCCTGCAGCAGGCAGGGGCAGAGCAGCTCCCCCAAGTGCTAACACCTGAAAATCAGCACGACAGGCCCCTCCCTCAGAAGACCAGCTGGACGGACCAGTTCCAGGGGAAGTCAAGGGACTTAAAGTCTACAGATTCAGAAGATACTCCCCCGTGTTTGTTTGTTTGTTTTTGTTGTTGTTTGTGTTGTTTTTTTGTTTTTGTTTTTGATTTGTTTGCTTCCCCCACCCCCTTTTTTCCCTTTCTTTCTTTTTCTTTCTCTTTTTCTTCTTTTTTCTTTTTTCTTCTTTTTCTTTTTCTCTTTTCTTTCCTTCTTTCTCTCCTCTCTTTCTCTCCTTTTCCCAATACAACTTGTTTTTGGCCACGCTGCACTGAGCAAAATGACTAGAAGGAAAACCTCACCTCAAAAGAAAGAATCAGAAACAGTCCTCTCTCCCACAGAGTTACAAAATCTGGATTACAATTCAATGTCAGAAAGCCAATTCAGAAGCACTAATATACAGCTACTGGTGGCTCTAGAAAAAAAGCATAAAGGACTCAAGAGACTTCATGACTGCAGAATTTAGATCCAATAAGGCAGAAATTAAAAATCAATTGAATGAGATGCAATCCAAACTAGAAGTGCTAACGACGAGGGTTAACGAGGTGGAAGAACGAGTGAGTGACATAGAAGACAAGTTAATGGCAAAGAGGGAAACTGAGGAAAAAGGAGACAAACAATTAAAGGACCATGAAGACAGATTAAGGGAAATAAATGACAGCCTAAGGAAGAAAAACCTACGTTTAATTGGGGTTCCCGAGGGCGCCGAAAGGGACAGAGGGCCAGAATATGTATTTGAACAAATCATAGCTGAAAACTTTCCTAATCTGGGAAGGGAAACAGGCATTCAAATCCAGGAAATAGAGATATCCCCCCCCCAAAATCAATAAAAACCGTTCAACACCTCGACATTTAATAGTGAAGCTTGCAAATTCCAAAGATAAAGAGAAGATCCTTAAAGCAGCAAGAGACAAGAAATCCCTGACTTTCATGGAGAGAAGTATTAGGGTAACAGCAGACCTCTCCACAGAGACCTGGCAGGCCAGAAAGGGCTGGCAGGATATATTCAGGGTCCTAAATGAGAAGAACATGCAACCAAGATTACCTTATCCAGCAAGGCTCTCATTCAGAATGGAAGGAGAGATAAAGAGCTTCCAAGACAGGCAGGAACTGAAAGAATATGTGACCTCCAAACCAGCTCTGCAAGAAATTTTAAGGGGGACTCTTAAAATTCCCCTTTAAGAAGAAGTTCAGTGGAACAATCCACAAAAACAAGGACTGAATAGATATCATGATGACACTAAACTCATATCTGTCAATAGTAACTCTGAACGTGAACGGGCTTAATGACCCCATCAAAAGGCGCAGGGTTTCAGACTGGATAAAAAAGCAGGACCCATCTATTTGCTGTCTACAAGAGACTCATTTTAGACAGAAGGACACCTACAGCTTGAAAATAAAAGGTTGGAGAACCATTTACCATTCAAATGGTCCTCAAAAGAAAGCAGGGGTAGCCATCCTTATATCAGATAAACTAAAACTTACCCCGAAGACTGTAGTGAGAGACGAAGAGGGACACTATATCATACTTAAAGGATCTATCCAACAAGAGGACTTAACAATCCTCAATATATATGCCCCGAATGTGGGAGCTGCCAAATATATCAATCAATTAATAAGCAACGTGAAGACATACTTAGATAATAATACACTTGTACTGGGTGACATCAAGCTAGCCCTTTCTACCCTCGATAGGTCTTCTAAGCACAACATCTCCAAAGAAACAAGAGCTTTAAATGATACACTGGACCAGATGGATTTCACAGATATCTATAGACTTTACATCCAAACTCAACTGTATACACATTCTTCTCAAGTGCACATGGAACTTTCTCCAGAATAGACCACATACTGGGACACAAATCGGGTCTGAACTGATACCAAAAGATTGGGATCATCCCCTGCATATTCTCAGACCATAATGCCTTGAAATTAGAACTAAATCACAACAAGAAGTTTGGAAGGACATCAAACACGTGGAGGTTAAGGACCATCCTGCTAAAAGATGAAAGGGTCAACCAGGAAATTAAGGAAGAATTAAAAAGATTCATGGAAACTAATGAGAATGAAGATACAACCCTTCAAATCTTTGGGATGCAGCAAAAGCAGTCCTGAGGGGAAATACATCTGCAATACAAGCATCCATTCAAAAACTGGAAAGAACTCAAATACAAAAGCTAACCTTACACATAAAGGAGCTAGAGAAAAAGCAGCAAATCGATCCTGACACCCAGCAGAAGAAGAGAGTTAATAAAGATTCGAGCAGAACTCAACGAAATCGAGACCAGAAGAACTGTGGAACAGATCAACAGAACCAGGAGTTGGTTCTTTGAAAGAATTAATAAGATAGATCAACCATAAGCCAGCCTTATTAAAAAGAAGAGAGAGAAGACTCAAATTAATAAAATCATGAATGAGAAAGGAGATATCACTACCAACACCAAGGAATTACAAACGATTTTAGAAACATATTATGAACAGCTCTACGCCAATAAATTAGGCAATCTAGAAGAAATGGACGCATTCCTGGAAAGCCACAAACTACCAAAACTGGAACAGGAAGAAATAGAAAACCTGAACAGGCCATAACCAGGGAGGAAATTGAAGCAGTCATCAAAAACCTCCCAAGACACAAGAGTCCAGGGCCAGATGGCTTCCCAGGGGAATTCTATCAAACGTTTAAAGAAGAAATCATACCTATTCTACTAAAGCTGTTTGGAAAGATAGAAAGAGATGGAGTACTTCCAAATTCGTTCTATGAGGCCAGCATCACCTTAATTCCAAAACCAGACAAAGACCCCACCAAAAAGGAGAATTACAGACCAATATCCCTGATGAACATGGATGCAAAAATTCTCAACAAGATACTAGCCAATAAGATCCAACATTACATTAAGAAAATTATTCACCATGACAAAGTAGGATTTATCCCCGGGACACAAGGCTGGTTCAACACTCGTAAAACAATCAATGTGATTCATCATATCAGCAAGAGAAAAACCAAGAACCATATGATCCTCTCATTCGATGCAGAGAAAGCATTTGACAAAATACAGCATCCATTCCTGATCAAAACTCTTCAGAGTATAGGGATAGAGGGAACATTCCTCAACATCTTAAAAGCGATCTACGAAAAGCCCACAGCAAATATCATTCTCAATGGGGAAGCACTGGGAGCCTTTCCCCTAAGATCAGGAACAAGACAGGGATATCCACTCTCACCACTGCTATTCAACATAGTACTGGAAGTCCCAGCCTCAGCAATCAGACAACAAAAAGACATTAAAGGCATTCAAATTGGCAAAGAAGAAGTCAATCTCTCCCTCTTCGCCGATGACATGATACTCTACATAGAAAACCCAAAAGACTCCGCCCCAAGATTGCTAGAACTCATACAGCAACTTGGTAGTGTGGCAGGAACAGAATCAATGCCAAGAAATCAGTGGCATTTCTATACACTAACAATGAGACTGAAGAAAGAGAAACTAAGGAGTCCATCCCATTTACAATTGCACCCAAAAGCATAAGATACCTAGGAATAAACCTAACCAAAGAGGTAAAGGATCTATACCCTAAAAACTACAGGGCACTTCTGAAAGAAATTCAGGAAGACACAAAGAGATGGAAAAATATTCCATGCTCATGGATTGGCAGAATTAATATTGTGAAAATGTCAATGTTACCCAGGGCAATTTACATATTTAATGCAATCCCTATCAAAATACCATGGGCTTTCTTCAGAGAGTTAGACCAAATTATTTTAAGATTTGTGTGGAATCAGAAAAGACCCCAAATAGCCAGGGGAATTTTAAAAAAGAAAACCACAGCTGGGAGCCTCACAATGCCAGATTTCAGGTTGTACTACAAAGCTGTGGTCATCAAGACATTGTAGTACTGACACAAAAACAGACACATATATCAATACAACAGAATAGAGAATCTAGAGGTGGACCCTCAACTTTATGGTCAACTAATATTTGATAAAGGAGGAAAGACTATCCACTGGAAGAAAGTCAGTCTCTTCAATAAATGGTGCTGGGAAAATTGGACATCCACATGCAGAAGAATGAAACTAGACCACTCTCTTGCACCATACACAAAGATAAACCCAAAATGGATGAAAGATCTAAATGTGAGACAGGATTCCATCAAAATCCTAGAGTAGAACACAGGCAACACCCTTTTTGTACTCGGCCACAGTAATTTCTTGAAAGATACATCCACGAAGGCAAAATGGATGAAAGATCTAAATGTGAGACAGGATTCCATCAAAATCCTAGAGTAGAACACAGGCAACACCCTTTTTGTACTCGGCCACAGTAATTTCTTGAAAGATACATCCACGAAGGCAAAAGAAACAAAAGCAAAAATGAACTATTGGGACTTCATCAAGATAAGAAGCTTATGCACAGCAAAGGATACAGTCCACAAAACTAAAAGACAACCTACAGAATTGGAGAAGATATTTGCAAGTGACATATCAGATAAAGGGCTAGTTTCCAAGATCTATAAAGAACTTATTAAACTCAACACCAAAGAAACAAACAATCCAATCATGAAATGGGCAAAAGCCATGAAGAGAAATCTCACAGAGGAAGACATAGACATTGCCAATATGCACATGAGAAAATGCTCTGCATCACTTGCCATCAGGGAAATACAAATCAAAACCACAATGAGATACCACCTCACCCCAGTGAGAATGGGGAAATCAACAAGGCAGGAAACCACAAATGTTGGAGAGGATGCGGGGAAAAGGGAACCCTCTTACACTGTTGGTGGGAATGTGAACCGGTGCAGCCACTCTGGAAAACTGTGTGGAGGTTCCTCAAAGAGTCAAAAATAGACCTGCCCTGACCCAGCAATTGCACTGTTGGGGATTTACCCCAAAGATACAGATGCAATGAAACGCCGGGACACCTGCACCCAGATGTTTCTAGCAGCAATGTCCACAATAGCCAAAGTGTGGAAGGAGCCTCGGTGTCCATCGAAAGATGAATGGATAAAGATGTGGTTTATGTATACAATGGAATATTACTCAGCCATTAGAAATGACAAATACCCACCATTTGCTTCAACATGGTTGGAACTGGAGGCTGTTATGCTGAGTGAAATAAGTCAATCAATCAGAGAAGGACAAACATTATATGTTCTCATTCATTTGGGGATTATAAATAATAGTGAAAGGGAATAGAAGGGAAGGGAGAAGAAATGGGTAGGAAATATCAGAAAGGGAGACAGAACATGGAAGACTCCTAAGTCTGGGAAATGAACTAGGGATAGTGGAAGGGGAGGAGGGCGGGGGGTGGGGGTGAATGGGTGACGGGCACTGAGGGGGGCACCTGACGGGATGAACACTGGGTGTTATTCTGTATGTTAGCAAATTGAACACCAATAAAAAATAAATTTATTATTAAAAAAATTAATAATACACTATATGCTAATTTGAACTTAATAAAACAAAAACATTTTCTCTTTTAAGGAAAAGTGTATGTTGGTCCAACTATCCCTTCCAATACCAATAGATGTACGATACCCATTAGGTATCTTGGATAGGGAAGGCAATCCAAGAATCCAAGAGTCTTCATTTGGATATTTTACTCTGGTCTATTTATTAAGTTACTCAAAATGCTGCTAATTTGAGTGGAGCTCAGAAAAAAGAAATGTCTCTGTCTCAAGTCGAGACTGTGGTGTAAGCTACTATTCCACATGAGTGCTATGATTCAACACATCTCATCATGCTTGATATGTCAATGGTAGAAAGGGATGCTGCTGGAGTCTTTGGCAGTCCTCCATGTATGAACTGCAGGGCAGGCCCTTAGGATTTTGGAGCAAATTCCTGACGTCCTCTATAGACAACTACTCTCCTTTTGAGAAATGGCTCTTGCCTGCTTCTGGGCCTTGGTAGAGACTAAACACTTAACCATAGGTCACCAATTCTCTGTGAAACCTAACTACTCATCTTGAATGTGGTGTTTTCTAATCCCAAAAACCATAAAATTGGGTCTGTCGTGTAACAGTCCTTTATCAAATAGAATAGTCTGCATTCATATATGATTTTGCCTTCCATGGTTGCTATTACCTGAAGTTCAGAAGCAGATGATCCTTCTGAGATATGTTCAGAAGTTCTTTAGTGGCCTAATGCTACCTCACCATGTCATATGTTATTATGTATAACATAGCACTTCATTTCACTAGGACAGCATTTTGTCATCTCACATTATCATAAGAAGGAAGGTGAGTACAGTACAATCAGGCATTTTGATAGAGACAAAGACCATATTCACATATTTTTATTACTATACTGTTGTGGATTTTTATATTTTATTATTGTTGTTGTTAATCTCTTACTGTGCCTAGTTTATAAATTAAACGTGATCACAAGTATGTAGGTATAGAAAAGCATAGTATATATAGGATTCAGTACTCTACACGGTTGCAGACATTCACCTAGGATTTTGAAACACATCCCTTCACACCAATATAAGGACTGATTACCATATATGTGATCTGGCCCAAGCAAGAACTGCAGAAAATTCATATGAAGAAGTGGCCAAATGCTCACAGTCTCTACTTTTTGCTATGATACCATCTCTCTCCCTGACTGAGCCCAAAACCTCGTTGGGGGATCACTTTATTAAACTGACAGAAGAGGAAAAGTTTTGGGTTTGGTATACAGAAAACTCAGCACTGATATGTGGGTACAGTTCAAAAGTGAATAGATGTAGCACTACAGCCCCATTCTGAAAAATCCACAAAGGTCTGCAGTGAAGGGCAATTCTTTCAATGGGGAGAACTTTAAGCAATGAACCTGGTGTTCACTTCCTTGGAAAGAGAAATGTCCAGATGTAACAATGTATACTGATTCATGTGTTTGGGCCACATTTAGTTGAATGATCAGGGACATGAAGAAAACACTATTGGAAAATTGGTAACAACAAGAAAATTTGAGGAAGAGATATATTTACATGCCTTTCTGAATCAGTAAAAACACACAAGATATTTATGTCTCTCGTGAATGCTCATCAAAGAATGATCAGCTGAGGAGGATTTTAATTTTAATTTTAACTTGATTAGCGGATAGAGTGACACATTTCGTGCATACTACTCAGCCTCTTTACCTACCATTTCTCTCATCACCCATTGGGCTCATGAACAAAGTGGCCCTGGTGGCAGGCATGGAGGTTGTACAGGAGTTCAACAACATGGAGTTCACTGACCAAAGTTATCCTTACCATGACCACTGCTAAGTGCCCAATCTTCCAGCAGCAAAAGCAAGCCCCTCATAGGACATGATTCCATGGCATGATGAACCTGGTTATAGGTTCATTACATTGTTGCTTCCATCATAGAAGTGCAGTAGCTAATGGCATAGAGACTTTCTTTGGATACAGATTTGCCTTCTCTGCATGCAACTCTTCTGCCAAAACTACCATCCAAGAACGTAGAGAACTTTTAATCCACCATTACTGTATTGCACACAGCATTGCATCTGATCAGTTAACTCACTTCACAGCCAATGCAGTGTCACAGTCGTCCCATGCTCATGGAATTCACTGGTCTTACTATATTTCACACTATATTGAAGCAATTGGCCTGATAAGATGGTGCAGTGAACTTTTGCAGAATTAGTTATACTACCAGCTAAGTAGCAATACTTTCGAGGGCTGGAGCAAGCGTCTTCAGATCCCTGGAAGGCCATATATGCTCTGAATCAGCACTCATTACCTGTTGTTCTTCCTCCCAAATAAAGTTCTGTAACCAATAGATAGAAATGGAAGAGGCACCACTCATATTACCTGAGTGACCCACCAACAAAATGTTTGCTTCCTGTTCCAATTAACTTATGTTCTTCTTGCTTTGAAGGCTTTATTCCAAAGGGAGAAATGCTCCCAGCAGAAGACACAACAAGATTCAACTGAACAGAGAGATGAGACTGCCTTCTCACCCCTGGGCTACTCATGACTTTGAATGAATAGGCAAAGAAGTAAGTTGCTGTGCTGGCTGTGGTGATTGATCCTGGCGACCAAGGAAATTGGACAACTACTCCTGAATGGAGCTAAGGAAGAGTATAGCAACAATACAGGAGATCCTGTAGGACCACTGTTGGTGTCACCATGTAACGTGATAAGGTAAATGAAAAACTACAACCGTCGAGACAGAATTACAAATGACCAGACCTTTCAGTAATGAAGGTCTCTGTCACCTCATCGGCTGAGGAACCATGACCAAGTTGGTGCTTACTGAAGGCACATTGAATTAACAGAAGAAAACAGGTGTAAATATCAACTATGACCATGTGACTGTTACAGAAGTGAAGACTATTTTTGTATTTTCTCCTTAAAAGTGTATTTGTGTGTGTGAATATATAAAAAACATTTAAGTTTCTTTCCTTTAATATTACCTTATCGTGTAACTGAAGTTATATAGGCTTTCTATCATTGGATGGTAGTATCTTTATTTTTTTTTCCACTATAGTATTCAACTTACTGAATATCAAGGACAAAGTAAAAATCACCCCAAACATCACATTCCTTTTTTTGATATTTTAATTCATTTTCAGTTGTATGCAGGTTAGTTGTATGATATTAGGTGGAATTATGACCTTGTGTTGTCTTTAATTTGAGATCAAGTAGAGTTTAAGGGGATGTGTATAGGTGCTAGGTGGATAAGCAATGAACTTGTACTGGCTAAATTTATGTTTCATCTTGCCTGGGCCACAGGGTGCACAAATATTTGTTTGCCTATTGCTTTGCGTTGTGACTATGAGACTTTTCTGGATGATAGTGACTTTTGAATTGGCAGAATATATAAAGTAGATTGTTTTCACTAGTGTAGGGTCCTCATCCAACCAGATGAAGGCCTTATAATCAGAAAATGCTAACCTCCCCCGAGTAAGAGGATTTGTCCTACCTGAGGGCCATCAGACTGAACCCTTAGCTCTTCATGTTGGAGGACTTGTCACTGACACAGTAACTCTTCCTGATTCTACAGCAGCCTCCTGCTATGGACCTGAACTGGTTTATAACAGTTTCTGGTCTTTAGACTCAAAATGGGACATAGATCTTGCAGTGCACATTTCTGGTATCTGTACAATGGAATATTATTCAGCATTGAAAAGGAAGGAATTTCTGACCCATGCTAGAAACAGATAACTATTGATGACATATTAAATGAACTAAGGTCTCTATTGTTAATAAACTTTATAACAGACTTATGTTTACAGGAAAATTGCTGAAATGATACAGAATTCCCATATATTCTACTCTCGGTTTCCCCAGTTACCATCCTAAATATTATGGTACATCTTCACAACTATAAATACATTATTTTTACCTAACATCCATACTTTATTCAGCTTAGTTTTTAACCATTGCTGTTTTATTCACCAGAATCTCAGATATCATACCACATTGCATGTCACTGTCATGTCTTCTTCAGCACCTCCAGATAGTGACAGTTTTTCTGTATGTTCTTTATTTTTTTAATTTCAAGTATGATTAACATACAGCATTAAAGTTGTTTCAGGTGTGTAATATTATGATTCAACAATTCTATAGCTTACTCAGTGCCCATTACAATAAGTGTATTAACATTTTTTAAGATTTATTTATTTATTGAGAGAGAGAAGGTATGTGTACAATTAGAAGGAGGAGCAGAGAGAGAGGCTAGGAGAGGTAGAGAAGGAGATTCCTTACTGACTTTGGACCACTCATTGGGCTGGATCCCAGTACCTTGAGATCATGACCTAAGCCAAAAAAAAAAAAAAAAGAATGGGAGGCTTACCCTACTGAGCAACCCAGAAGCCCCTTAACTTTTCCTATTTATGATGAACTTGGCAGTTTTGAGGAGAATTACTCTGACATTTTATATAAAACCTTCATTTGAGGTTAGTTTGGTACTTTAGATTAGAATTGGGTAGTGGGATATAGGGAAAAACTTCACAGTAGTAAACTTCCATTTGCATTACAAAATACCAGTAGGTACATGCTTTCAGTATGACTCATTGCCATTGTGTTTGGCCTTGATCCAAGGTGGTGTTGAAATATTTCTGGTTGAGGTGGTGTTGAAATATTTCTCCTCTGTAAAATTACTCCCCCTGCCCCATTCCACAATGTGCCTTTTGGCAGAAACTCACCTGTGTACAGCCCACAAATAAGAGATTGAGAGTTATCTATAACTCTTTGAGAGCAGAATACTACAATATCATTAAGAATTTTTTAATGGGAGATTTGTCTATCATCATCTCTTTATTAGTTATTTATTTAAGTGGTTATATCAATATGAACTTGTGGATTTTTTCAAGTATGAGTTATAATCCATTTCATTGTCACTGATTTTGTAGCTTTCTTTTCCAGCTTTTGAAACTAGGGGGTCTTTCCATTGGCTCTTGTGTCCCTTTGGCATATTCTCATTACAGTGTCAGTGACTGTACATGTGTGTTAGCATCCGTACCTTTTAGCATTACAAGATACTCCAATTCATCTTGTACATTCTCTGCCCCAGGCCTAGATTCAGCCATTTCTTTAAAAAGTTCTAATTTACTTTCTTGGATAACAGTATCAGATACCATGTCCTGGGCACTAGATCACTAGATAATCAGGTTTTTTTTTATTATTATTATTCTAGTCAAAAGAGGTCATTTATGGCCCAAATAAGCTGATCTCTTCCAAATAAATTAATTGCAGGAAGAGATTATCTTTTCCTCATAATCTATTAATACATATTGAAGATTAAGTTCTTTTCTTTGTCACACTTAGCTCAAGTGTCCTAATTAATAGGGAAGGGACACTTTAGGGAATGACCTTCCCCAGACTCCCATATTTTGCATCATTCCTGTTTAAATACTGCTGCAGGAAAAGCAAAAGAGAGCATCTCCCTTTCAAACTCCTCGTGAAATTCGATTTCAGAAAGTGTGGAATGAATCTGGGACCAACTTTGTCTTCTGCTATGCATGCAAGAACCTGAGCTTCAATGACATCAAACAGCTCAGACAGAGTTTTAGAAACACTTTAAAAAAAATTCTCATTTGAATAAAGAATGGCCAAATTACATTGAGAAGAAAAGAGGGCGACTGAACATCCTAACCTTTGCATAAGCTCTCATCAAAACTGGTAAGATTTGTGTTGGGGGTTAACTTAGTTGTATTTGATTTGCAGAGAAAATCTATCTGATCAATGCCACAGTGTGTGTCTAACACCTAAAGGCATTTGCGGAAGGATAGAAAGTTTAGGGAATTTTCTGGAAGTGTTTTACAATCTAAGGTGAGAAATTGGAATAAGAGAAATGCATAGCAGCTCCTGCTAAAGATATAAACAAACAGAAATAATATCTATTTGAGTATTTTAAGAAATGTTCCATGGAGATGATGATTTTACTTTGGGTGGAGTAGACTTCCTTTTTGAGTAGTAACTGATTATTGAATAGGACCAAACACTATTAGATTGTATCTATAGGAAATATTCTTAACTCTTTCCTTAACACTATGAATACTTATTATTAAATATGTACTTTCATTTAGATGCTAAAATTCAGCAGTTAACAGATAAAAATCACCTTCCTTACATTGCTTCTTTTGAATGTATGCCACTCATATCTATTATTATGAACTATACAAATGTCTCAAACTATATCTCTATTAGATATAGTAGGTAAATAGATGATAGATACATGGAATGGTAGATTGATAGATAGATATCTTTTTACTTAATTGTTAGGAACCACAAACAAGCTCTCATTCTTATTGCTGAAGACTTGGACAAAGAGCCTAAAAGGGAAATGATTAAGAGTGCAGGGGAACCTATAGTGAATGGCTGTGTGGTTGGGGCACTAGTGGTAAAGACCCTGAAGCTTTTACTCAGCTCTTTCTCAGACATTTAAATCTTACTCTGGCCCTGGAAATCTTGTTGTCAGAAGACAGTTGGTATGAACCAGTAATATGCCAATGTAATTAACAACGATCTACTAATAGAAGATCTTTAAAAGCTTTTTCTTTTTCTTTATTTCCTTTTTTTTAATTTAAATTCAATTAGCCAACCTATAGTGCATCATTAGAGTCAGATGTGGGGATTAGATGTATAGTTAATGATGATAATTATAGGCTTTATTTTTAATGGAGCATGATAATGACATATTTTCATTACCAATGGGAATATTTTAAAAGGTAAGTCATCCTATCTCCGATTCCAAAAATGCAATTCCCCACCCGGAAGCCACAAATTTTATGCTATTTGGTACTCTCTTAAATATAATTAATTGATAAGAGTCCACGTGTGTGTGAGATACATTATTCTGCAGTTAATGAAAATATTGCCATCCCCCACAGACAGTCCTGAACTCTATCACTTTAAAACATATTTTAGAAACCATTGCATATATATCCATACAGTAGATTACATTTTTTGTTGATTATGTAAAATACCATCCCTGATTCATTTAGCTTCCTTCGTGATGAGCACTGAAGTTTCTTTCCTTTTGTCAACATGGAAAGGACTGCTATGATTGTCTTTGTGCCTGTGAGTGAGATTGCTTGCAACAAATGAAATCAACAGACCTATGTCTATGTGACATTGAAATATCATCAATGGTGAAAATCACTCCCCAAGAGATTGCCTCTCCTTAGACAATTACCAAAAATGCAGTTGTACAGGGTGTTGTTTCCCACATCACTTTCTGCATTGTTTGTTAAAAGACATTTATTTTAAAAAGGTCAATTTGTTAATCTAATAGGTGAAACGATATATAATTGGAATTTAAATTCAACGTATTTTTCCGTGAATGAAATTGGGTATCTTTTGATGTTTTAAAAAATATTTTATTCTAGAGAAATAGTGAGTGACAAAAAGAGAAAGAAAGAGCATGAGCAGGGGGAGAGGGAAAAGCAGACTCCCAGCTGAGCAGGAAGCCTAACTTGGGACTCAACCTCAGGATCCTAAGATCATGACCTGAGCTGAAGGCAGATGCTTAACTGACTGAGCCATCCAGGTGCCCCAACATTATTTTAATAAGAAAAATTTCTTTTGAAATCAGTTCTTTTGCCTATATCATTTATACTGTGTGTGTGTGTGTGTGTGTGTGTTAATATCCTATCTATTTAGAGAGAGTATGATTGAAGGAAGGAGCAGAGAGAGAAAATCTTACAGGTCCCATGCTTCTCATGGAACTTGTCCTGAGGCTCAATCTCACAACCCTAAGATCACGTCCCAAGTGAAAACTGAGATCAGATGCTTAGTTGACTGACCCATTCAGGCATCCTATGCATTGTAGGGTTTTTTTTTTTGTTGTTGTTGTTTTAAAGATTTTTTTTTTTGAAAGAGAGAGATAGCAAAGAGAGTAGATCTGAGCTGGGGAAGAGAGGCAGAAGCACGCTCTACTCTGAGCAAGGAGCAAGATGGTGCTCAATCCCAGGACCCCTGTATCATGACCTGAGCCAAAGGCAGATGCTTAAATGACTGAGCCATCCAGGTTCCCCCAGTGCAGTTGATTTTAAAGACCGATCTCTGAAATCCATTTATATTTGAAAAAAATATGCATTTGTCTGGAGTACATGTTGTAAATAAATGACTTGGCCTTTATGCATTTAAGTATGCTACTAATGGAAATTATATGTGATGAGGACAGAAAAGGACTTTTCTACTGTTTGGTATATATAAATAAATGTTAGTTCCCTTCCTGTATCTGTCTTCTCTTACTGAACTTAGAGTATGCGACATTCAAGAATATAGATTCCAAGAATTCTATTGAAAAGTTCCAGCTATGACTTGTGACCTCCTTAGCTCATTTTTAAACCCCTGGTGTTTGAAATACATAAAATTTGAAAGAATATTTTAAGTCAAAACTTCTCCATTTATCCTTTATTTACAATCAGTCTCTCCTTCTGTTCCTAAGAAAGTATGCTGAAAGACTGATGAAAATACTGAACGAGGTGAAGAATTTAACTTTGGACAACACGGTACAATTTACAGAGCACAAAGTTTTATGATAGAAGCTGAATTTAGAACTGCAATCAACTAGAAATTATGGAGAGTTAAAGTAACAGGAAATACACTTAGTCAAGGAAACAGATTAAAATAAAGTTCATGATAGAATGGAGTAATTGACTGAATGTTCACTGCTAAAATTCTGGTTGTTTCTCTCTTGTCCTCTGTCTCACTCTCTCCCTCTTTTAGTTTTCATTAAGGAAAACACTATCAAATCTTTCTACATAATTCCTTGAATGTTTAGACTACTTACTATAAGATATTTTAAAGTGAACTGCCAGGATGAAGTAGTGTGAAATTGCATTATGTAAAATATGCATGTGTTTTCTACATTTCACATCATTCGACACTAATAGGTCCTTGCTGTAAATAAAGACATTCAACTCAAAAAGATACTTTCTCATAGCAAATCCCCTAAATGAATTTTTATTATGCCTGAAGAATCAGGTACTCTTTCATTATTGATATATTTCATTATTTCCAAAAGCAATGAAGTGAATAGGTAGTGTATAAATACCATGATTTCCACTTTATTCAGAAGAAAACAACACAGATGGTAAGGGATTACAGACTGGTAAGTGGCATTTCCATGATCAAGTTTATGCATTTGACCTCCAAGTGGATTATTCATTTCATATTTTTTTCTTTGCAGATTAATTATTTCTAACCTGCATTTTCTCTGCTTTGAATGAAATAATGCAACAAAATAACAGCGTTACTGAGTTCATACTGCTAGGATTGACTCAAGATCCTATGAAAAAGAAAATGGTATTTATAATATTCTTCATTTTATATATGGGAACTGTGGTAGGGAATTTGCTTATTATTGTGACCATCAGGTTTAGCCGGACACTTGGGACCCCCATGTACTATTTCTTATTTTATTTGTCTCTTGCGGATTCCTGCTTTTCAACTTCCACAGCCCCCAGACTAATTGTGGATTCACTCTCTGCAAAAAAAATAATAACTTACAATGAGTGCATGACTCAGGTCTTTGCACTACATTTCTTTGGTTGCATGGAGGTCTTTGTCCTCATCCTCATGGCCATTGATCGCTATGTGGCCATCTGTAAGCCCTTACGTTACCCAACCATCATGAGCCGGCAGGTCTGCACTATCATGATTGTTCTTGCATGGATAGGATCTTTTTTCCATTCAATAGCCGAGGTTGTCCCAGCCTTGAGATTGCCCTTCTGTGGACCCAATTTGATTGATCATTACTGCTGTGATTTGCAACCCTTGCTGAAACTTGCTTGCATGGACACTTATCTGATTAACCTAGAATGGGTGTCTAATAGCGGGGCCATTTGCACAGGCAGTTTTGTGATTCTGATGATCTCCTATATTGTCATCTTGCATTCACTGAGAAACTATAGTGCAGAAGGGAAGAAAAAAGCTCTCTCTACTTGCACTTCTCACATCATCGTAGTAATCATATTCTTTGGTCCGTGTATATTCACATACACACGCCCCCCAACCACTTACCCCATGGACAAGATGGTGGCTGTATTTTATACTATTGGGACACCTTTTCTCAACCCACTCATCTACACACTGAGAAATGCAGAAGTGAAAAATGCCATGAGAAAGCTATGGCATGTCAAAATTACCTCAGAGAGCAGAAGATGAATTGAGGACTTTGGTTGATTTCTTAATCTGTACAGATATCAAATATAGTGTATATCCTGACTTTCCCAATGTACTCTAATATAATGCATCTTATTTTCTTACTTTTTTTCTGTACTTCTGCTCTGAAACTGGTAGATTCAGTCAGCCTGTTTTTTTCTTTCCAAAGAGCTCCATTCTGACATTGCTGATTGTGAAGTACTCCTCAAATCTCAGTCTACACTCTGGTTTGATAATAAGAGAGATATTTATATAATCACAACTGTTCAAAAATGAGCATCCATAAATAAAGAATAGCCTGTTCTCTATGACTTGTAATTCTCTCTATAGCACATTTCAAATGAGGTATCAGGCTTTCTCTTGAACACATTCAGAGCAAAGGAACTGATATTTTGTGTTAAGAAATTATTTTCATTTTATCATTAATTTATCTTTGAAAAGTTCCATGCTAGTTAACCAAAGGCCAAACGGTTTGGCCAAACGGTTTTACAAAATAATTTTTCTTACTGTTCTAAAATAATTTTTCTTATTGTTTCCTTTGACTATTAAGAAAACTGAGGCAAGGGATGCCTGGGTGGCTCAGTGGTTGAGTGTCTGCCTTTGGCTTAGGGTATGATCCCAGTTTGAGGATTGAGTCCCACACCGGGCTCCCTGCATAGAGCCTGCTTCTCCCTCTGCCTATGTTTCTGCCTCTCTCTGTGTCTCTCATGAATAAATAAATAAAATCTTAAAAAAAAAAAAGAAAACTGAGGCATTATGTGTGGTATTTTTTTTTAATGTAGTATTAAAAGGTCTTGGGATATTCTGCTAATTTTTATGATTGATATATAGGAGCTTCAACAAGAGAATTCTATAACTCTAAGAGAGAATGAAGTAAAATGATGTGTGTCATCAAGACTAAATAAGAATTTAAAATAAACCATAGACACAGCATATTTTCTGGTATTGAAGTACTGTAACCTAGATTGAAGGCAAAAAATGTATGTTATTGCACTTAAAGTTGGGTTGTACAAATTGAATAAAAGAAAGTACCAGGGACATTCAGAAATACTCACTTGACTTGTCTTTAGTTAATGAAGTTAGATATAACATACTTTTTAAAAAGTTTTTATTTATTTATTCATGAGAGACACACACACACAGAAAGAGAGAGAGAGAGAGGCAGAGACATAGGCAGAGGTAGAAGCAAGCTCCATGCAGGAAGCCCGATGCAGGACTAGATCCCAGGATGCCGGGATGATTCCCTGAGCCAAAGGAAGACACTCAACTGCTGAGTCACCCACGCATCCAGAGAACCTACTTTGGCAACAGGAAGCCACTTTCTTTCTTTTGTTTGTGCTTTCCTAGTAAAGGAGTAGAGTCTATTCACAAGTTAGAATTGCCAATAGAATGTTGATGCTCATAGTGAGCAGAGCAGATTAGTATCTATGCATTGAATATGTGCATGCCTGGGTTATATCACGAACTTTTAAAATTCATTGATTTCTGTGGGTACAAAAATACTAAATCAAAGGGATATGTGCATCCAAATGTTTACAGCAGCATTATCTACAATAGCCAATTTATGGAAACAGCCCAAGTATCCTTAGACTGATGAATGGATAAAGGTCTGGTATGTTTAATATATTATGCTAAGCAAAACAATCTAGTCAGAGAAAGACAAATACCATGTGATTATACTCACGTGGAATTTGGGGAGAAAAATTATAGGGAAAAAGAGTGAGTGAGAAAGAGAGAGCAAGCAAACCAAGAAATAGACTCTTACTAGAAAAACAAATTGATGGTTAACAGAGGGAGGTGGGTGGTAGAACAAATTAAATAGGTGATGGGAATATTAGAGTGCACTTCTTGTTATGAGCTGGGTGTGGTATATAAGTGTTGAATCACTAAATTGTCCACCTGTAAGCCATATAATACTACAGGTTAAGTAACTGGAATTTAAATTAAATTTTAAAAATAAATAAAGTTCATTGATTTCAGTGTATTCAAGTATATCACATCCTTTGTGAATGTTATAAGATGCCATTTCGTTTTTAATGCTGTTTCTCATTATTTACCTGGAAAACTTTTTCGATACAATATTTTCTGCTTGCCAAAGATTATTTTAAAATAAATTTCATTTTAAAATGCAATGTTTTCAGTGTTCTCGCTACTTTTTTCCTTTCTGGGATATTATGAAGCTTCGTGGCTGCACTAGTGTGCCGAAGTTGACATGTTAATGTACAAAAATTATGTATTTTTCTGTTATAAAGCTTTATTTTTTGATATACATATAATGTGAAGAAATCCCTACAATCTAAGTAATTGGGACACCTATATTCTCTATATAGTTACCATTGTGTGTGTTTCTGTGTGTAAGAAGATTTCATTTAAGATCTATCCATTTTGCAATTTCAAGTAAATGTTATGGTACTGTTAACTATAGTGACTACCCTATATATTTTATATCTCAAGAATTTATTCATTCTACATAACTGAAACTTTGCACCCTTGGGTCAATATCTCACTATTTTACCCAATCCCTGGCCCCTAGTACTCATCATTCTACTCTTCTTTTTAAAGTCTGAATCATATATATCTCACATTTTCTATATTGATTCATCAGTCAAGGATGAGGTTGTTTCTACATCATGATATGGTGAATAATGTGAATAATGATGCAATGAACATAGAAATGCACAATCATGAACCTAGCTGTTCACAATCATGATTTCAGATCCTTTGGATATATACCCAATAGTAGAATTGATGGATGATAGTCCTACTATTAATTTTTTGAGGAACCTCTATACTCTTTTCCATAATGACTGCACCAATTTACAGACCCATCAGTAGTAGCACTGATCAAATCCCTTTTCTCCATATTCTCACCAACATTTCTGATCTTTTATCTTCTCGATGATAGTCATTCTAACAGATGTGAAGAGATAACTCATTAAACTTTGATTTGCCTTTCCCTGATGATGAGTTTTGCTGAGCACCTTTAGATGTACCTGTTAGCCATTTGTATGCCCTTGGAAAATGTCCATTCAGTCCCTCTGCCTGTTTATAAATCAGAGGAGATGAAGGAAATCTCCATAGTTTCAGCTCAATTGTCCCATGAACCCGAAACTGCTCTAAAAAAATAGTCTACTATTTAAAAGGTGCTAAGAAAAAGATGTAATGGAATATTAGACAAAAACCATCTACTCAATTAGCTCAAAAGTATATAGAAAAGAAATAAAAGTAGGTTATAAAGGGGGAAAAGTAAACTACAATAAAATGAACTCCCTCCCCCCAAATTTAACAATTACATTAAATGTAAATACACTACACTTGAAAGACAGAAGTTGTTAGGATAGACAGAATAATCTTCAGCTAAGTAATGGATTAATGATATACATGTCAGTGTAATAAATCCCTGAACAAAGAGACCATTCACGATGAGTAAATGGTGTGATTCAATTTACATGAAGTTATAGAATAGGCAACACTAAAACAGAGTGATACA
Organism: Nyctereutes procyonoides; assembly: GCF_905146905.1. Lineage (NCBI taxonomy): Eukaryota > Metazoa > Chordata > Mammalia > Carnivora > Canidae > Nyctereutes > Nyctereutes procyonoides. The sequence continues at coordinate 322,547 of NW_026575108.1, forward strand.
AATCAAGATGATAGTTGCCTCAAAGGAATTGTCTGAAAGGGGGCATGACAGAACTTTCTGGGTTAATGAGAGTATTCTAATCTTGAATTTGTTAATGGCTATGTGAGTATATACATTTATCAAAACTCATCAATTCATATAATTAAAAGGCTGCATTTCATTGTATGTAAATTTTTTTCTCAGAATAAGAGGTATGTTACCAAAAAGAAAGCTTACCAATATCTCTAAGTTCCCCCCACAAATGCATATCAAATATAGTGATCATTTCCAGAGAAAAGAAAACAGAACAGTAACTCTCATTAAGTATTTCATTTCCATGAATGGAAGATGTATGAATATTTTATTGGAAACAATTACACAATACGGACTTTGAATAGCTGCATTAGACTTCACCAAAATGAAAAACTTTTTTTTAAAGATTTATTTATTTATCTATCTATCTATATCTATTTATTTATTTATTTATTCATGAGGGACACACACAGAGAGAGAGAGAGAGAGAGAGGCAGAGACACAGGCAGAGGGAGATGCAGGCTCCATGCAGGGGGCCTGATGTGGGACTCGATCCCGGGACACCAGGATCACGCCCTGGGCCGAAGGCGGCGCTAAACCGCTGAGCCACCCGGGCTTCCCCCAATGAAAATCTTTTGTACTGAAAATTATGTCATCAACAAAGTGAAAAGCCAACCCACAGTTTGGGAGAAAATACTTGCTAATCATGTCTATAATGAGGAACTTGTTTTCAGACTATATAAAGAACTCCTACCACTTAATAACCCAAATTAAAACTTGGCAAAATATCTGAATAAGTCAATCGGAGAAGGACAAACATTATATGGTCTCAATCATTTGGGGAATATAAAAAATAGTGAAAGGGAATAAAGGGGAAAGGAGAAAAAATGAGTGGGAAATACCAAAAAGGGAGACAGAACATGAGAGACTCCTAACTCTGGGAAACGAACTAGGGGTGGTGGAAGGGGAGGTGGGCCGGGGGTGGGGTGACTAGGTGACGGTCACTGAGGGGGGCACTTGATGGGATGAGCACTGGGTGTTATTCTATATGTTGGCAAATTGAACACCAATAAAAAATAAATTTATAAAATTAAAAAAATATATCTGAATAAACATAACTCCACAAGAATATATAAATGGCCAAAAGAAAAAAAAATAAATGGCCAAAAGAATATGAAAAGATGTTTAATACCATTAAGTAGTAGGAAATACAAACCTCGGCTATAATGAGATATCACTTTACATCTGCTAAAATGTCTAGAATCAAAAAAGGCAGACATTAACAAGTTTTAGTGAAGAGGTAGAGAAAGTAGAGTTCTCATAAATTATTGGTGGCAATGTAAAATAGTGCAACCATTTTGGAAAGCAATGTGGCAGCTCCTCAAAATGTTAAACATAATTATAATGACCTAGCAATTCTACTCTTAGGCATCTACCTAAGAGAAATTAAATATACATGCACACAAAAAGTTGTATACCAATGTTCACAGCAACATTATTCATAATGGCTAAAATGGGGAAACAATCTACTTGTCAATCAACTAGTGAATGGGTAACATATATTCATATAAGGGAATTTTATTCAACAACAAAAATGAAAGAAATACTGATAACTTGCTACAACTTGCATTTATGCTAAGAACATTACAGTAAATTAAGAAACAGGTTACGAAAAGTAACATATTGTATAATATCTTTTATACTAAAAGTCTAGAAAAGGGCAGCCTGGATGGCTCAGCAGTTTAGCGCCGCCTTCAGCCCAGGATGTGATCCTGGAGACCCCAGATAGAGTCCCACATGAGGCTCCTTGCAGGGAACCTGCTTCTCCCTCTGCCTGTATCTCTGCCTCTCTCTCTCTCTCTCTCTCTCTCTCTCTGTGTGTGTGTGTGTGTGTCTTTCATGAATAAATAAATAAAATCTTTTAAAAATATACTGAAAGAAAGTAGATTATGGAGTGGCTGGGTGGCTCAGTTGGTTAAGCAAGGGACTCTTGATTTTGGCTCAGGTCAGGATTTCAGGGTCATGGCATCAAGGCTCAAGTCAGGCTCTGTGCTCAACATGGAATCTGCTTGAGATTGCCTCTCTCCCTCTGCCCCTCCCTAACCTCCATGCTGCAGTCCCCCACCCACTTCCTTATCCCTGGTTTTCATGCACACTCACCCTCTCTCTCTCTCTCTCTCAAAAAAAAAAAGGAATACAGAAAAGAAAGAAAGAAAAGAAAGAAAGAAAGAAAGAAAGAAAGAAAGAAAGAAAGAAAGAACGGGTCCCTGCTCAGTGGGATACAGAAAGAAAGAAAGAAAGAAAGAAAGAAAGAAAGAAAGAAAGAAAGAAAGAGAAGAAAGAAAGAAAGAGAAGAAGAAAGAAAAGAAAGAAAGAAAGAAAGAAAGAAGAAAGAAGAAATAAAAGAAAGAAAGAAAGAAGAAAGAAAGAAAGAAAGAAAGAAAGAAAGAAAGAAAAAGAAATTCGATTGGTATTTACCTAGGACTGCCTGTGATGATGATGGAGAGGAATAAGTCACTATGAATAGGCATGGAATTTCTTTTAGGGTGGCAAAATGTTGTGAAAGTAGTCTTGATTGTTTCATAAGCTTCTATACTAAATACCATTAAATCATATACTTTAAATGAGCGAATTGTTTAGTATGTGGATTATATCTCAATAAAGCTATTAAAAACAAATAAACATTAAATATAATGATTATTTGCACAGAATAAATGGCCATACAGTAACTTTTATTAAAAATTTATTTCCCATGAATAAAAGTATGTTAATATTGAATTAAAAATTAGTGTATACCAGTGACTTTGGATTACTACTATGATTAAAATACAGCATAATGTATATAGCTAATAACACTATAATATTTATTTGAAAATTGCAAAGAGTAGATCCAAAAGTTTCATCATAAGAAAAAATTATAATTGTGTGGTGATGGTTGCTATCTAGATTTATTGTGATGATAATTTTGAAATATATACAGTATCAAATCATTTGGTTGTATACCTGAAACCACTAATAATGTTATATGCTAATTATACCTCAATGAAAAAATGTGGAATCTATCTCTCCATGCTTTTATCTGGGCTAATATCTTGACACATGTCACATGTAAACTCTTCTCAAAGGAAAAGAAGGTGGTAAAAGTCATGTTGTATAATCCCTAAAAGTTGGTGTGAGAGGCATTAAAGCTTTTCCTTTTGTGAAACAACCAATGCCCTGCAACAACTGTGGTTTGGTATAGCCCAATCTACACCCGTGAAATGAATGAGAACTGACATACCTGTGCCATTTGCCAGATGTATGAATGAGGCCATCTTGGACCATGTACTCCATTCATTCCACAGAGAGTGTCTCCAGGTGAAACCAGAACACAGATCACCCAGCTGAATCCAGCCACATTGTGGAATCATAATCAAATATTGTATTTATTTAAAGACTTTAAATTTTGGTTTTGCAACTTAAAACTACTAATTCAGGGGGCTGGAGGTACCTGGGTGGCTCAGTCTGTTAAGCATCTACCTTCAGCTCAGATCATGGTTTCAGGGTCCTAGGATCTAGCTCTGCCTAGAGCTCCCTGCCCAGTGGGCAGTCTGCTACTCCCACTCTCTCTCCCTCTGTGCTCTGTCTCAAATAATTAAATAAATAATCTTAAAATAAATGAAAAAATAAAACTATTAATTTGGATATTAGATTTTGTGATTGTTAGCCACTAATTTTTGCTTAGTGCTCTTTCCCAGTATGTAACAATAGGTATCTTACACACCTACTAAGTTCACATAAGGCAGAAAGTAGAAGATAAACACTGTGAAGTTTCAGGGGGCTGTCGCATGGGTAGAGTTCTTAAAGTTCTGTGGCCTGGGGGATTCCACAATCAAAAAAAGAAGTGTTTTCTATTCATACCTCCTACCTGTTGGAAAGTGACACAGTATTTTATGGGTCCAGGGTCATGGCCAGATAACAGTGCAAATGGCCCACTGTGTGGTGGACTTTGGCCAATGGGAAGGGAAAAACAATAGCTACATTTTCCCAGATTTCTGGCTATTTATATATTGGAAAAATAATATATAGTCTCTCTTAAAAGGACTAGTAAGGTCAATAAATTATCTGTGTAAGTGGTGAAACTACCCTTACACTGCATAGGAAGCATTTAAGTTTCCTCTAAGGCTACAAACATGTAAGTGTCTGGCATTTTGGATATTTTATGAAAAAGGAAGAGGAGGTTTGATTAGAGTAGGAAGAGAAAAGAAAGAATGAGGAGAAAGGAAAGATCAGGAATGGGAGAAGAATAAGAAAGAATATTAGTGGTCAAGAGTCAATTTTAATGATTTATATTCAAAAAAGTAGAAGAATGAAAGCCTGCAGTACAATTTGTTCCAAGTATAGGGGGCGGGGCAGGATGGTGGAGGAGTAGGGGCCCCAACTCACCTGTCCCCACCAACTTACCTAGATAATTTTCAAATCATCCTCAAAACCTACAAATTCAACCTGAGATTTAAAGAGAGAACAGCCTGAATGTTACAGAGAGAAGAGTTTTCGCTTCTACCAAGGAAGGAAGGTGGGGGAAAAAAAAAAAGAATCAAGTGGGAGAGGGGCCCCACGAGGAGTCAGACTAAGGGGGGGGCGGCAAGAGCCTCTGAGGCAGGAAAGCCCAGGCCCAGAGAAGCAGGAACTTTAGAAACCCACACCGGATTCGTCCTGGACAGAAAGGAGCTCAACAGGGAAACCAGGCAGGATCGCAGGAGGGGCAGTGGAGCCCCCAGGTCCCCGGGGTCACTATCAGAGGAGGTGAGCCCTGGGGGAGAGCCCGCAGCACCCCGCAGCCCCAGCGGTAAAGGACTGGAGTGCGACCGGGAGCAGCTCTGAGGCGGCTCCACGCGGAGGAGGCTGTGCGCCTCGGGAGCGCAATTCCAGCAGCACAGGCCCCGGATCCCAGGGTGCCGAGGGACACAGCCCAGAATCCTGCGCTCCCCCGGGACAGGCAGAGGCAGGGAGGGCCCAGGACAGCAAGGACGCTCCTGCTGCAGGATGCCCTGAGCTGTGCAGGTCAGCGCCCCCTGCCCCTGGAGCATCCAGGCCCCTGGGGATTGGGAGCTGTGGGAGTTACTGCAAGAGCTGACTCAAGGGCTGGAGAGCTGGCTGATGCCGCTGTTGTTGTTCCTCGGTGTCACCGTATGCCTGGGACAGAGGGGGGCCAGCAGGGAGGAGGGGCCTCATGGGGTAAACAGCTCCCACTGAGCCCAGAACCCGGCGGGGGGAGAGGCAGCTCCCCCAGGTGCACACACCTGAAAATCAGCACAACAGGCCCCTCCCCCAGAAGACCAGCTGGAAGGACAGGGGAAGAGCAAGCTCTTGACCCAGCAGCTCCAGGGGAAGTCAAGGGATTTACAGTATACAAAATCAGAGAATACCCCTCCTTTTATTTCTTCTTCCTTTTTTCCAGTAAAAATCGTTTTTATATCAGACTGTAAATTTCCAATTTTTTTCTCTTTTCTCACCTTAACTACAGTATCTTGCCACCCCTTCATTTTTTAAGATTCTTCCTTTTTGAATTTCATATTTCTATAATTACAGGTCTTAGATATATTTTTCACTTCTAGATTCCTTTCAACATACTCAACTTAATTTGGGGAGATATACGATATGTTTTGTTTTGTTTGTTTTGTGTTTTTTGTTTTCTCTGTTTCATTTTGTTCTACAATGGTGGAAGTTAATACCTTCTACAGATGACCAGAATTAACCCAGACCCAAGTGATATACCATGCTGGTTCATTCTGTGAGATTCCTCGTTCCCATTCTGCCCCCCTCTTTTATCTCATTTATGTTTTGGTGGTCAATGTTGGGGCTTTCTACAAGTATTTCTGGTTTATATAAATTTGGGATTGAGCATCTTCTAATATACAGAACTTAATATACTCAGAAACAAGAGGATCACCCTCTATAAGCCCTCAGGTAGACTGCATTATCTCTCCACTACAACTTCTACACCACCACCATCTCCCACTACCCCCCCCTTTTTTTTTCCTTTTTTCTTTCTTTTTCTTCTCTTGTTCTTTAGGATTCCTGGCCTTTTATTTTTTACTACTTTGTTTTAAAATTTGTTTCTCACTTTAGTGGTCCTATTGTCTTATTTCATTCTGGTCTTGTTTTTGATTTCTGGTCACTAACCTCAGCAGAATCTTTTAGAGTGAAATTTACTTAGGTCATGGGAGATATTCTTGATGCAGCCCACTCATACACCCAATCTGCACTGAACAAATGACTAGAAAGAAAAACTCACCACAAAAGAATCAGAAGCAGTACTCTATGCTACAGAGTTACAGAATTTGGATTACAATTCGATGTCAGAAAGCCATTTCAGAAGCAAAATTATCAAGCTACTGGTGGCTCTGGAAAAAAGCATAAAGGATTCAAGAGACTTCATGACTGCAGCATTTAGATCTAATCAGGCTGAAATTAAAAATCAATTAAATGAGTTGCAATCCAAACTGGTAACAATGAGGGTTAATGAGGTGGAAGAAAAGTGCATGACATAGAAGACAAGTTTATGGCAAGGAAGGAAGCTGAGGAAGGAAGAAAAAACAATTAAAAACCACGAGGAAAGGTTATGGGAAATAAATGACAGCCTCAGAAGGAAAAAATCTACATTTAATTGGCCTTCCAGAGAGCACTGAGAGGAACAGAGGAACAGAAAGCATATTTGAACAAATCATAGCTGAGAACTTCCCTAATTCAGATACAGGAGATAGAGAGGTCTCCTCCTAAAATCAATAAAAAGTGCTCAACATCTCAACATTTAATAGTGAAACTTGCAAATTCCAAATATAAAAAGAAAATCCTTAAAGTGGCAAGAGACAAGAGATCCCTAACTTATATAGGGAGAAATATTAGATTAACAGCAGACCTCTCCACAGAGACCTGGAAGACCATAAAGGGCTGGCAGGATATGTTCAGGGTCCTAAATGAGAAGAACATGCAGCCAAGAATACTTTATCCAGCAAAGTTCTCATTCAGAAGAAGGAGAGATAAAGAGCTTCCAAGACAGGCAGGAACTGAAAGAATATGTGACCACCAAACCAACTTCACAAGAAATATTAAGAGGGACTCTGTAAAAGAAAGAGGGAGCCCAAAGAAATAATCCAGAAAAACAAGGACTGAATAGGTATTATGATGACACTAAATTCATATCTTTAATAGCAACTCTGAACATGAATCAGCTAAAAGACCACATCAAAAGACGCAGGGATTCAGACTGGATAAAAAAGCAAGACCTATCTATTTGCTTTCTTGAAGAGACTCATTTTAGACATAAGGACACCTACAGCCTGAAAAAGGAGAGATTGGAGAACCATTTACCATTCAAAAGGTCTTCAAAAGAAAGCTGAGGTAGCAATCTTCATAGCAGATAAATTAAAGTTTATTGCAAAGACTATAGTAAGAGGGAAGAAGGACACTATATCATACTTAAACTATCTATGCAACAAAAGGACCTAACAATCATGAATACTTATGCTTCTAATGTGGGAGCTGCCAAGTATATCAATTAATTAGTAACCAAACTAAAGACATACTTAGATAATAAAACACTAATACTGAGAGACTTCAACACAGCACTTTCTGCAAATAACAGATTTTATAAGCACAACATCTCCAAAGAAACAAGAGCTTTCAATGGTACACTGGACCAGATGGATTTCATAGATATTTACAGAACTTTACATCCAAACACAACTGAATACACATTCTTCTCAAGTGCACATGGAACTTTATCCAGAATAGACCACATACTGGGTCACAAATCAGATCTTAACTGATACCAAAAGATTGGAATTGTCCCCTGCATATATTCAGGCCATAATGCATTGTAACTTGAACTTAATCACAAGAAGAAATTTGGAAGAAACTCAACACGTGAAGGTTAAAAGCATTCTGCTAAAAGATGAAAGGGTCAACCAGAAAATTAGAGAATAACTAAAAAGATTCATGGAAACTGATGAAAATGAAGACACAACTATTTAAAATCTTTGGGATACAGCAAAAACTGTCCTCAGAGGGAAATACATCGCAATAAAAGCATCCCTCAAAAAATTGAAAAAAACTTACATATGCAAGCTAACCTTGTACGTAAAGGAACTGGAGAAAGAACAGCAAATAAAACCTACACCAAGCAGAAGAGAGTTAATAGAGATTTGAGCAGAACTCAATGAAATAGAGACCAGAAAAAACTGTAGAACATATCAACAAGACCAGCAGTTGGTTCTTTGAAAGAATTAATAAGATAGATAAACCACTGCCAGCCTTATTAAAAACAAAAGAGAATAGATTCAAATTAATAAAATCATGATTGAAAAGGGAGATATCACAACCAATTCCAAGGAAATACAAACGATTTTAAAAACAGATTATGAGTGGCTATACGCCAATAAATTAGGCAACCTAGAAGAAATGGGCACATTTCTAGAAAACCACAAACTACCAAAACTGGAACAGGAAGAAATAGAAAACCTGAACGGGTCAATAACCAAAGAGGAAATTGAAGCAGTCATCAAAAACCTCCAAGACACAAAAGTCCAGGGCCAGATGGCTTCCCAAGGAATTTTATCAAAAGTTTAAAGAAGAAACAATACCTATTATACTAAAGCTGTTCTAAAAGATAGAAAGGGACGGAATACTTCCAAACTCATTCTATGAGGCCAGCATCACCTTAATTCCAAAACCAGATGAAGACTTCAACTAAAAGGAGAATTATAACCCAATATCCCTGATGAACACAGACGCAAAAATTCTTGACAAGATACTAGCCAATAGGATCCAACAATACATTAAGATTATTCATCATGACCAAGTGGGATTTATCCCCGGGATGCAAGGCTGGTTCAACACTCATAAAGCAATCAACGTGATAGATCATATCAACAAGAGAAAAACAAGAACCATATGATCGTCTCAATAAATGCAGAAAAAGTATTTGACAAAATACAGCATCCATTCCTGATCAAAACTCTTCAGAGTGTAGGGATAGAGGGAACACACCTCAGCATCTTAAAAGCCATCTACGAAAAGTCCACAGCAAATATCATCCTCAATGGGGAAACACTGGGAGGATCTTCCTAAGATCAGGAACACGACAGGGATGTCCACTCTCACCACTACTATTCAACATAGTACCAGAAGTCCTAGCCTCAGCAATGAGGCAACAAAAAGAAATAAAAGGCAATCAAATTGGCAGAGAAGAAGTCAAACTCTCCCTCTTTGCAGGTGATATGATACTGTACATAGAAAACCCAAAAGAGGGGATACCTGGGTGGCTCAGTGGTTTAGCACCTGCCTTCAGCCCAGGGCATGATCCTAGAGTCCCAGGATCGAGTCCCATATTGGGCCCCCTGCATGGAGTCTGCTTCTCCCTCTGCTTGTGTCTCTGCTTCTCTCTCTCTCTCTCTCTGTATCTGTCATGAATAAATAAATTAAACATCTTAAAAAAAAGAAAGCTCAAAAGACTCCTCCCCAAGATTGTTAGAACTCATACAGAAATTTGTCAGTGTGGCAGGATACAAAATCAATGCCCAGAAATCAGTGGCATTTCTATACACTAACAATGACACTGAAGAAAGAAATTAAGGAGTCAATCCCATTTATAATTGCACTCAAAAGCATAAGATACCTAGGAATAAACCTAACCAAAGAGGTAAAGGATCTATACCCTAAAAACTACAGAACACTTCTGAAAGAAATTGAGGGAGACACAAAGAGATGGAAAAATATTCCAACTCATGGATCGGAAGAATTAATACTATGAAAATGTCTATGCTACCCAGGGCAATTTACACATTCAATGCAATCCCTATCAAAAAACCATGGACTTTCTTCAGAGAGTTGGAACAAATCATCTTAGATTGTGTGGAATCAGAAGAGACCCCTAATAGCCAAGGGTATATTGAAAAAAAAAAACCAGAGCCGGGGACACCACAATGCCTGATTTCAAGGTTGTACTACAAAGCTGTGATCTTCAAGACGGTGTGGTACTGGCACAAAAACAGATACATAGACCAATGGAACAGAATAGAGAACCCAGAAATGGACCCTCAACTCTATGGTCAACTAGTATTCGACAAAACAGGAAAGACTATCCACTGGAAAAAGGACAGTCTCTTCAATAAATTGTGCTGGGAAAATTGGACATCCACATGCAGAAGAATGAAACTAGACCATTCTCTTACCACCATACACAAAGATAAACTCAAAATGGATGAAAGATCTAAATGTGAGACAAGAATCCATCAAAATCCTAGAGGAGAACACAGGCAACCCCCTTTTTGAACTTGGCCACAGCAACTTCTTGCAAGATACACCTCTAAAGGCACGGGAAACAAAAGCAAAAGTGAATTATTGGGACTCTTCAAGATAACAAGTTTCTGCACAGCAAAACAAACAGACAAGAAAGATAAAAGACAACCTACAGAATGGGAGAAGATATTTGCAAATGACATATCAGATAAAGGCCTAGTATCCAAGATCTATAAAGAACTTATTACTCTACAGCAAAGAAACAAACAACCCAATCATGAAATGGGCAAAAGACATGAACAGAAATTTCACTAAAGAAGACATAGACATGGCCAACAAGCACATGAGAAAATGCTCTGCATCACTTGCCATCAGGGAGTGATGGCAAAAGAGGGAAATACAAATAAAAATCACAATGAGATACCACCTCACACCAGTGAGAATGGGGAAAATTAAGACAGGAAACCACAAATGTTGGAGAGCATGTGGAGAAAGGGGAACCCTCTTGCACTGTTGTGGGAATACTGGTACAGCCACTCTGGAAAACTGTGTGGAGTTTCCTCAAACAGTCAAAAATAGAACTACCCTATGACCCAGCAATGCTGGGGATTTACCCCAAAGATAAAGATGCAGTGAAAAGGCAGGACACCTGAACCCCAATGTTTATAGCAGCAAGGTCCACAATAGCCAAACTGTGGAAGGAGCCTCAGTGTCCATCAAAAGATGAAAGGATGAGGTTGTGGTCTATATATACAATGGAATGTTGCTCAGCCATTAGAAATGACAAATACCCACCATTTGCTTCAACATGCATAGAACTAGAGGGTATTATGCTGAGTGAAGTAAGTCAATCGGAGAAGGACAAACATTATATGGTCTCATTCATTTGGGGAATATAAAAAATAGTGAAAGGGATTATAGGGGAGAGGAGAGAAAATGAGTGGTTAAATCAGCGAGGGAGACAGAATATGGGAGACAGACACCTAATTCTGGGAAACCCACAAGGGGTGGTGGAAAGGGAGGTGGGCAGGGGGATGGGGTGACTGGGTGATGGGCACTAAGGGGGGCACTTGACAGAATGAGCCCTGGCTGTTATGCTATATGTTGGCAATCGAACTCCAATAAAAAATATACAAAAAGCAAAGTTGTTCCAAGTATAAACTATAAGTGACTTTCCCAGCAATTTCTCCAGATATCAGCAGAGATTCAATTAAAAAGAAAAGCAATAAACTCCAATGGCACTATTGAACCAACTCTTTTCCAATCAAATAGAACTTTCAAAAGAGCAGAGGAAATAAATTTCAATAGGAAAATACCCCCAAAATAGATATTTTAATATATACATTACATTAAATATTTAGCATATTTATGCATATTTAAACACATTAATCCCATGAGCAAGATATCACTCATAAAACAATTCTTCATTTGGATTCTTGCTATGGCCCTAAATCAATAATTGATTTGTTTTCAAATTTAGCAAATAAAGATAAATTTAACATTTTTAAAAAGTTGTTAAAGACATCTTGAAATTGTAGCTCATTGTTAGTTCTCCGTTGTGGTTCTGAATATGGAGGGAGACTTTGGGAGAAAGCTTTCCCCAAGGTCATTAACATTTTCATCATTCTCTTTTAACAGACCTTGTAAGAAGATGAGAAAGGAGCATAGTAAACATACTACAAATGGCAGGTTTCAGTGGGTGAGAGACAGAATCAGCAAGGACAATACATGACTTTTACCAGACTTTGAGTTGGGGGTTCTAGGAATTTCTGATACTAATTATTCACAAAGCAATTCCTAAGGCATTAGTCTATTGTGGAGCGCTGCAGCCAAACTGCCTCAGAAGAAATGGCAAAATAAATAAAAATTCAAGCCCTGGACAATACTGGTGAGATTTATTTTCTTCTAAAATTAAAGTAAAAAAGAATATAGAAAAAGGGGATTAAATAAAATCGCTTTACTGTTCCCTGTAAAGACAATTGCAAGAAACTAGTCTCAGAAGTAAGCAGAAAATAAAATTATTAAGATGATGATCAGATAATAATGTGCATCTATACATGATTATAAAATAAGTAGAAGGATTGTGAACATGAAAATATAAATAATTTCAAAACAAATTGACATTGTCAAGTTTGAAATGCTCAGAAAATGGAGGAAGAAATTCTTTGAGATGAGTCTTCATTCAAGGAATAATAAGAGTTCCTCAAGGACCATATAGATTGAATAACAGAAGCACAAAACCGAGGTTTCTGTTTAAATGCCGTTTCTTCTAGTTCAAAGCCAAACAATGTAATTTACAGGTATCAAAAACTACTAGTATTGAGACCTCTTAAATTGAAGGACTTTCCCAGTGGAAATAGTGTTTTGGGATTTTTTTGTTCTTTTAATTCAGAAGGAAAAAGAGAATGAACATGTCAAAGCAGGGTGAAGTATTCTTGTGTCTGAATCTGAATTATTATTACTATTATGATTTTTACCATTGTTATTATTATCATTATTTTGTGTCCTATAAGGGAAGGCACACATGTAACAATGACTCTGTCAGCTCTAATATACAGAAAACATAGTGCTGTAGTTTCCTAAAAGCTGGAAGAGCCAAACACACTGTTGCTGCAAAGGGACAGCTGAGAGCACACAGTTTAGCAGAAGCTGTATGTGATACATGTGACAGGACATGAGGGGATATGGCCTCAGACAGACAAAATTCCTTTTTTTTTAAGATTTTATTTATTCATTCATGAGAGACACACAGAGAGAGAGGCAGAGACACAGGAAGAGGGAGAAGCAGGCTCTTTGCAGGGACCCTGTGTGGGACTTGATCCCGGGTCTCCAGGATCATACCCTGGGCCGAAGGCAGGCACCAAACTGCTGAGCCACCCAGGGATCCCCTAGACAAAATTCCTAATGATGACCTTAGACACTGTGCAATGTCATCCCAACCTACTACTCAAGGAATCATTTACATTTGTGGCTCAGCTTGAGGAAGAAATTTTAGTTTTCAATCAAAACTATTGCACATACTTCTTTCCAATACTCCAATGACCTCACTAGAGGACCTAAAATCCCAGCACTGAAGATGCATCTGATATTGTCCATTTCTAAATCTAAAGTATTAAAAGTATTTCCAGTGATGACCTCTTCAAAATATCTAATGCATCCCGAGTGGGAGAATTAATATAAACTAGCATGAAACTTGAAAGATTCAAAGGACACCTGAAGGAATTAGTGAGATGAAGGGCAGAGTCCTTCCTTTTTTCTTTCTCTCTGACATTTGTTTTATATAATAGTTACTTAAAAGTAATTCCTGAGGAAACCTCAAACACTGAGTCTGAAGATGAGAAATCACCCCAGATTTTACTTTTTCTCCTTTGTCTTGATGTGTGTCCAGTGGTTCCTTTCATTGCTTTGTCTTCTTTTATCTCTGCCTCTTCATCAGGATTTCATCACTATTCCAAGCTGACAGAATGGATTTCCTTTCATAGTAGAAATAACTGTTCATATGATAGATGGCAGTGAACTGAAACTTTCTCATTTCACAAATAGGATGACAGAAGTCCTGTGAGGCTAAATGATTTATCTAGAAATACAGCACCAAGTCTCAGAATGAGACGTGTAGAATTTTTATCCTTTTTCTGACTGTACCCACCACCTCTTGATAAAAAGAGCCTGGTATCAGATGGCGACCATAAATTCACGTACTCAAAGATTAGAGTATCCTAAGGAGAATCTGTGGAGGTCACCCACATTCAACTACTGAACTCTCATGGCAGTATTCAGAAGGGAAAATATGGGTATATGTTTTCATTTCTGTACCAAAAATAAGATGAGCTTTTCCAGATATATAAATATTACCATATCCCCCAACATTGAGTTGTTTCAAAATTACATTAGGTTCCTATACAGAATTAGAACTAGCAAATTTCTAGAAACAAACAGATGAGTAAAACTTTTAATAAAAGCAAGATTCTTTATTAGATATGAGACTTAGAGGATTTGCTTTATCTCTTTGGGATTTATTTCCTCATCTGATGTGAATGAATTGACTAAAAAGGGAGGTAAGATTATCACACATCAATTTCTGTAAGATTTTGGCCAAGCAGCCATAACTACACATTTTTCAAGTTCCAACTACTATGATTCTCCAAAGATTTTAAGTCAGAAATAAATGTCGTTGTTCCTTGTTATGTTTTTCTTTCAGATAATTTCATTGTCTCTTGGGAACTGGGTGTGCGAGACTAATCCCATGGAAAAAAGGAATAATGTAACTGAGTTCATTTTCTGGGGTCTTTCTCAGAACCTAGAGGTTGAAGAAGTTTGTTTCGTGGTGTTTTCTTTCTTCTATATGGTCATTCTTCTTGGAAACCTCCTCATCATGCTGACTGTTTACATGGGCAACCTTTTCAAGTTTCCCATGTATTTCTTCCTCAACTACTTGTCTTTTGTGGATATTTGTTACTCTTCAGTCACAGCTCCCAAGATGATTGTTGATCTATTAGCCAAGAGCAAAACTATTTCCTATGTCGGGTGCATGTTGCAACTCTTTGGAGTACATTTCTTTGGTTGCACAGAGATCTTCATCCTTACTGTAATGGCCTATGATCGTTATGTGGCTATCTGTAAACCCCTACACTATACCACCATCATGGACCGGAACAGATGCAATAAAATGTTGTTGGGAACCTGGATAGGAGGGTTCTTACACTCCATTATCCAGGTGGCTCTGGTAGTTCAGTTACCCTTTTGTGGACCCAATGAGATCGATCACTACTTTTGTGATGTCCACCCTGTGCTGAAACTTGCCTGCACAGATACATATGTTGTTGGTGTCGTGGTGACAGCCAACAGTGGTACCATTGCTCTAGGGAGCTTTGTTATCTTGATAATTTCTTATACTGTCATCCTGGTGTCCCTGAGAAAACACTCAGCAGAAGGTAGGCGCAAAGCACTCTCCACCTGTGGCTCCCACATTGCTGTGGTCATAATCTTTTTTGGCCCATGTACTTTCATGTACATGCGC